>NW_027207329.1:313554-627109 GCF_963455315.2 Globicephala melas
CGGTAAACGAGGTTCTTGTAAACAGAGGCGTCCCAAACATTGGGGTTGGTGTATCTTTTTGATTTTAATTTCCCTAAGCTATAGGACCATAAGTGGAAGTGCCCTAGGCTCTGTTGCTTTGTTTTTTAGATGTTTCAGGAAACACCATACACTTCTCCCGAGTGTCTGTTGGCAATTTACATCCCGCCCATCAGCATAACAAGGCTCCCAGTTCTCCATGGCCTGTCCTGCCTTTCTGGATTTTACACTTTTTTCAGATGGCCCTTTTGACCGGGGGGAAGTGAGACTTCATTGTAGTGCAGATTTCCTTTGCAAGCTTGCTTGGTTGGCCAAAAAGGGCGTATGCGTTTTTTCCTGAATATATTCAGGAAAAAACGCATACGCCCTTTTTGGCCAAGTGCATCATTGTAGACGTTCTGCCTCTTTTCCTATGCTTTCAATGCAATTCCAGTCTACCTCCTGAAATCGGTTTCCTGCAATTCTGCCCCGCTTTCAAGTCCTCTTGGCAGCCTTACTTCAGTATATTTTTGGACGATAGTTGTCATTTATAACTCTGCAGGTTTGTGAATTACAGTGCCCCTGAGCTCCTTTCTTCAACTCGTTTTCTTGTGAGCTGGCCGCAACACCGCAGGATGGCTTCAGGCCCTAATCTGGTTCCGGCACGGCACGCTGAGCCTTTGGTTATTTCCTCTTCCTGGTGGGAAATGAGAGTTAAATTTGCCCGTCCAGACACCTCCAGCTAGTCTCTCATTGGTTCTCGCTATTCCTGTTCATCTTCCGCAGAAATTGCAAACTGGGCCAAACAGGAGGTTAAAGGGACTGACTCTCCAAGTCGGGAGAGTGTTAGTAAAGCGTCTGGAATGTTGCACCCGAGTACCAGGGTACGAAAACTGAGACATATTTGAACACGTCTCCCGATCACATGGTTGATCATACTCTAGGTTCCACATGCATGTTTTAGCTGAAGGAAGAATACCTTAAACCTGGGTAGTTGAAACCCGTGGAATGGGTACCATGCAATATGACTTCAAAGGGTCTTCATTTGCTCACCGAACCTCTCCAATCCTATCACTGCTGCGTTTATGTCCCTGTACACATGCTTGATTCTCTTTCGGAGACATAGCAATCCATAGGTTTTAAGATACTTAAGAGTCAGGTACATTCTTAGGCGTTTAATATGGGGTTTTGAGTCCATTTCGTTGAGCAAGGAGTAGCTCTTGTCTATTCCATATTTGGCTTAAGGAACTTTATCTGTGCTCATTTCAATCTCTGGTTTTATGCAGCACCCCAACTCACCTTTACCCTTAAACAAGCATAAGTTGGTTTTCTAAATTTGAGACCCTGTTCTGTTCTGTAATTCAGTTCCTGTGTAGCCAAGTTTACATTCCGTGTATTACTGATATCTTATGATGTTTCTTTTTCTGTGTGACTTATTTCAGTTAGAATCATCGTACCTGAATCCACTCATTGTGCTGCTATGGGCCTGATGACATAGATTTCACTGCTGAGTGATACTGCATTGTACGTAAGTACCACAAGTTCTTTATCCATTTTTCACTTTCTGTGATATTGAACTTGTACGGTAAACGAGGTTCTTGTAAACAGAGGCGTCCCAAACATTGGGGTGGCTGTGTCTTTTTGATTTTAATTTCCCTAAGCTATAGGACCATAAGTGGAAGTGCCCTAGGCTCTGTTGCTTTGTTTTTTAGATGTTTCAGGAAACACCATACACTTCTCCCGAGTGTCTGTTGGCAGTTTACATCCCGCCCATCAGCATAACAAGGCTCCCAGTTCTCCATGGCCTGTCCTGCCTTTCTGGATTTTACACTTTTTTCAGATGGCCCTTTTGACCGGGGGGAAGTGAGACTTCATTGTAGTGCAGATTTCCTTTGCAAGCTTGCTTGGTTGGCCAAAAAGGGCGTATGCGTTTTTTCCTGAATATATTCAGGAAAAAACGCATACGCCCTTTTTGGCCAAGTGCATCATTGTGGACGTTCTGCCTCTTTTCCTATGCTTTCAATGCAATTCCAGTCTACCTCCTGAAATCGGTTTCCTGCAATTCTGCCCCGCTTTCAAGTCCTCTTGGCAGCCTTACTTCAGTATATTTTTGGACGATAGCTGTCATTTATAACTCTGCAGGTTTGTGAATTACAGTGCCCCTGAGCTCCTTTCTTCAACTCGCTTTCTTGTGAGCTGGCCGCAACACCGCAGGATGGCTTCAGGCCCTAATCTGGTTCCGGCACGGCACGCTGAGCCTTTGGTTATTTCCTCTTCCTGGTGGGAAATGAGAGTTAAATTTGCCCGTCCAGACACCTCCAGCTAGTCTCTCATTGGTTCTCGCTATTCCTGTTCATCTTCCGCAGAAATTGCAAACTGGGCCAAACAGGAAGTTAAAGGGCCTGACTCTCCAAGTCGGGAGAGTGTTAGTAAAGCGTCTGGAATGTTGCACCCGAGTACCAGGGTACGAAAACTGAGACATATTTGAACACGTCTCCCGATCACATGGTTGATCATACTCTAGGTTCCACATGCATGTTTTAGCTGAAGGAAGAATACCTTAAACCTGGGTAGTTGAAACCCGTGGAATGGGTACCATGCAATATGACTTCAAAGGGTCTTCATTTGCTCACCGAACCTCTCCAATCCTATCACTGCTGCGTTTATGTCCCTGTACACATGCTTGATTCTCTTTCGGAGACATAGCAATCCATAGGTTTTAAGATACTTAAGAGTCAGGTACATTCTTAGGCGTTTAATATGGGGTGTTGAGTCCATTTCGTTGAGCAAGGAGTAGCTCTTGTCTATTCCATATTTGGCTTAAGGAACTTTATCTGTGCTCATTTCAATCTCTGGTTTTATGCAGCACCCCAACTCACCTTTACCCTTAAACAAGCATAAGTTGGTTTTCTAAATTTGAGACCCTGTTCTGTTCTGTAATTCAGTTCCTGTGTAGCCAAGTTTACATTCCGTGTATTACTGATATCTTATGATGTTTCTTTTTCTGTGTGACTTATTTCAGTTAGAATCATCGTACCTGAATCCACTCATTGTGCTGCTACGGGCCTGATGACATAGATTTCACTGCTGAGTGATACTGCATTGTACGTAAGTACCACAAGTTCTTTATCCATTTTTCACTTTCTGTGATATTGAACTTGTACGGTAAACGAGGTTCTTGTAAACAGAGGCGTCCCAAACATTGGGGTGGCTGTGTCTTTTTGATTTTAATTTCCCTAAGCTATAGGACCATAAGTGGAAGTGCCCTAGGCTCTGTTGCTTTGTTTTTTAGATGTTTCAGGAAACACCATACACTTCTCCCGAGTGTCAGTTGGCAGTTTACATCCCGCCCATCAGCATAACAAGGCTTCCAGTTCTCCATGGCCTGTCCTGCCTTTCTGGATTTTACACTTTTTTCAGATGGCCCTTTTGACCGGGGGGAAGTGAGACTTCATTGTAGTGCAGATTTCCTTTGCAAGCTTGCTTGGTTGGCCAAAAAGGGCGTATGCGTTTTTTCCTGAATATATTCAGGAAAAAACGCATACGCCCTTTTTGGCCAAGTGCATCATTGTGGACGTTCTGCCTCTTTTCCTATGCTTTCAATGCAATTCCAGTCTACCTCCTGAAATCGGTTTCCTGCAATTCTGCCCCGCTTTCAAGTCCTCTTGGCAGCCTTACTTCAGTATATTTTTGGACGATAGCTGTCATTTATAACTCTGCAGGTTTGTGAATTACAGTGCCCCTGAGCTCCTTTCTTCAACTCGTTTTCTTGTGAGCTGGCCGCAACACCGCAGGACGGCTTCAGGCCCTAATCTGGTTCCGGCACGGCACGCTGAGCCTTTGGTTATTTCCTCTTCCTGGTGGGAAATGAGAGTTAAATTTGCCCGTCCAGACACCTCCAGCTAGTCTCTCATTGGTTCTCGCTATTCCTGTTCATCTTCCGCAGAAATTGCAAACTGGGCCAAACAGGAGGTTAAAGGGACTGACTCTCCAAGTGGGGAGAGTGTTAGTAAAGCGTCTGGAATGTTGCACCCGAGTACCAGGGTACGAAAACTGAGGCATATTTGAACACGTCTCCCGATCACATGGTTGATCATACTCTAGGTTCCACATGCATGTTTTAGCTGAAGGAAGAATACCTTAAACCTGGGTAGTTGAAACCCGTGGAATGGGTACCATGCAATATGACTTCAAAGGGTCTTCATTTGCTCACCGAACCTCTCCAATCCTATCACTGCTGCGTTTATGTCCCTGTACACATGCTTGATTCTCTTTCGGAGACATAGCAATCCATAGGTTTTAAGATACTTAAGAGTCAGGTACATTCTTAGGCGTTTAATATGGGGTGTTGAGTCCATTTCGTTGAGCAAGGAGTAGCTCTTGTCTATTCCATATTTGGCTTAAGGAACTTTATCTGTGCTCATTTCAATCTCTGGTTTTATGCAGCACCCCAACTCACCTTTACCCTTAAACAAGCATAAGTTGGTTTTCTAAATTTGAGACCCTGTTCTGTTCTGTAATTCAGTTCCTGTGTAGCCAAGTTTACATTCCGTGTATTACTGATATCTTATGATGTTTCTTTTTCTGTGTGACTTATTTCAGTTAGAATCATCGTACCTGAATCCACTCATTGTGCTGCTACGGGCCTGATGACATAGATTTCACTGCTGAGTCATACTGCATTGTACGTAAGTACCACAAGTTCTTTATCCATTTTTCACTTTCTGTGATATTGAACTTGTACGGTAAACGAGGTTCTTGTAAACAGAGGCGTCCCAAACATTGGGGTGGCTGTGTCTTTTTGATTTTAATTTCCCTAAGCTATAGGACCATAAGTGGAAGTGCCCTAGGCTCTGTTGCTTTGTTTTTTAGATGTTTCAGGAAACACCATACACTTCTCCCGAGTGTCAGTTGGCAGTTTACATCCCGCCCATCAGCATAACAAGGCTTCCAGTTCTCCATGGCCTGTCCTGCCTTTCTGGATTTTACACTTTTTTCAGATGGCCCTTTTGACCGGGGGGAAGTGAGACTTCATTGTAGTGCAGATTTCCTTTGCAAGCTTGCTTGGTTGGCCAAAAAGGGCGTATGCGTTTTTTCCTGAATATATTCAGGAAAAAACGCATACGCCCTTTTTGGCCAAGTGCATCATTGTGGACGTTCTGCCTCTTTTCCTATGCTTTCAATGCAATTCCAGTCTACCTCCTGAAATCGGTTTCCTGCAATTCTGCCCCGCTTTCAAGTCCTCTTGGCAGCCTTACTTCAGTATATTTTTGGACGATAGCTGTCATTTATAACTCTGCAGGTTTGTGAATTACAGTGCCCCTGAGCTCCTTTCTTCAACTCGTTTTCTTGTGAGCTGGCCGCAACACCGCAGGACGGCTTCAGGCCCTAATCTGGTTCTGGCACGGCACGCTGAGCCTTTGGTTATTTCCTCTTCCTGGTGGGAAATGAGAGTTAAATTTGCCCGTCCAGACACCTCCAGCTAGTCTCTCATTGGTTCTCGCTATTCCTGTTCATCTTCCGCAGAAATTGCAAACTGGGCCAAACAGGAGGTTAAAGGGACTGACTCTCCAAGTGGGGAGAGTGTTAGTAAAGCGTCTGGAATGTTGCACCCGAGTACCAGGGTATGAAAACTGAGGCATATTTGAACACGTCTCCCGATCACATGGTTGATCATACTCTAGGTTCCACATGCATGTTTTAGCTGAAGGAAGAATACCTTAAACCTGGGTAGTTGAAACCCGTGGAATGGGTACCATGCAATATGACTTCAAAGGGTCTTCATTTGCTCACCGAACCTCTCCAATCCTATCACTGCTGCGTTTATGTCCCTGTACACATGCTTGATTCTCTTTCGGAGACATAGCAATCCATAGGTTTTAAGATACTTAAGAGTCAGGTACATTCTTAGGCGTTTAATATGGGGTGTTGAGTCCATTTCGTTGAGCAAGGAGTAGCTCTTGTCTATTCCATATTTGGCTTAAGGAACTTTATCTGTGCTCATTTCAATCTCTGGTTTTATGCAGCACCCCAACTCACCTTTACCCTTAAACAAGCATAAGTTGGTTTTCTAAATTTGAGACCCTGTTCTGTTCTGTAATTCAGTTCCTGTGTAGCCAAGTTTACATTCCGTGTATTACTGATATCTTATGATGTTTCTTTTTCTGTGTGACTTATTTCAGTTAGAATCATCGTACCTGAATCCACTCATTGTGCTGCTACGGGCCTGATGACATAGATTTCACTGCTGAGTGATACTGCATTGTACGTAAGTACCACAAGTTCTTTATCCATTTTTCACTTTCTGTGATATTGAACTTGTACGGTAAACGAGGTTCTTGTAAACAGAGGCGTCCCAAACATTGGGGTGGCTGTATCTTTTTTATTTTTATTTCCCTAAGCTATAGGACCATAAGTGGAAGTGCCCTAGGCTCTGTTGCTTTGTTTTTTAGATGTTTCAGGAAACACCATACACTTCTCCCGAGTGTCAGTTGGCAGTTTACATCCAGCCCATCAGCATATCAAGGCTCCCAGTTCTCCATGGCCTGTCCTGCCTTTCTGGATTTTACACATTTTTCAGATGGCCCTTTTGACCGGGGGGAAGTGAGACTTCATTGTAGTGCAGATTTCCTTTGCAAGCTTGCTTGGTTGGCCAAAAAGGGCTTATGCGTTTTTTCCTGAATATATTCAGGAAAAAACACATACGCCCTTTTTGGCCAAGTGCATCATTGTGGACGTTCTGCCTCTTTTCCTATGCTTTCAATGCAATTCCAGTCTACCTCCTGAAATCGGTTTCCTGCAATTCTGCCCCGCTTTCAAGTCCTCTTGGCAGCCTTACTTCAGTATATTTTTGGACGATAGCTGTCATTTATAACTCTGCAGGTTTGTGAATTACAGTGCCCCTGAGCTCCTTTCTTCAACTCGTTTTCTTGTGAGCTGGCCGCAACACCGCAGGATGGCTTCAGGCCCTAATCTGGTTCCGGCACGGCACGCTGAGCCTTTGGTTATTTCCTCTTCCTGGTGGGAAATGAGAGTTAAATTTGCCCGTCCAGACACCTCCAGCTAGTCTCTCATTGGTTCTCGCTATTCCTGTTCATCTTCCGCAGAAATTGCAAACTGGGCCAAACAGGAGGTTAAAGGGACTGACTCTCCAAGTCGGGAGAGTGTTAGTAAAGCGTCTGGAATGTTGCACCCGAGTACCAGGGTACGAAAACTGAGACATATTTGAACACGTCTCCCGATCACATGGTTGATCATACTCTAGGTTCCACATGCATGTTTTAGCTGAAGGAAGAATACCTTAAACCTGGGTAGTTGAAACCCGTGGAATGGGTACCATGCAATATGACTTCAAAGGGTCTTCATTTGCTCACCGAACCTCTCCAATCCTATCACTGCTGCGTTTATGTCCCTGTACACATGCTTGATTCTCTTTCGGAGACATAGCAATCCATAGGTTTTAAGATACTTAAGAGTCAGGTACATTCTTAGGCGTTTAATATGGGGTGTTGAGTCCATTTCGTTGAGCAAGGAGTAGCTCTTGTCTATTCCATATTTGGCTTAAGGAACTTTATCTGTGCTCATTTCAATCTCTGGTTTTATGCAGCACCCCAACTCACCTTTACCCTTAAACAAGCATAAGTTGGTTTTCTAAATTTGAGACCCTGTTCTGTTCTGTAATTCAGTTCCTGTGTAGCCAAGTTTACATTCCGTGTATTACTGATATCTTATGATGTTTCTTTTTCTGTGTGACTTATTTCAGTTAGAATCATCGTACCTGAATCCACTCATTGTGCTGCTACGGGCCTGATGACATAGATTTCACTGCTGAGTGATACTGCATTGTACGTAAGTACCACAAGTTCTTTATCCATTTTTCACTTTCTGTGATATTGAACTTGTACGGTAAACGAGGTTCTTGTAAACAGAGGCGTCCCAAACATTGGGGTGGCTGTATCTTTTTGATTTTAATTTCCCTAAGCTATAGGACCATAAGTGGAAGTGCCCTAGGCTCTGTTGCTTTGTTTTTTAGATGTTTCAGGAAACACCATACACTTCTCCCGAGTGTCTGTTGGCAATTTACATCCCGCCCATCAGCATAACAAGGCTCCCAGTTCTCCATGGCCTGTCCTGCCTTTCTGGATTTTACACTTTTTTCAGATGGCCCTTTTGACCGGGGGGAAGTGAGACTTCATTGTAGTGCAGATTTCCTTTGCAAGCTTGCTTGGTTGGCCAAAAAGGGCGTATGCGTTTTTTCCTGAATATATTCAGGAAAAAACGCAAACGCCCTTTTTGGCCAAGTGCATCATTGTAGACGTTCTGCCTCTTTTCCTATGCTTTCAATGCAATTCCAGTCTACCTCCTGAAATCGGTTTCCTGCAATTCTGCCCCGCTTTCAAGTCCTCTTGGCAGCCTTACTTCAGTATATTTTTGGACGATAGTTGTCATTTATAACTCTGCAGGTTTGTGAATTACAGTGCCCCTGAGCTCCTTTCTTCAACTCGTTTTCTTGTGAGCTGGCCGCAACACCGCAGGATGGCTTCAGGCCCTAATCTGGTTCCGGCACGGCACGCTGAGCCTTTGGTTATTTCCTCTTCCTGGTGGGAAATGAGAGTTAAATTTGCCCGTCCAGACACCTCCAGCTAGTCTCTCATTGGTTCTCGCTATTCCTGTTCATCTTCCGCAGAAATTGCAAACTGGGCCAAACAGGAGGTTAAAGGGACTGACTCTCCAAGTCGGGAGAGTGTTAGTAAAGCGTCTGGAATGTTGCACCCGAGTACCAGGGTACGAAAACTGAGACATATTTGAACACGTCTCCCGATCACATGGTTGATCATACTCTAGGTTCCACATGCATGTTTTAGCTGAAGGAAGAATACCTTAAACCTGGGTAGTTGAAACCCGTGGAATGGGTACCATGCAATATGACTTCAAAGGGTCTTCATTTGCTCACCGAACCTCTCCAATCCTATCACTGCTGCGTTTATGTCCCTGTACACATGCTTGATTCTCTTTCGGAGACATAGCAATCCATAGGTTTTAAGATACTTAAGAGTCAGGTACATTCTTAGGCGTTTAATATGCGGTGTTGAGTCCATTTCGTTGAGCAAGGAGTAGCTCTTGTCTATTCCATATTTGGCTTAAGGAACTTTATCTGTGCTCATTTCAATCTCTGGTTTTATGCAGCACCCCAACTCACCTTTACCCTTAAACAAGCATAAGTTGGTTTTCTAAATTTGAGACCCTGTTCTGTTCTGTAATTCAGTTCCTGTGTAGCCAAGTTTACATTCCGTGTATTACTGATATCTTATGATGTTTCTTTTTCTGTGTGACTTATTTCAGTTAGAATCATCGTACCTGAATCCACTCATTGTGCTGCTACGGGCCTGATGACATAGATTTCACTGCTGAGTGATACTGCATTGTACGTAAGTACCACAAGTTCTTTATCCATTTTTCACTTTCTGTGATATTGAACTTGTACGGTAAACGAGGTTCTTGTAAACAGAGGCGTCCCAAACATTGGGGTGGCTGTATCTTTTTTATTTTTATTTCCCTAAGCTATAGGACCATAAGTGGAAGTGCCCTAGGCTCTGTTGCTTTGTTTTTTAGATGTTTCAGGAAACACCATACACTTCTCCCGAGTGTCAGTTGGCAGTTTACATCCAGCCCATCAGCATATCAAGGCTCCCAGTTCTCCATGGCCTGTCCTGCCTTTCTGGATTTTACACATTTTTCAGATGGCCCTTTTGACCGGGGGGAAGTGAGACTTCATTGTAGTGCAGATTTCCTTTGCAAGCTTGCTTGGTTGGCCAAAAAGGGCTTATGCGTTTTTTCCTGAATATATTCAGGAAAAAACACATACGCCCTTTTTGGCCAACTGCATCATTGTGGACGTTCTGCCTCTTTTCCTATGCTTTCAATGCAATTCCAGTCTACCTCCTGAAATCGGTTTCCTGCAATTCTGCCCCGCTTTCAAGTCCTCTTGGCAGCCTTACTTCAGTATATTTTTGGACGATAGCTGTCATTTATAACTCTGCAGGTTTGTGAATTACAGTGCCCCTGAGCTCCTTTCTTCAACTCGTTTTCTTGTGAGCTGGCCGCAACACCGCAGGATGGCTTCAGGCCCTAATCTGGTTCCGGCACGGCACGCTGAGCCTTTGGTTATTTCCTCTTCCTGGTGGGAAATGAGAGTTAAATTTGCCCGTCCAGACACCTCCAGCTAGTCTCTCATTGGTTCTCGCTATTCCTGTTCATCTTCCGCAGAAATTGCAAACTGGGCCAAACAGGAGGTTAAAGGGACTGACTCTCCAAGTCGGGAGAGTGTTAGTAAAGCGTCTGGAATGTTGCACCCGAGTACCAGGGTACGAAAACTGAGACATATTTGAACACGTCTCCCGATCACATGGTTGATCATACTCTAGGTTCCACATGCATGTTTTAGCTGAAGGAAGAATACCTTAAACCTGGGTAGTTGAAACCCGTGGAATGGGTACCATGCAATATGACTTCAAAGGGTCTTCATTTGCTCACCGAACCTCTCCAATCCTATCACTGCTGCGTTTATGTCCCTGTACACATGCTTGATTCTCTTTCGGAGACATAGCAATCCATAGGTTTTAAGATACTTAAGAGTCAGGTACATTCTTAGGCGTTTAATATGGGGTGTTGAGTCCATTTCGTTGAGCAAGGAGTAGCTCTTGTCTATTCCATATTTGGCTTAAGGAACTTTATCTGTGCTCATTTCAATCTCTGGTTTTATGCAGCACCCCAACTCACCTTTACCCTTAAACAAGCATAAGTTGGTTTTCTAAATTTGAGACCCTGTTCTGTTCTGTAATTCAGTTCCTGTGTAGCCAAGTTTACATTCCGTGTATTACTGATATCTTATGATGTTTCTTTTTCTGTGTGACTTATTTCAGTTAGAATCATCGTACCTGAATCCACTCATTGTGCTGCTACGGGCCTGATGACATAGATTTCACTGCTGAGTGATACTGCATTGTACGTAAGTACCACAAGTTCTTTATCCATTTTTCACTTTCTGTGATATTGAACTTGTACGGTAAACGAGGTTCTTGTAAACAGAGGCGTCCCAAACATTGGGGTGGCTGTATCTTTTTGATTTTAATTTCCCTAAGCTATAGGACCATAAGTGGAAGTGCCCTAGGCTCTGTTGCTTTGTTTTTTAGATGTTTCAGGAAACACCATACACTTCTCCCGAGTGTCTGTTGGCAATTTACATCCCGCCCATCAGCATAACAAGGCTCCCAGTTCTCCATGGCCTGTCCTGCCTTTCTGGATTTTACACTTTTTTCAGATGGCCCTTTTGACCGGGGGGAAGTGAGACTTCATTGTAGTGCAGATTTCCTTTGCAAGCTTGCTTGGTTGGCCAAAAAGGGCGTATGCGTTTTTTCCTGAATATATTCAGGAAAAAACGCAAACGCCCTTTTTGGCCAAGTGCATCATTGTAGACGTTCTGCCTCTTTTCCTATGCTTTCAATGCAATTCCAGTCTACCTCCTGAAATCGGTTTCCTGCAATTCTGCCCCGCTTTCAAGTCCTCTTGGCAGCCTTACTTCAGTATATTTTTGGACGATAGTTGTCATTTATAACTCTGCAGGTTTGTGAATTACAGTGCCCCTGAGCTCCTTTCTTCAACTCGTTTTCTTGTGAGCTGGCCGCAACACCGCAGGATGGCTTCAGGCCCTAATCTGGTTCCGGCACGGCACGCTGAGCCTTTGGTTATTTCCTCTTCCTGGTGGGAAATGAGAGTTAAATTTGCCCGTCCAGACACCTCCAGCTAGTCTCTCATTGGTTCTCGCTATTCCTGTTCATCTTCCGCAGAAATTGCAAACTGGGCCAAACAGGAGGTTAAAGGGACTGACTCTCCAAGTCGGGAGAGTGTTAGTAAAGCGTCTGGAATGTTGCACCCGAGTACCAGGGTACGAAAACTGAGACATATTTGAACACGTCTCCCGATCACATGGTTGATCATACTCTAGGTTCCACATGCATGTTTTAGCTGAAGGAAGAATACCTTAAACCTGGGTAGTTGAAACCCGTGGAATGGGTACCATGCAATATGACTTCAAAGGGTCTTCATTTGCTCACCGAACCTCTCCAATCCTATCACTGCTGCGTTTATGTCCCTGTACACATGCTTGATTCTCTTTCGGAGACATAGCAATCCATAGGTTTTAAGATACTTAAGAGTCAGGTACATTCTTAGGCGTTTAATATGGGGTGTTGAGTCCATTTCGTTGAGCAAGGAGTAGCTCTTGTCTATTCCATATTTGGCTTAAGGAACTTTATCTGTGCTCATTTCAATCTCTGGTTTTATGCAGCACCCCAACTCACCTTTACCCTTAAACAAGCATAAGTTGGTTTTCTAAATTTGAGACCCTGTTCTGTTCTGTAATTCAGTTCCTGTGTAGCCAAGTTTACATTCCGTGTATTACTGATATCTTATGATGTTTCTTTTTCTGTGTGACTTATTTCAGTTAGAATCATCGTACCTGAATCCACTCATTGTGCTGCTACGGGCCTGATGACATAGATTTCACTGCTGAGTGATACTGCATTGTACGTAAGTACCACAAGTTCTTTATCCATTTTTCACTTTCTGTGATATTGAACTTGTACGGTAAACGAGGTTCTTGTAAACAGAGGCGTCCCAAACATTGGGGTGGCTGTATCTTTTTTATTTTTATTTCCCTAAGCTATAGGACCATAAGTGGAAGTGCCCTAGGCTCTGTTGCTTTGTTTTTTAGATGTTTCAGGAAACACCATACACTTCTCCCGAGTGTCAGTTGGCAGTTTACATCCCACCCATCAGCATATCAAGGCTCCCAGTTCTCCATGGCCTGTCCTGCCTTTCTGGATTTTACACATTTTTCAGATGGCCCTTTTGACCGGGGGGAAGTGAGACTTCATTGTAGTGCAGATTTCCTTTGCAAGCTTGCTTGGTTGGCCAAAAAGGGCGTATGCGTTTTTTCCTGAATATATTCAGGAAAAAACGCATACGCCCTTTTTGGCCAAGTGCATCATTGTGGACGTTCTGCCTCTTTTCCTATGCTTTCAATGCAATTCCAGTCTACCTCCTGAAATCGGTTTCCTGCAATTCTGCCCCGCTTTCAAGTCCTCTTGGCAGCCTTACTTCAGTATATTTTTGGACGATAGCTGTCATTTATAACTCTGCAGGTTTGTGAATTACAGTGCCCCTGAGCTCCTTTCTTCAACTCGTTTTCTTGTGAGCTGGCCGCAACACCGCAGGATGGCTTCAGACCCTAATCTGGTTCCGGCACGGCACGCTGAGCCTTTGGTTATTTCCTCTTCCTGGTGGGAAATGAGAGTTAAATTTGCCCGTCCAGACACCTCCAGCTAGTCTCTCATTGGTTCTCGCTATTCCTGTTCATCTTCCGCAGAAATTGCAAACTGGGTCAAACAGGAGGTTAAAGGGACTGACTCTCCAAGTCGGGAGAGTGTTAGTAAAGCGTCTGGAATGTTGCACCCGAGTACCAGGGTACGAAAACTGAGACATATTTGAACACGTCTCCCGATCACATGGTTGATCATACTCTAGGTTCCACATGCATGTTTTAGCTGAAGGAAGAATACCTTAAACCTGGGTAGTTGAAACCCGTGGAATGGGTACCATGCAATATGACTTCAAAGGGTCTTCATTTGCTCACCGAACCTCTCCAATCCTATCACTGCTGCGTTTATGTCCCTGTACACATGCTTGATTCTCTTTCGGAGACATAGCAATCCATAGGTTTTAAGATACTTAAGAGTCAGGTACATTCTTAGGCGTTTAATATGGGGTGTTGAGTCCATTTCGTTGAGCAAGGAGTAGCTCTTGTCTATTCCATATTTGGCTTAAGGAACTTTATCTGTGCTCATTTCAATCTCTGGTTTTATGCAGCACCCCAACTCACCTTTACCCTTAAACAAGCATAAGTTGGTTTTCTAAATTTGAGACCCTGTTCTGTTCTGTAATTCAGTTCCTGTGTAGCCAAGTTTACATTCCGTGTATTACTGATATCTTATGATGTTTCTTTTTCTGTGTGACTTATTTCAGTTAGAATCATCGTACCTGAATCCACTCATTGTGCTGCTACGGGCCTGATGACATAGATTTCACTGCTGAGTCATACTGCATTGTACGTAAGTACCACAAGTTCTTTATCCATTTTTCACTTTCTGTGATATTGAACTTGTACGGTAAACGAGGTTCTTGTAAACAGAGGCGTCCCAAACATTGGGGTGGCTGTGTCTTTTTGATTTTAATTTCCCTAAGCTATAGGACCATAAGTGGAAGTGCCCTAGGCTCTGTTGCTTTGTTTTTTAGATGTTTCAGGAAACACCATACACTTCTCCCGAGTGTCAGTTGGCAGTTTACATCCCGCCCATCAGCATAACAAGGCTTCCAGTTCTCCATGGCCTGTCCTGCCTTTCTGGATTTTACACTTTTTTCAGATGGCCCTTTTGACCGGGGGGAAGTGAGACTTCATTGTAGTGCAGATTTCCTTTGCAAGCTTGCTTGGTTGGCCAAAAAGGGCGTATGCGTTTTTTCCTGAATATATTCAGGAAAAAACGCATACGCCCTTTTTGGCCAAGTGCATCATTGTGGACGTTCTGCCTCTTTTCCTATGCTTTCAATGCAATTCCAGTCTACCTCCTGAAATCGGTTTCCTGCAATTCTGCCCCGCTTTCAAGTCCTCTTGGCAGCCTTACTTCAGTATATTTTTGGACGATAGCTGTCATTTATAACTCTGCAGGTTTGTGAATTACAGTGCCCCTGAGCTCCTTTCTTCAACTCGTTTTCTTGTGAGCTGGCCGCAACACCGCAGGACGGCTTCAGGCCCTAATCTGGTTCCGGCACGGCACGCTGAGCCTTTGGTTATTTCCTCTTCCTGGTGGGAAATGAGAGTTAAATTTGCCCGTCCAGACACCTCCAGCTAGTCTCTCATTGGTTCTCGCTATTCCTGTTCATCTTCCGCAGAAATTGCAAACTGGGCCAAACAGGAGGTTAAAGGGACTGACTCTCCAAGTGGGGAGAGTGTTAGTAAAGCGTCTGGAATGTTGCACCCGAGTACCAGGGTATGAAAACTGAGGCATATTTGAACACGTCTCCCGATCACATGGTTGATCATACTCTAGGTTCCACATGCATGTTTTAGCTGAAGGAAGAATACCTTAAACCTGGGTAGTTGAAACCCGTGGAATGGGTACCATGCAATATGACTTCAAAGGGTCTTCATTTGCTCACCGAACCTCTCCAATCCTATCACTGCTGCGTTTATGTCCCTGTACACATGCTTGATTCTCTTTCGGAGACATAGCAATCCATAGGTTTTAAGATACTTAAGAGTCAGGTACATTCTTAGGCGTTTAATATGGGGTGTTGAGTCCATTTCGTTGAGCAAGGAGTAGCTCTTGTCTATTCCATATTTGGCTTAAGGAACTTTATCTGTGCTCATTTCAATCTCTGGTTTTATGCAGCACCCCAACTCACCTTTACCCTTAAACAAGCATAAGTTGGTTTTCTAAATTTGAGACCCTGTTCTGTTCTGTAATTCAGTTCCTGTGTAGCCAAGTTTACATTCCGTGTATTACTGATATCTTATGATGTTTCTTTTTCTGTGTGACTTATTTCAGTTAGAATCATCGTACCTGAATCCACTCATTGTGCTGCTACGGGCCTGATGACATAGATTTCACTGCTGAGTGATACTGCATTGTACGTAAGTACCACAAGTTCTTTATCCATTTTTCACTTTCTGTGATATTGAACTTGTACGGTAAACGAGGTTCTTGTAAACAGAGGCGTCCCAAACATTGGGGTGGCTGTATCTTTTTTATTTTTATTTCCCTAAGCTATAGGACCATAAGTGGAAGTGCCCTAGGCTCTGTTGCTTTGTTTTTTAGATGTTTCAGGAAACACCATACACTTCTCCCGAGTGTCAGTTGGCAGTTTACATCCAGCCCATCAGCATATCAAGGCTCCCAGTTCTCCATGGCCTGTCCTGCCTTTCTGGATTTTACACATTTTTCAGATGGCCCTTTTGACCGGGGGGAAGTGAGACTTCATTGTAGTGCAGATTTCCTTTGCAAGCTTGCTTGGTTGGCCAAAAAGGGCTTATGCGTTTTTTCCTGAATATATTCAGGAAAAAACGCATACGCCCTTTTTGGCCAAGTGCATCATTGTGGACGTTCTGCCTCTTTTCCTATGCTTTCAATGCAATTCCAGTCTACCTCCTGAAATCGGTTTCCTGCAATTCTGCCCCGCTTTCAAGTCCTCTTGGCAGCCTTACTTCAGTATATTTTTGGACGATAGCTGTCATTTATAACTCTGCAGGTTTGTGAATTACAGTGCCCCTGAGCTCCTTTCTTCAACTCGTTTTCTTGTGAGCTGGCCGCAACACCGCAGGATGGCTTCAGGCCCTAATCTGGTTCCGGCACGGCACGCTGAGCCTTTGGTTATTTCCTCTTCCTGGTGGGAAATGAGAGTTAAATTTGCCCGTCCAGACACCTCCAGCTAGTCTCTCATTGGTTCTCGCTATTCCTGTTCATCTTCCGCAGAAATTGCAAACTGGGCCAAACAGGAGGTTAAAGGGACTGACTCTCCAAGTCGGGAGAGTGTTAGTAAAGCGTCTGGAATGTTGCACCCGAGTACCAGGGTACGAAAACTGAGACATATTTGAACACGTCTCCCGATCACATGGTTGATCATACTCTAGGTTCCACATGCATGTTTTAGCTGAAGGAAGAATACCTTAAACCTGGGTAGTTGAAACCCGTGGAATGGGTACCATGCAATATGACTTCAAAGGGTCTTCATTTGCTCACCGAACCTCTCCAATCCTATCACTGCTGCGTTTATGTCCCTGTACACATGCTTGATTCTCTTTCGGAGACATAGCAATCCATAGGTTTTAAGATACTTAAGAGTCAGGTACATTCTTAGGCGTTTAATATGGGGTGTTGAGTCCATTTCGTTGAGCAAGGAGTAGCTCTTGTCTATTCCATATTTGGCTTAAGGAACTTTATCTGTGCTCATTTCAATCTCTGGTTTTATGCAGCACCCCAACTCACCTTTACCCTTAAACAAGCATAAGTTGGTTTTCTAAATTTGAGACCCTGTTCTGTTCTGTAATTCAGTTCCTGTGTAGCCAAGTTTACATTCCGTGTATTACTGATATCTTATGATGTTTCTTTTTCTGTGTGACTTATTTCAGTTAGAATCATCGTACCTGAATCCACTCATTGTGCTGCTACGGGCCTGATGACATAGATTTCACTGCTGAGTGATACTGCATTGTACGTAAGTACCACAAGTTCTTTATCCATTTTTCACTTTCTGTGATATTGAACTTGTACGGTAAACGAGGTTCTTGTAAACAGAGGCGTCCCAAACATTGGGGTGGCTGTATCTTTTTGATTTTTATTTCCCTAAGCTATAGGACCATAAGTGGAAGTGCCCTAGGCTCTGTTGCTTTGTTTTTTAGATGTTTCAGGAAACACCATACACTTCTCCCGAGTGTCTGTTGGCAATTTACATCCCGCCCATCAGCATAACAAGGCTCCCAGTTCTCCATGGCCTGTCCTGCCTTTCTGGATTTTACACTTTTTTCAGATGGCCCTTTTGACCGGGGGGAAGTGAGACTTCATTGTAGTGCAGATTTCCTTTGCAAGCTTGCTTGGTTGGCCAAAAAGGGCGTATGCGTTTTTTCCTGAATATATTCAGGAAAAAACGCAAACGCCCTTTTTGGCCAAGTGCATCATTGTAGACGTTCTGCCTCTTTTCCTATGCTTTCAATGCAATTCCAGTCTACCTCCTGAAATCGGTTTCCTGCAATTCTGCCCCGCTTTCAAGGCCTCTTGGCAGCCTTACTTCAGTATATTTTTGGACGATAGTTGTCATTTATAACTCTGCAGGTTTGTGAATTACAGTGCCCCTGAGCTCCTTTCTTCAACTCGTTTTCTTGTGAGCTGGCCGCAACACCGCAGGATGGCTTCAGGCCCTAATCTGGTTCCGGCACGGCACGCTGAGCCTTTGGTTATTTCCTCTTCCTGGTGGGAAATGAGAGTTAAATTTGCCCGTCCAGACACCTCCAGCTAGTCTCTCATTGGTTCTCGCTATTCCTGTTCATCTTCCGCAGAAATTGCAAACTGGGCCAAACAGGAGGTTAAAGGGACTGACTCTCCAAGTCGGGAGAGTGTTAGTAAAGCGTCTGGAATGTTGCACCCGAGTACCAGGGTACGAAAACTGAGACATATTTGAACACGTCTCCCGATCACATGGTTGATCATACTCTAGGTTCCACATGCATGTTTTAGCTGAAGGAAGAATACCTTAAACCTGGGTAGTTGAAACCCGTGGAATGGGTACCATGCAATATGACTTCAAAGGGTCTTCATTTGCTCACCGAACCTCTCCAATCCTATCACTGCTGCGTTTATGTCCCTGTACACATGCTTGATTCTCTTTCGGAGACATAGCAATCCATAGGTTTTAAGATACTTAAGAGTCAGGTACATTCTTAGGCGTTTAATATGGGGTGTTGAGTCCATTTCGTTGAGCAAGGAGTAGCTCTTGTCTATTCCATATTTGGCTTAAGGAACTTTATCTGTGCTCATTTCAATCTCTGGTTTTATGCAGCACCCCAACTCACCTTTACCCTTAAACAAGCATAAGTTGGTTTTCTAAATTTGAGACCCTGTTCTGTTCTGTAATTCAGTTCCTGTGTAGCCAAGTTTACATTCCGTGTATTACTGATATCTTATGATGTTTCTTTTTCTGTGTGACTTATTTCAGTTAGAATCATCGTACCTGAATCCACTCATTGTGCTGCTACGCCCTGATGACATAGATTTCACTGCTGAGTGATACTGCATTGTACGTAAGTACCACAAGTTCTTTATCCATTTTTCACTTTCTGTGATATTGAACTTGTACGGTAAACGAGGTTCTTGTAAACAGAGGCGTCCCAAACATTGGGGTGGCTGTATCTTTTTTATTTTTATTTCCCTAAGCTATAGGACCATAAGTGGAAGTGCCCTAGGCTCTGTTGCTTTGTTTTTTAGATGTTTCAGGAAACACCATACACTTCTCCCGAGTGTCAGTTGGCAGTTTACATCCAGCCCATCAGCATATCAAGGCTCCCAGTTCTCCATGGCCTGTCCTGCCTTTCTGGATTTTACACATTTTTCAGATGGCCCTTTTGACCGGGGGGAAGTGAGACTTCATTGTAGTGCAGATTTCCTTTGCAAGCTTGCTTGGTTGGCCAAAAAGGGCGTATGCGTTTTTTCCTGAATATATTCAGGAAAAAACGCATACGCCCTTTTTGGCCAAGTGCATCATTGTGGACGTTCTGCCTCTTTTCCTATGCTTTCAATGCAATTCCAGTCTACCTCCTGAAATCGGTTTCCTGCAATTCTGCCCCGCTTTCAAGTCCTCTTGGCAGCCTTACTTCAGTATATTTTTGGACGATAGCTGTCATTTATAACTCTGCAGGTTTGTGAATTACAGTGCCCCTGAGCTCCTTTCTTCAACTCGTTTTCTTGTGAGCTGGCCGCAACACCGCAGGATGGCTTCAGACCCTAATCTGGTTCCGGCACGGCACGCTGAGCCTTTGGTTATTTCCTCTTCCTGGTGGGAAATGAGAGTTAAATTTGCCCGTCCAGACACCTCCAGCTAGTCTCTCATTGGTTCTCGCTATTCCTGTTCATCTTCCGCAGAAATTGCAAACTGGGCCAAACAGGAGGTTAAAGGGACTGACTCTCCAAGTCGGGAGAGTGTTAGTAAAGCGTCTGGAATGTTGCACCCGAGTACCAGGGTACGAAAACTGAGACATATTTGAACACGTCTCCCGATCACATGGTTGATCATACTCTAGGTTCCACATGCATGTTTTAGCTGAAGGAAGAATACCTTAAACCTGGGTAGTTGAAACCCGTGGAATGGGTACCATGCAATATGACTTCAAAGGGTCTTCATTTGCTCACCGAACCTCTCCAATCCTATCACTGCTGCGTTTATGTCCCTGTACACATGCTTGATTCTCTTTCGGAGACATAGCAATCCATAGGTTTTAAGATACTTAAGAGTCAGGTACATTCTTAGGCGTTTAATATGCGGTGTTGAGTCCATTTCGTTGAGCAAGGAGTAGCTCTTGTCTATTCCATATTTGGCTTAAGGAACTTTATCTGTGCTCATTTCAATCTCTGGTTTTATGCAGCACCCCAACTCACCTTTACCCTTAAACAAGCATAAGTTGGTTTTCTAAATTTGAGACCCTGTTCTGTTCTGTAATTCAGTTCCTGTGTAGCCAAGTTTACATTCCGTGTATTACTGATATCTTATGATGTTTCTTTTTCTGTGTGACTTATTTCAGTTAGAATCATCGTACCTGAATCCACTCATTGTGCTGCTACGGGCCTGATGACATAGATTTCACTGCTGAGTCATACTGCATTGTACGTAAGTACCACAAGTTCTTTATCCATTTTTCACTTTCTGTGATATTGAACTTGTACGGTAAACGAGGTTCTTGTAAACAGAGGCGTCCCAAACATTGGGGTGGCTGTGTCTTTTTGATTTTAATTTCCCTAAGCTATAGGACCATAAGTGGAAGTGCCCTAGGCTCTGTTGCTTTGTTTTTTAGATGTTTCAGGAAACACCATACACTTCTCCCGAGTGTCAGTTGGCAGTTTACATCCCGCCCATCAGCATAACAAGGCTTCCAGTTCTCCATGGCCTGTCCTGCCTTTCTGGATTTTACACTTTTTTCAGATGGCCCTTTTGACCGGGGGGAAGTGAGACTTCATTGTAGTGCAGATTTCCTTTGCAAGCTTGCTTGGTTGGCCAAAAAGGGCGTATGCGTTTTTTCCTGAATATATTCAGGAAAAAACGCATACGCCCTTTTTGGCCAAGTGCATCATTGTGGACGTTCTGCCTCTTTTCCTATGCTTTCAATGCAATTCCAGTCTACCTCCTGAAATCGGTTTCCTGCAATTCTGCCCCGCTTTCAAGTCCTCTTGGCAGCCTTACTTCAGTATATTTTTGGACGATAGCTGTCATTTATAACTCTGCAGGTTTGTGAATTACAGTGCCCCTGAGCTCCTTTCTTCAACTCGTTTTCTTGTGAGCTGGCCGCAACACCGCAGGACGGCTTCAGGCCCTAATCTGGTTCTGGCACGGCACGCTGAGCCTTTGGTTATTTCCTCTTCCTGGTGGGAAATGAGAGTTAAATTTGCCCGTCCAGACACCTCCAGCTAGTCTCTCATTGGTTCTCGCTATTCCTGTTCATCTTCCGCAGAAATTGCAAACTGGGCCAAACAGGAGGTTAAAGGGACTGACTCTCCAAGTGGGGAGAGTGTTAGTAAAGCGTCTGGAATGTTGCACCCGAGTACCAGGGTATGAAAACTGAGGCATATTTGAACACGTCTCCCGATCACATGGTTGATCATACTCTAGGTTCCACATGCATGTTTTAGCTGAAGGAAGAATACCTTAAACCTGGGTAGTTGAAACCCGTGGAATGGGTACCATGCAATATGACTTCAAAGGGTCTTCATTTGCTCACCGAACCTCTCCAATCCTATCACTGCTGCGTTTATGTCCCTGTACACATGCTTGATTCTCTTTCGGAGACATAGCAATCCATAGGTTTTAAGATACTTAAGAGTCAGGTACATTCTTAGGCGTTTAATATGGGGTGTTGAGTCCATTTCGTTGAGCAAGGAGTAGCTCTTGTCTATTCCATATTTGGCTTAAGGAACTTTATCTGTGCTCATTTCAATCTCTGGTTTTATGCAGCACCCCAACTCACCTTTACCCTTAAACAAGCATAAGTTGGTTTTCTAAATTTGAGACCCTGTTCTGTTCTGTAATTCAGTTCCTGTGTAGCCAAGTTTACATTCCGTGTATTACTGATATCTTATGATGTTTCTTTTTCTGTGTGACTTATTTCAGTTAGAATCATCGTACCTGAATCCACTCATTGTGCTGCTACGGGCCTGATGACATAGATTTCACTGCTGAGTGATACTGCATTGTACGTAAGTACCACAAGTTCTTTATCCATTTTTCACTTTCTGTGATATTGAACTTGTACGGTAAACGAGGTTCTTGTAAACAGAGGCGTCCCAAACATTGGGGTGGCTGTATCTTTTTTATTTTTATTTCCCTAAGCTATAGGACCATAAGTGGAAGTGCCCTAGGCTCTGTTGCTTTGTTTTTTAGATGTTTCAGGAAACACCATACACTTCTCCCGAGTGTCAGTTGGCAGTTTACATCCAGCCCATCAGCATATCAAGGCTCCCAGTTCTCCATGGCCTGTCCTGCCTTTCTGGATTTTACACATTTTTCAGATGGCCCTTTTGACCGGGGGGAAGTGAGACTTCATTGTAGTGCAGATTTCCTTTGCAAGCTTGCTTGGTTGGCCAAAAAGGGCTTATGCGTTTTTTCCTGAATATATTCAGGAAAAAACGCATACGCCCTTTTTGGCCAAGTGCATCATTGTGGACGTTCTGCCTCTTTTCCTATGCTTTCAATGCAATTCCAGTCTACCTCCTGAAATCGGTTTCCTGCAATTCTGCCCCGCTTTCAAGTCCTCTTGGCAGCCTTACTTCAGTATATTTTTGGACGATAGCTGTCATTTATAACTCTGCAGGTTTGTGAATTACAGTGCCCCTGAGCTCCTTTCTTCAACTCGTTTTCTTGTGAGCTGGCCGCAACACCGCAGGATGGCTTCAGGCCCTAATCTGGTTCCGGCACGGCACGCTGAGCCTTTGGTTATTTCCTCTTCCTGGTGGGAAATGAGAGTTAAATTTGCCCGTCCAGACACCTCCAGCTAGTCTCTCATTGGTTCTCGCTATTCCTGTTCATCTTCCGCAGAAATTGCAAACTGGGCCAAACAGGAGGTTAAAGGGACTGACTCTCCAAGTCGGGAGAGTGTTAGTAAAGCGTCTGGAATGTTGCACCCGAGTACCAGGGTACGAAAACTGAGACATATTTGAACACGTCTCCCGATCACATGGTTGATCATACTCTAGGTTCCACATGCATGTTTTAGCTGAAGGAAGAATACCTTAAACCTGGGTAGTTGAAACCCGTGGAATGGGTACCATGCAATATGACTTCAAAGGGTCTTCATTTGCTCACCGAACCTCTCCAATCCTATCACTGCTGCGTTTATGTCCCTGTACACATGCTTGATTCTCTTTCGGAGACATAGCAATCCATAGGTTTTAAGATACTTAAGAGTCAGGTACATTCTTAGGCGTTTAATATGGGGTGTTGAGTCCATTTCGTTGAGCAAGGAGTAGCTCTTGTCTATTCCATATTTGGCTTAAGGAACTTTATCTGTGCTCATTTCAATCTCTGGTTTTATGCAGCACCCCAACTCACCTTTACCCTTAAACAAGCATAAGTTGGTTTTCTAAATTTGAGACCCTGTTCTGTTCTGTAATTCAGTTCCTGTGTAGCCAAGTTTACATTCCGTGTATTACTGATATCTTATGATGTTTCTTTTTCTGTGTGACTTATTTCAGTTAGAATCATCGTACCTGAATCCACTCATTGTGCTGCTACGGGCCTGATGACATAGATTTCACTGCTGAGTGATACTGCATTGTACGTAAGTACCACAAGTTCTTTATCCATTTTTCACTTTCTGTGATATTGAACTTGTACGGTAAACGAGGTTCTTGTAAACAGAGGCGTCCCAAACATTGGGGTGGCTGTGTCTTTTTGATTTTAATTTCCCTAAGCTATAGGACCATAAGTGGAAGTGCCCTAGGCTCTGTTGCTTTGTTTTTTAGATGTTTCAGGAAACACCATACACTTCTCCCGAGTGTCTGTTGGCAATTTACATCCCGCCCATCAGCATAACAAGGCTCCCAGTTCTCCATGGCCTGTCCTGCCTTTCTGGATTTTACACTTTTTTCAGATGGCCCTTTTGACCGGGGGGAAGTGAGACTTCATTGTAGTGCAGATTTCCTTTGCAAGCTTGCTTGGTTGGCCAAAAAGGGCGTATGCGTTTTTTCCTGAATATATTCAGGAAAAAACGCAAACGCCCTTTTTGGCCAAGTGCATCATTGTAGACGTTCTGCCTCTTTTCCTATGCTTTCAATGCAATTCCAGTCTACCTCCTGAAATCGGTTTCCTGCAATTCTGCCCCGCTTTCAAGTCCTCTTGGCAGCCTTACTTCAGTATATTTTTGGACGATAGTTGTCATTTATAACTCTGCAGGTTTGTGAATTACAGTGCCCCTGAGCTCCTTTCTTCAACTCGTTTTCTTGTGAGCTGGCCGCAACACCGCAGGATGGCTTCAGGCCCTAATCTGGTTCCGGCACGGCACGCTGAGCCTTTGGTTATTTCCTCTTCCTGGTGGGAAATGAGAGTTAAATTTGCCCGTCCAGACACCTCCAGCTAGTCTCTCATTGGTTCTCGCTATTCCTGTTCATCTTCCGCAGAAATTGCAAACTGGGCCAAACAGGAGGTTAAAGGGACTGACTCTCCAAGTCGGGAGAGTGTTAGTAAAGCGTCTGGAATGTTGCACCCGAGTACCAGGGTACGAAAACTGAGACATATTTGAACACGTCTCCCGATCACATGGTTGATCATACTCTAGGTTCCACATGCATGTTTTAGCTGAAGGAAGAATACCTTAAACCTGGGTAGTTGAAACCCGTGGAATGGGTACCATGCAATATGACTTCAAAGGGTCTTCATTTGCTCACCGAACCTCTCCAATCCTATCACTGCTGCGTTTATGTCCCTGTACACATGCTTGATTCTCTTTCGGAGACATAGCAATCCATAGGTTTTAAGATACTTAAGAGTCAGGTACATTCTTAGGCGTTTAATATGGGGTGTTGAGTCCATTTCGTTGAGCAAGGAGTAGCTCTTGTCTATTCCATATTTGGCTTAAGGAACTTTATCTGTGCTCATTTCAATCTCTGGTTTTATGCAGCACCCCAACTCACCTTTACCCTTAAACAAGCATAAGTTGGTTTTCTAAATTTGAGACCCTGTTCTGTTCTGTAATTCAGTTCCTGTGTAGCCAAGTTTACATTCCGTGTATTACTGATATCTTATGATGTTTCTTTTTCTGTGTGACTTATTTCAGTTAGAATCATCGTACCTGAATCCACTCATTGTGCTGCTACGGGCCTGATGACATAGATTTCACTGCTGAGTGATACTGCATTGTACGTAAGTACCACAAGTTCTTTATCCATTTTTCACTTTCTGTGATATTGAACTTGTACGGTAAACGAGGTTCTTGTAAACAGAGGCGTCCCAAACATTGGGGTGGCTGTGTCTTTTTGATTTTAATTTCCCTAAGCTATAGGACCATAAGTGGAAGTGCCCTAGGCTCTGTTGCTTTGTTTTTTAGATGTTTCAGGAAACACCATACACTTCTCCCGAGTGTCTGTTGGCAATTTACATCCCGCCCATCAGCATAACAAGGCTCCCAGTTCTCCATGGCCTGTCCTGCCTTTCTGGATTTTACACTTTTTTCAGATGGCCCTTTTGACCGGGGGGAAGTGAGACTTCATTGTAGTGCAGATTTCCTTTGCAAGCTTGCTTGGTTGGCCAAAAAGGGCGTATGCGTTTTTTCCTGAATATATTCAGGAAAAAACGCAAACGCCCTTTTTGGCCAAGTGCATCATTGTAGACGTTCTGCCTCTTTTCCTATGCTTTCAATGCAATTCCAGTCTACCTCCTGAAATCGGTTTCCTGCAATTCTGCCCCGCTTTCAAGTCCTCTTGGCAGCCTTACTTCAGTATATTTTTGGACGATAGTTGTCATTTATAACTCTGCAGGTTTGTGAATTACAGTGCCCCTGAGCTCCTTTCTTCAACTCGTTTTCTTGTGAGCTGGCCGCAACACCGCAGGATGGCTTCAGGCCCTAATCTGGTTCCGGCACGGCACGCTGAGCCTTTGGTTATTTCCTCTTCCTGGTGGGAAATGAGAGTTAAATTTGCCCGTCCAGACACCTCCAGCTAGTCTCTCATTGGTTCTCGCTATTCCTGTTCATCTTCCGCAGAAATTGCAAACTGGGCCAAACAGGAGGTTAAAGGGACTGACTCTCCAAGTCGGGAGAGTGTTAGTAAAGCGTCTGGAATGTTGCACCCGAGTACCAGGGTACGAAAACTGAGACATATTTGAACACGTCTCCCGATCACATGGTTGATCATACTCTAGGTTCCACATGCATGTTTTAGCTGAAGGAAGAATACCTTAAACCTGGGTAGTTGAAACCCGTGGAATGGGTACCATGCAATATGACTTCAAAGGGTCTTCATTTGCTCACCGAACCTCTCCAATCCTATCACTGCTGCGTTTATGTCCCTGTACACATGCTTGATTCTCTTTCGGAGACATAGCAATCCATAGGTTTTAAGATACTTAAGAGTCAGGTACATTCTTAGGCGTTTAATATGGGGTGTTGAGTCCATTTCGTTGAGCAAGGAGTAGCTCTTGTCTATTCCATATTTGGCTTAAGGAACTTTATCTGTGCTCATTTCAATCTCTGGTTTTATGCAGCACCCCAACTCACCTTTACCCTTAAACAAGCATAAGTTGGTTTTCTAAATTTGAGACCCTGTTCTGTTCTGTAATTCAGTTCCTGTGTAGCCAAGTTTACATTCCGTGTATTACTGATATCTTATGATGTTTCTTTTTCTGTGTGACTTATTTCAGTTAGAATCATCGTACCTGAATCCACTCATTGTGCTGCTACGGGCCTGATGACATAGATTTCACTGCTGAGTGATACTGCATTGTACGTAAGTACCACAAGTTCTTTATCCATTTTTCACTTTCTGTGATATTGAACTTGTACGGTAAACGAGGTTCTTGTAAACAGAGGCGTCCCAAACATTGGGGTGGCTGTGTCTTTTTGATTTTAATTTCCCTAAGCTATAGGACCATAAGTGGAAGTGCCCTAGGCTCTGTTGCTTTGTTTTTTAGATGTTTCAGGAAACACCATACACTTCTCCCGAGTGTCTGTTGGCAATTTACATCCCGCCCATCAGCATAACAAGGCTCCCAGTTCTCCATGGCCTGTCCTGCCTTTCTGGATTTTACACTTTTTTCAGATGGCCCTTTTGACCGGGGGGAAGTGAGACTTCATTGTAGTGCAGATTTCCTTTGCAAGCTTGCTTGGTTGGCCAAAAAGGGCGTATGCGTTTTTTCCTGAATATATTCAGGAAAAAACGCAAACGCCCTTTTTGGCCAAGTGCATCATTGTAGACGTTCTGCCTCTTTTCCTATGCTTTCAATGCAATTCCAGTCTACCTCCTGAAATCGGTTTCCTGCAATTCTGCCCCGCTTTCAAGTCCTCTTGGCAGCCTTACTTCAGTATATTTTTGGACGATAGTTGTCATTTATAACTCTGCAGGTTTGTGAATTACAGTGCCCCTGAGCTCCTTTCTTCAACTCGTTTTCTTGTGAGCTGGCCGCAACACCGCAGGATGGCTTCAGGCCCTAATCTGGTTCCGGCACGGCACGCTGAGCCTTTGGTTATTTCCTCTTCCTGGTGGGAAATGAGAGTTAAATTTGCCCGTCCAGACACCTCCAGCTAGTCTCTCATTGGTTCTCGCTATTCCTGTTCATCTTCCGCAGAAATTGCAAACTGGGCCAAACAGGAGGTTAAAGGGACTGACTCTCCAAGTCGGGAGAGTGTTAGTAAAGCGTCTGGAATGTTGCACCCGAGTACCAGGGTACGAAAACTGAGACATATTTGAACACGTCTCCCGATCACATGGTTGATCATACTCTAGGTTCCACATGCATGTTTTAGCTGAAGGAAGAATACCTTAAACCTGGGTAGTTGAAACCCGTGGAATGGGTACCATGCAATATGACTTCAAAGGGTCTTCATTTGCTCACCGAACCTCTCCAATCCTATCACTGCTGCGTTTATGTCCCTGTACACATGCTTGATTCTCTTTCGGAGACATAGCAATCCATAGGTTTTAAGATACTTAAGAGTCAGGTACATTCTTAGGCGTTTAATATGGGGTGTTGAGTCCATTTCGTTGAGCAAGGAGTAGCTCTTGTCTATTCCATATTTGGCTTAAGGAACTTTATCTGTGCTCATTTCAATCTCTGGTTTTATGCAGCACCCCAACTCACCTTTACCCTTAAACAAGCATAAGTTGGTTTTCTAAATTTGAGACCCTGTTCTGTTCTGTAATTCAGTTCCTGTGTAGCCAAGTTTACATTCCGTGTATTACTGATATCTTATGATGTTTCTTTTTCTGTGTGACTTATTTCAGTTAGAATCATCGTACCTGAATCCACTCATTGTGCTGCTACGGGCCTGATGACATAGATTTCACTGCTGAGTGATACTGCATTGTACGTAAGTACCACAAGTTCTTTATCCATTTTTCACTTTCTGTGATATTGAACTTGTACGGTAAACGAGGTTCTTGTAAACAGAGGCGTCCCAAACATTGGGGTGGCTGTATCTTTTTGATTTTAATTTCCCTAAGCTATAGGACCATAAGTGGAAGTGCCCTAGGCTCTGTTGCTTTGTTTTTTAGATGTTTCAGGAAACACCATACACTTCTCCCGAGTGTCTGTTGGCAATTTACATCCCGCCCATCAGCATAACAAGGCTCCCAGTTCTCCATGGCCTGTCCTGCCTTTCTGGATTTTACAGTTTTTTCAGATGGCCCTTTTGACCGGGGGGAAGTGAGACTTCATTGTAGTGCAGATTTCCTTTGCAAGCTTGCTTGGTTGGCCAAAAAGGGCGTATGCGTTTTTTCCTGAATATATTCAGGAAAAAACGCATACGCCCTTTTTGGCCAAGTGCATCATTGTGGACGTTCTGCCTCTTTTCCTATGCTTTCAATGCAATTCCAGTCTACCTCCTGAAATCGGTTTCCTGCAATTCTGCCCCGCTTTCAAGTCCTCTTGGCAGCCTTACTTCAGTATATTTTTGGACGATAGTTGTCATTTATAACTCTGCAGGTTTGTGAATTACAGTGCCCCTGAGCTCCTTTCTTCAACTCGTTTTCTTGTGAGCTGGCCGCAACACCGCAGGATGGCTTCAGGCCCTAATCTGGTTCCGGCACGGCACGCTGAGCCTTTGGTTATTTCCTCTTCCTGGTGGGAAATGAGAGTTAAATTTGCCCGTCCAGACACCTCCAGCTAGTCTCTCATTGGTTCTCGCTATTCCTGTTCATCTTCCGCAGAAATTGCAAACTGGGCCAAACAGGAGGTTAAAGGGACTGACTCTCCAAGTCGGGAGAGTGTTAGTAAAGCGTCTGGAATGTTGCACCCGAGTACCAGGGTACGAAAACTGAGACATATTTGAACACGTCTCCCGATCACATGGTTGATCATACTCTAGGTTCCACATGCATGTTTTAGCTGAAGGAAGAATACCTTAAACCTGGGTAGTTGAAACCCGTGGAATGGGTACCATGCAATATGACTTCAAAGGGTCTTCATTTGCTCACCGAACCTCTCCAATCCTATCACTGCTGCGTTTATGTCCCTGTACACATGCTTGATTCTCTTTCGGAGACATAGCAATCCATAGGTTTTAAGATACTTAAGAGTCAGGTACATTCTTAGGCGTTTAATATGGGGTGTTGAGTCCATTTCGTTGAGCAAGGAGTAGCTCTTGTCTATTCCATATTTGGCTTAAGGAACTTTATCTGTGCTCATTTCAATCTCTGGTTTTATGCAGCACCCCAACTCACCTTTACCCTTAAACAAGCATAAGTTGGTTTTCTAAATTTGAGACCCTGTTCTGTTCTGTAATTCAGTTCCTGTGTAGCCAAGTTTACATTCCGTGTATTACTGATATCTTATGATGTTTCTTTTTCTGTGTGACTTATTTCAGTTAGAATCATCGTACCTGAATCCACTCATTGTGCTGCTACGGGCCTGATGACATAGATTTCACTGCTGAGTGATACTGCATTGTACGTAAGTACCACAAGTTCTTTATCCATTTTTCACTTTCTGTGATATTGAACTTGTACGGTAAACGAGGTTCTTGTAAACAGAGGCGTCCCAAACATTGGGGTGGCTGTATCTTTTTGATTTTAATTTCCCTAAGCTATAGGACCATAAGTGGAAGTGCCCTAGGCTCTGTTGCTTTGTTTTTTAGATGTTTCAGGAAACACCATACACTTCTCCCGAGTGTCTGTTGGCAATTTACATCCCGCCCATCAGCATAACAAGGCTCCCAGTTCTCCATGGCCTGTCCTGCCTTTCTGGATTTTACACTTTTTTCAGATGGCCCTTTTGACCGGGGGGAAGTGAGACTTCATTGTAGTGCAGATTTCCTTTGCAAGCTTGCTTGGTTGGCCAAAAAGGGCGTATGCGTTTTTTCCTGAATATATTCAGGAAAAAACGCAAACGCCCTTTTTGGCCAAGTGCATCATTGTAGACGTTCTGCCTCTTTTCCTATGCTTTCAATGCAATTCCAGTCTACCTCCTGAAATCGGTTTCCTGCAATTCTGCCCCGCTTTCAAGTCCTCTTGGCAGCCTTACTTCAGTATATTTTTGGACGATAGTTGTCATTTATAACTCTGCAGGTTTGTGAATTACAGTGCCCCTGAGCTCCTTTCTTCAACTCGTTTTCTTGTGAGCTGGCCGCAACACCGCAGGATGGCTTCAGGCCCTAATCTGGTTCCGGCACGGCACGCTGAGCCTTTGGTTATTTCCTCTTCCTGGTGGGAAATGAGAGTTAAATTTGCCCGTCCAGACACCTCCAGCTAGTCTCTCATTGGTTCTCGCTATTCCTGTTCATCTTCCGCAGAAATTGCAAACTGGGCCAAACAGGAGGTTAAAGGGACTGACTCTCCAAGTCGGGAGAGTGTTAGTAAAGCGTCTGGAATGTTGCACCCGAGTACCAGGGTACGAAAACTGAGACATATTTGAACACGTCTCCCGATCACATGGTTGATCATACTCTAGGTTCCACATGCATGTTTTAGCTGAAGGAAGAATACCTTAAACCTGGGTAGTTGAAACCCGTGGAATGGGTACCATGCAATATGACTTCAAAGGGTCTTCATTTGCTCACCGAACCTCTCCAATCCTATCACTGCTGCGTTTATGTCCCTGTACACATGCTTGATTCTCTTTCGGAGACATAGCAATCCATAGGTTTTAAGATACTTAAGAGTCAGGTACATTCTTAGGCGTTTAATATGGGGTGTTGAGTCCATTTCGTTGAGCAAGGAGTAGCTCTTGTCTATTCCATATTTGGCTTAAGGAACTTTATCTGTGCTCATTTCAATCTCTGGTTTTATGCAGCACCCCAACTCACCTTTACCCTTAAACAAGCATAAGTTGGTTTTCTAAATTTGAGACCCTGTTCTGTTCTGTAATTCAGTTCCTGTGTAGCCAAGTTTACATTCCGTGTATTACTGATATCTTATGATGTTTCTTTTTCTGTGTGACTTATTTCAGTTAGAATCATCGTACCTGAATCCACTCATTGTGCTGCTACGGGCCTGATGACATAGATTTCACTGCTGAGTGATACTGCATTGTACGTAAGTACCACAAGTTCTTTATCCATTTTTCACTTTCTGTGATATTGAACTTGTACGGTAAACGAGGTTCTTGTAAACAGAGGCGTCCCAAACATTGGGGTGGCTGTATCTTTTTGATTTTAATTTCCCTAAGCTATAGGACCATAAGTGGAAGTGCCCTAGGCTCTGTTGCTTTGTTTTTTAGATGTTTCAGGAAACACCATACACTTCTCCCGAATGTCTGTTGGCAATTTACATCCCGCCCATCAGCATAACAAGGCTCCCAGTTCTCCATGGCCTGTCCTGCCTTTCTGGATTTTACAGTTTTTTCAGATGGCCCTTTTGACCGGGGGGAAGTGAGACTTCATTGTAGTGCAGATTTCCTTTGCAAGCTTGCTTGGTTGGCCAAAAAGGGCGTATGCGTTTTTTCCTGAATATATTCAGGAAAAAACGCATACGCCCTTTTTGGCCAAGTGCATCATTGTGGACGTTCTGCCTCTTTTCCTATGCTTTCAATGCAATTCCAGTCTACCTCCTGAAATCGGTTTCCTGCAATTCTGCCCCGCTTTCAAGTCCTCTTGGCAGCCTTACTTCAGTATATTTTTGGACGATAGTTGTCATTTATAACTCTGCAGGTTTGTGAATTACAGTGCCCCTGAGCTCCTTTCTTCAACTCGTTTTCTTGTGAGCTGGCCGCAACACCGCAGGATGGCTTCAGGCCCTAATCTGGTTCCGGCACGGCACGCTGAGCCTTTGGTTATTTCCTCTTCCTGGTGGGAAATGAGAGTTAAATTTGCCCGTCCAGACACCTCCAGCTAGTCTCTCATTGGTTCTCGCTATTCCTGTTCATCTTCCGCAGAAATTGCAAACTGGGCCAAACAGGAGGTTAAAGGGACTGACTCTCCAAGTCGGGAGAGTGTTAGTAAAGCGTCTGGAATGTTGCACCCGAGTACCAGGGTACGAAAACTGAGACATATTTGAACACGTCTCCCGATCACATGGTTGATCATACTCTAGGTTCCACATGCATGTTTTAGCTGAAGGAAGAATACCTTAAACCTGGGTAGTTGAAACCCGTGGAATGGGTACCATGCAATATGACTTCAAAGGGTCTTCATTTGCTCACCGAACCTCTCCAATCCTATCACTGCTGCGTTTATGTCCCTGTACACATGCTTGATTCTCTTTCGGAGACATAGCAATCCATAGGTTTTAAGATACTTAAGAGTCAGGTACATTCTTAGGCGTTTAATATGCGGTGTTGAGTCCATTTCGTTGAGCAAGGAGTAGCTCTTGTCTATTCCATATTTGGCTTAAGGAACTTTATCTGTGCTCATTTCAATCTCTGGTTTTATGCAGCACCCCAACTCACCTTTACCCTTAAACAAGCATAAGTTGGTTTTCTAAATTTGAGACCCTGTTCTGTTCTGTAATTCAGTTCCTGTGTAGCCAAGTTTACATTCCGTGTATTACTGATATCTTATGATGTTTCTTTTTCTGTGTGACTTATTTCAGTTAGAATCATCGTACCTGAATCCACTCATTGTGCTGCTACGGGCCTGATGACATAGATTTCACTGCTGAGTGATACTGCATTGTACGTAAGTACCACAAGTTCTTTATCCATTTTTCACTTTCTGTGATATTGAACTTGTACGGTAAACGAGGTTCTTGTAAACAGAGGCGTCCCAAACATTGGGGTGGCTGTATCTTTTTGATTTTAATTTCCCTAAGCTATAGGACCATAAGTGGAAGTGCCCTAGGCTCTGTTGCTTTGTTTTTTAGATGTTTCAGGAAACACCATACACTTCTCCCGAGTGTCTGTTGGCAGTTTACATCCCGCCCATCAGCATAACAAGGCTCCCAGTTCTCCATGGCCTGTCCTGCCTTTCTGGATTTTACAGTTTTTTCAGATGGCCCTTTTGACCGGGGGGAAGTGAGACTTCATTGTAGTGCAGATTTCCTTTGCAAGCTTGCTTGGTTGGCCAAAAAGGGCGTATGCGTTTTTTCCTGAATATATTCAGGAAAAAACGCATACGCCCTTTTTGGCCAAGTGCATCATTGTGGACGTTCTGCCTCTTTTCCTATGCTTTCAATGCAATTCCAGTCTACCTCCTGAAATCGGTTTCCTGCAATTCTGCCCCGCTTTCAAGTCCTCTTGGCAGCCTTACTTCAGTATATTTTTGGACGATAGTTGTCATTTATAACTCTGCAGGTTTGTGAATTACAGTGCCCCTGAGCTCCTTTCTTCAACTCGCTTTCTTGTGAGCTGGCCGCAACACCGCAGGATGGCTTCAGGCCCTAATCTGGTTCCGGCACGGCACGCTGAGCCTTTGGTTATTTCCTCTTCCTGGTGGGAAATGAGAGTTAAATTTGCCCGTCCAGACACCTCCAGCTAGTCTCTCATTGGTTCTCGCTATTCCTGTTCATCTTCCGCAGAAATTGCAAACTGGGCCAAACAGGAGGTTAAAGGGACAGACTCTCCAAGTCGGGAGAGTGTTAGTAAAGCGTCTGGAATGTTGCACCCGAGTACCAGGGTACGAAAACTGAGACATATTTGAACACGTCTCCCGATCACATGGTTGATCATACTCTAGGTTCCACATGCATGTTTTAGCTGAAGGAAGAATACCTTAAACCTGGGTAGTTGAAACCCGTGGAATGGGTACCATGCAATATGACTTCAAAGGGTCTTCATTTGCTCACCGAACCTCTCCAATCCTATCACTGCTGCGTTTATGTCCCTGTACACATGCTTGATTCTCTTTCGGAGACATAGCAATCCATAGGTTTTAAGATACTTAAGAGTCAGGTACATTCTTAGGCGTTTAATATGGGGTGTTGAGTCCATTTCGTTGAGCAAGGAGTAGCTCTTGTCTATTCCATATTTGGCTTAAGGAACTTTATCTGTGCTCATTTCAATCTCTGGTTTTATGCAGCACCCCAACTCACCTTTACCCTTAAACAAGCATAAGTTGGTTTTCTAAATTTGAGACCCTGTTCTGTTCTGTAATTCAGTTCCTGTGTAGCCAAGTTTACATTCCGTGTATTACTGATATCTTATGATGTTTCTTTTTCTGTGTGACTTATTTCAGTTAGAATCATCGTACCTGAATCCACTCATTGTGCTGCTACGGGCCTGATGACATAGATTTCACTGCTGAGTGATACTGCATTGTACGTAAGTACCACAAGTTCTTTATCCATTTTTCACTTTCTGTGATATTGAACTTGTACGGTAAACGAGGTTCTTGTAAACAGAGGCGTCCCAAACATTGGGGTGGCTGTATCTTTTTGATTTTAATTTCCCTAAGCTATAGGACCATAAGTGGAAGTGCCCTAGGCTCTGTTGCTTTGTTTTTTAGATGTTTCAGGAAACACCATACACTTCTCCCGAGTGTCTGTTGGCAGTTTACATCCCGCCCATCAGCATAACAAGGCTCCCAGTTCTCCATGGCCTGTCCTGCCTTTCTGGATTTTACACTTTTTTCAGATGGCCCTTTTGACCGGGGGGAAGTGAGACTTCATTGTAGTGCAGATTTCCTTTGCAAGCTTGCTTGGTTGGCCAAAAAGGGCGTATGCGTTTTTTCCTGAATATATTCAGGAAAAAACGCATACGCCCTTTTTGGCCAAGTGCATCATTGTGGACGTTCTGCCTCTTTTCCTATGCTTTCAATGCAATTCCAGTCTACCTCCTGAAATCGGTTTCCTGCAATTCTGCCCCGCTTTCAAGTCCTCTTGGCAGCCTTACTTCAGTATATTTTTGGACGATAGCTGTCATTTATAACTCTGCAGGTTTGTGAATTACAGTGCCCCTGAGCTCCTTTCTTCAACTCGCTTTCTTGTGAGCTGGCCGCAACACCGCAGGATGGCTTCAGGCCCTAATCTGGTTCCGGCACGGCACGCTGAGCCTTTGGTTATTTCCTCTTCCTGGTGGGAAATGAGAGTTAAATTTGCCCGTCCAGACACCTCCAGCTAGTCTCTCATTGGTTCTCGCTATTCCTGTTCATCTTCCGCAGAAATTGCAAACTGGGCCAAACAGGAGGTTAAAGGGACTGACTCTCCAAGTCGGGAGAGTGTTAGTAAAGCGTCTGGAATGTTGCACCCGAGTACCAGGGTACGAAAACTGAGACATATTTGAACACGTCTCCCGATCACATGGTTGATCATACTCTAGGTTCCACATGCATGTTTTAGCTGAAGGAAGAATACCTTAAACCTGGGTAGTTGAAACCCGTGGAATGGGTACCATGCAATATGACTTCAAAGGGTCTTCATTTGCTCACCGAACCTCTCCAATCCTATCACTGCTGCGTTTATGTCCCTGTACACATGCTTGATTCTCTTTCGGAGACATAGCAATCCATAGGTTTTAAGATACTTAAGAGTCAGGTACATTCTTAGGCGTTTAATATGGGGTGTTGAGTCCATTTCGTTGAGCAAGGAGTAGCTCTTGTCTATTCCATATTTGGCTTAAGGAACTTTATCTGTGCTCATTTCAATCTCTGGTTTTATGCAGCACCCCAACTCACCTTTACCCTTAAACAAGCATAAGTTGGTTTTCTAAATTTGAGACCCTGTTCTGTTCTGTAATTCAGTTCCTGTGTAGCCAAGTTTACATTCCGTGTATTACTGATATCTTATGATGTTTCTTTTTCTGTGTGACTTATTTCAGTTAGAATCATCGTACCTGAATCCACTCATTGTGCTGCTACGGGCCTGATGACATAGATTTCACTGCTGAGTGATACTGCATTGTACGTAAGTACCACAAGTTCTTTATCCATTTTTCACTTTCTGTGATATTGAACTTGTACGGTAAACGAGGTTCTTGTAAACAGAGGCGTCCCAAACATTGGGGTGGCTGTATCTTTTTGATTTTAATTTCCCTAAGCTATAGGACCATAAGTGGAAGTGCCCTAGGCTCTGTTGCTTTGTTTTTTAGATGTTTCAGGAAACACCATACACTTCTCCCGAGTGTCTGTTGGCAATTTACATCCCGCCCATCAGCATAACAAGGCTCCCAGTTCTCCATGGCCTGTCCTGCCTTTCTGGATTTTACAGTTTTTTCAGATGGCCCTTTTGACCGGGGGGAAGTGAGACTTCATTGTAGTGCAGATTTCCTTTGCAAGCTTGCTTGGTTGGCCAAAAAGGGCGTATGCGTTTTTTCCTGAATATATTCAGGAAAAAACGCATACGCCCTTTTTGGCCAAGTGCATCATTGTGGACGTTCTGCCTCTTTTCCTATGCTTTCAATGCAATTCCAGTCTACCTCCTGAAATCGGTTTCCTGCAATTCTGCCCCGCTTTCAAGTCCTCTTGGCAGCCTTACTTCAGTATATTTTTGGACGATAGTTGTCATTTATAACTCTGCAGGTTTGTGAATTACAGTGCCCCTGAGCTCCTTTCTTCAACTCGTTTTCTTGTGAGCTGGCCGCAACACCGCAGGATGGCTTCAGGCCCTAATCTGGTTCCGGCACGGCACGCTGAGCCTTTGGTTATTTCCTCTTCCTGGTGGGAAATGAGAGTTAAATTTGCCCGTCCAGACACCTCCAGCTAGTCTCTCATTGGTTCTCGCTATTCCTGTTCATCTTCCGCAGAAATTGCAAACTGGGCCAAACAGGAGGTTAAAGGGACTGACTCTCCAAGTCGGGAGAGTGTTAGTAAAGCGTCTGGAATGTTGCACCCGAGTACCAGGGTACGAAAACTGAGACATATTTGAACACGTCTCCCGATCACATGGTTGATCATACTCTAGGTTCCACATGCATGTTTTAGCTGAAGGAAGAATACCTTAAACCTGGGTAGTTGAAACCCGTGGAATGGGTACCATGCAATATGACTTCAAAGGGTCTTCATTTGCTCACCGAACCTCTCCAATCCTATCACTGCTGCGTTTATGTCCCTGTACACATGCTTGATTCTCTTTCGGAGACATAGCAATCCATAGGTTTTAAGATACTTAAGAGTCAGGTACATTCTTAGGCGTTTAATATGCGGTGTTGAGTCCATTTCGTTGAGCAAGGAGTAGCTCTTGTCTATTCCATATTTGGCTTAAGGAACTTTATCTGTGCTCATTTCAATCTCTGGTTTTATGCAGCACCCCAACTCACCTTTACCCTTAAACAAGCATAAGTTGGTTTTCTAAATTTGAGACCCTGTTCTGTTCTGTAATTCAGTTCCTGTGTAGCCAAGTTTACATTCCGTGTATTACTGATATCTTATGATGTTTCTTTTTCTGTGTGACTTATTTCAGTTAGAATCATCGTACCTGAATCCACTCATTGTGCTGCTACGGGCCTGATGACATAGATTTCACTGCTGAGTGATACTGCATTGTACGTAAGTACCACAAGTTCTTTATCCATTTTTCACTTTCTGTGATATTGAACTTGTACGGTAAACGAGGTTCTTGTAAACAGAGGCGTCCCAAACATTGGGGTGGCTGTATCTTTTTGATTTTAATTTCCCTAAGCTATAGGACCATAAGTGGAAGTGCCCTAGGCTCTGTTGCTTTGTTTTTTAGATGTTTCAGGAAACACCATACACTTCTCCCGAGTGTCTGTTGGCAGTTTACATCCCGCCCATCAGCATAACAAGGCTCCCAGTTCTCCATGGCCTGTCCTGCCTTTCTGGATTTTACAGTTTTTTCAGATGGCCCTTTTGACCGGGGGGAAGTGAGACTTCATTGTAGTGCAGATTTCCTTTGCAAGCTTGCTTGGTTGGCCAAAAAGGGCGTATGCGTTTTTTCCTGAATATATTCAGGAAAAAACGCATACGCCCTTTTTGGCCAAGTGCATCATTGTGGACGTTCTGCCTCTTTTCCTATGCTTTCAATGCAATTCCAGTCTACCTCCTGAAATCGGTTTCCTGCAATTCTGCCCCGCTTTCAAGTCCTCTTGGCAGCCTTACTTCAGTATATTTTTGGACGATAGTTGTCATTTATAACTCTGCAGGTTTGTGAATTACAGTGCCCCTGAGCTCCTTTCTTCAACTCGCTTTCTTGTGAGCTGGCCGCAACACCGCAGGATGGCTTCAGGCCCTAATCTGGTTCCGGCACGGCACGCTGAGCCTTTGGTTATTTCCTCTTCCTGGTGGGAAATGAGAGTTAAATTTGCCCGTCCAGACACCTCCAGCTAGTCTCTCATTGGTTCTCGCTATTCCTGTTCATCTTCCGCAGAAATTGCAAACTGGGCCAAACAGGAGGTTAAAGGGACAGACTCTCCAAGTCGGGAGAGTGTTAGTAAAGCGTCTGGAATGTTGCACCCGAGTACCAGGGTACGAAAACTGAGACATATTTGAACACGTCTCCCGATCACATGGTTGATCATACTCTAGGTTCCACATGCATGTTTTAGCTGAAGGAAGAATACCTTAAACCTGGGTAGTTGAAACCCGTGGAATGGGTACCATGCAATATGACTTCAAAGGGTCTTCATTTGCTCACCGAACCTCTCCAATCCTATCACTGCTGCGTTTATGTCCCTGTACACATGCTTGATTCTCTTTCGGAGACATAGCAATCCATAGGTTTTAAGATACTTAAGAGTCAGGTACATTCTTAGGCGTTTAATATGGGGTGTTGAGTCCATTTCGTTGAGCAAGGAGTAGCTCTTGTCTATTCCATATTTGGCTTAAGGAACTTTATCTGTGCTCATTTCAATCTCTGGTTTTATGCAGCACCCCAACTCACCTTTACCCTTAAACAAGCATAAGTTGGTTTTCTAAATTTGAGACCCTGTTCTGTTCTGTAATTCAGTTCCTGTGTAGCCAAGTTTACATTCCGTGTATTACTGATATCTTATGATGTTTCTTTTTCTGTGTGACTTATTTCAGTTAGAATCATCGTACCTGAATCCACTCATTGTGCTGCTACGGGCCTGATGACATAGATTTCACTGCTGAGTGATACTGCATTGTACGTAAGTACCACAAGTTCTTTATCCATTTTTCACTTTCTGTGATATTGAACTTGTACGGTAAACGAGGTTCTTGTAAACAGAGGCGTCCCAAACATTGGGGTGGCTGTATCTTTTTGATTTTAATTTCCCTAAGCTATAGGACCATAAGTGGAAGTGCCCTAGGCTCTGTTGCTTTGTTTTTTAGATGTTTCAGGAAACACCATACACTTCTCCCGAGTGTCTGTTGGCAGTTTACATCCCGCCCATCAGCATAACAAGGCTCCCAGTTCTCCATGGCCTGTCCTGCCTTTCTGGATTTTACACTTTTTTCAGATGGCCCTTTTGACCGGGGGGAAGTGAGACTTCATTGTAGTGCAGATTTCCTTTGCAAGCTTGCTTGGTTGGCCAAAAAGGGCGTATGCGTTTTTTCCTGAATATATTCAGGAAAAAACGCATACGCCCTTTTTGGCCAAGTGCATCATTGTGGACGTTCTGCCTCTTTTCCTATGCTTTCAATGCAATTCCAGTCTACCTCCTGAAATCGGTTTCCTGCAATTCTGCCCCGCTTTCAAGTCCTCTTGGCAGCCTTACTTCAGTATATTTTTGGACGATAGCTGTCATTTATAACTCTGCAGGTTTGTGAATTACAGTGCCCCTGAGCTCCTTTCTTCAACTCGCTTTCTTGTGAGCTGGCCGCAACACCGCAGGATGGCTTCAGGCCCTAATCTGGTTCCGGCACGGCACGCTGAGCCTTTGGTTATTTCCTCTTCCTGGTGGGAAATGAGAGTTAAATTTGCCCGTCCAGACACCTCCAGCTAGTCTCTCATTGGTTCTCGCTATTCCTGTTCATCTTCCGCAGAAATTGCAAACTGGGCCAAACAGGAGGTTAAAGGGACTGACTCTCCAAGTCGGGAGAGTGTTAGTAAAGCGTCTGGAATGTTGCACCCGAGTACCAGGGTACGAAAACTGAGACATATTTGAACACGTCTCCCGATCACATGGTTGATCATACTCTAGGTTCCACATGCATGTTTTAGCTGAAGGAAGAATACCTTAAACCTGGGTAGTTGAAACCCGTGGAATGGGTACCATGCAATATGACTTCAAAGGGTCTTCATTTGCTCACCGAACCTCTCCAATCCTATCACTGCTGCGTTTATGTCCCTGTACACATGCTTGATTCTCTTTCGGAGACATAGCAATCCATAGGTTTTAAGATACTTAAGAGTCAGGTACATTCTTAGGCGTTTAATATGGGGTGTTGAGTCCATTTCGTTGAGCAAGGAGTAGCTCTTGTCTATTCCATATTTGGCTTAAGGAACTTTATCTGTGCTCATTTCAATCTCTGGTTTTATGCAGCACCCCAACTCACCTTTACCCTTAAACAAGCATAAGTTGGTTTTCTAAATTTGAGACCCTGTTCTGTTCTGTAATTCAGTTCCTGTGTAGCCAAGTTTACATTCCGTGTATTACTGATATCTTATGATGTTTCTTTTTCTGTGTGACTTATTTCAGTTAGAATCATCGTACCTGAATCCACTCATTGTGCTGCTACGGGCCTGATGACATAGATTTCACTGCTGAGTGATACTGCATTGTACGTAAGTACCACAAGTTCTTTATCCATTTTTCACTTTCTGTGATATTGAACTTGTACGGTAAACGAGGTTCTTGTAAACAGAGGCGTCCCAAACATTGGGGTGGCTGTATCTTTTTGATTTTAATTTCCCTAAGCTATAGGACCATAAGTGGAAGTGCCCTAGGCTCTGTTGCTTTGTTTTTTAGATGTTTCAGGAAACACCATACACTTCTCCCGAGTGTCTGTTGGCAATTTACATCCCGCCCATCAGCATAACAAGGCTCCCAGTTCTCCATGGCCTGTCCTGCCTTTCTGGATTTTACACTTTTTTCAGATGGCCCTTTTGACCGGGGGGAAGTGAGACTTCATTGTAGTGCAGATTTCCTTTGCAAGCTTGCTTGGTTGGCCAAAAAGGGCGTATGCGTTTTTTCCTGAATATATTCAGGAAAAAACGCATACGCCCTTTTTGGCCAAGTGCATCATTGTGGACGTTCTGCCTCTTTTCCTATGCTTTCAATGCAATTCCAGTCTACCTCCTGAAATCGGTTTCCTGCAATTCTGCCCCGCTTTCAAGTCCTCTTGGCAGCCTTACTTCAGTATATTTTTGGACGATAGTTGTCATTTATAACTCTGCAGGTTTGTGAATTACAGTGCCCCTGAGCTCCTTTCTTCAACTCGTTTTCTTGTGAGCTGGCCGCAACACCGCAGGATGGCTTCAGGCCCTAATCTGGTTCCGGCACGGCACGCTGAGCCTTTGGTTATTTCCTCTTCCTGGTGGGAAATGAGAGTTAAATTTGCCCGTCCAGACACCTCCAGCTAGTCTCTCATTGGTTCTCGCTATTCCTGTTCATCTTCCGCAGAAATTGCAAACTGGGCCAAACAGGAGGTTAAAGGGACTGACTCTCCAAGTCGGGAGAGTGTTAGTAAAGCGTCTGGAATGTTGCACCCGAGTACCAGGGTACGAAAACTGAGACATATTTGAACACGTCTCCCGATCACATGGTTGATCATACTCTAGGTTCCACATGCATGTTTTAGCTGAAGGAAGAATACCTTAAACCTGGGTAGTTGAAACCCGTGGAATGGGTACCATGCAATATGACTTCAAAGGGTCTTCATTTGCTCACCGAACCTCTCCAATCCTATCACTGCTGCGTTTATGTCCCTGTACACATGCTTGATTCTCTTTCAGAGACATAGCAATCCATAGGTTTTACGATACTTAAGAGTCAGGTACATTCTTAGGCGTTTAATATGGGGTGTTGAGTCCATTTCGTTGAGCAAGGAGTAGCTCTTGTCTATTCCATATTTGGCTTAAGGAACTTTATCTGTGCTCATTTCAATCTCTGGTTTTATGCAGCACCCCAACTCACCTTTACCCTTAAACAAGCATAAGTTGGTTTTCTAAATTTGAGACCCTGTTCTGTTCTGTAATTCAGTTCCTGTGTAGCCAAGTTTACATTCCGTGTATTACTGATATCTTATGATGTTTCTTTTTCTGTGTGACTTATTTCAGTTAGAATCATCGTACCTGAATCCACTCATTGTGCTGCTACGGGCCTGATGACATAGATTTCACTGCTGAGTGATACTGCATTGTACGTAAGTACCACAAGTTCTTTATCCATTTTTCACTTTCTGTGATATTGAACTTGTACGGTAAACGAGGTTCTTGTAAACAGAGGCGTCCCAAACATTGGGGTGGCTGTATCTTTTTGATTTTAATTTCCCTAAGCTATAGGACCATAAGTGGAAGTGCCCTAGGCTCTGTTGCTTTGTTTTTTAGATGTTTCAGGAAACACCATACACTTCTCCCGAGTGTCTGTTGGCAGTTTACATCCCGCCCATCAGCATAACAAGGCTCCCAGTTCTCCATGGCCTGTCCTGCCTTTCTGGATTTTACAGTTTTTTCAGATGGCCCTTTTGACCGGGGGGAAGTGAGACTTCATTGTAGTGCAGATTTCCTTTGCAAGCTTGCTTGGTTGGCCAAAAAGGGCGTATGCGTTTTTTCCTGAATATATTCAGGAAAAAACGCATACGCCCTTTTTGGCCAAGTGCATCATTGTGGACGTTCTGCCTCTTTTCCTATGCTTTCAATGCAATTCCAGTCTACCTCCTGAAATCGGTTTCCTGCAATTCTGCCCCGCTTTCAAGTCCTCTTGGCAGCCTTACTTCAGTATATTTTTGGACGATAGTTGTCATTTATAACTCTGCAGGTTTGTGAATTACAGTGCCCCTGAGCTCCTTTCTTCAACTCGTTTTCTTGTGAGCTGGCCGCAACACCGCAGGATGGCTTCAGGCCCTAATCTGGTTCCGGCACGGCACGCTGAGCCTTTGGTTATTTCCTCTTCCTGGTGGGAAATGAGAGTTAAATTTGCCCGTCCAGACACCTCCAGCTAGTCTCTCATTGGTTCTCGCTATTCCTGTTCATCTTCCGCAGAAATTGCAAACTGGGCCAAACAGGAGGTTAAAGGGACAGACTCTCCAAGTCGGGAGAGTGTTAGTAAAGCGTCTGGAATGTTGCACCCGAGTACCAGGGTACGAAAACTGAGACATATTTGAACACGTCTCCCGATCACATGGTTGATCATACTCTAGGTTCCACATGCATGTTTTAGCTGAAGGAAGAATACCTTAAACCTGGGTAGTTGAAACCCGTGGAATGGGTACCATGCAATATGACTTCAAAGGGTCTTCATTTGCTCACCGAACCTCTCCAATCCTATCACTGCTGCGTTTATGTCCCTGTACACATGCTTGATTCTCTTTCGGAGACATAGCAATCCATAGGTTTTAAGATACTTAAGAGTCAGGTACATTCTTAGGCGTTTAATATGGGGTGTTGAGTCCATTTCGTTGAGCAAGGAGTAGCTCTTGTCTATTCCATATTTGGCTTAAGGAACTTTATCTGTGCTCATTTCAATCTCTGGTTTTATGCAGCACCCCAACTCACCTTTACCCTTAAACAAGCATAAGTTGGTTTTCTAAATTTGAGACCCTGTTCTGTTCTGTAATTCAGTTCCTGTGTAGCCAAGTTTACATTCCGTGTATTACTGATATCTTATGATGTTTCTTTTTCTGTGTGACTTATTTCAGTTAGAATCATCGTACCTGAATCCACTCATTGTGCTGCTACGGGCCTGATGACATAGATTTCACTGCTGAGTGATACTGCATTGTACGTAAGTACCACAAGTTCTTTATCCATTTTTCACTTTCTGTGATATTGAACTTGTACGGTAAACGAGGTTCTTGTAAACAGAGGCGTCCCAAACATTGGGGTGGCTGTATCTTTTTGATTTTAATTTCCCTAAGCTATAGGACCATAAGTGGAAGTGCCCTAGGCTCTGTTGCTTTGTTTTTTAGATGTTTCAGGAAACACCATACACTTCTCCCGAGTGTCTGTTGGCAGTTTACATCCCGCCCATCAGCATAACAAGGCTCCCAGTTCTCCATGGCCTGTCCTGCCTTTCTGGATTTTACACTTTTTTCAGATGGCCCTTTTGACCGGGGGGAAGTGAGACTTCATTGTAGTGCAGATTTCCTTTGCAAGCTTGCTTGGTTGGCCAAAAAGGGCGTATGCGTTTTTTCCTGAATATATTCAGGAAAAAACGCATACGCCCTTTTTGGCCAAGTGCATCATTGTGGACGTTCTGCCTCTTTTCCTATGCTTTCAATGCAATTCCAGTCTACCTCCTGAAATCGGTTTCCTGCAATTCTGCCCCGCTTTCAAGTCCTCTTGGCAGCCTTACTTCAGTATATTTTTGGACGATAGCTGTCATTTATAACTCTGCAGGTTTGTGAATTACAGTGCCCCTGAGCTCCTTTCTTCAACTCGCTTTCTTGTGAGCTGGCCGCAACACCGCAGGATGGCTTCAGGCCCTAATCTGGTTCCGGCACGGCACGCTGAGCCTTTGGTTATTTCCTCTTCCTGGTGGGAAATGAGAGTTAAATTTGCCCGTCCAGACACCTCCAGCTAGTCTCTCATTGGTTCTCGCTATTCCTGTTCATCTTCCGCAGAAATTGCAAACTGGGCCAAACAGGAGGTTAAAGGGACTGACTCTCCAAGTCGGGAGAGTGTTAGTAAAGCGTCTGGAATGTTGCACCCGAGTACCAGGGTACGAAAACTGAGACATATTTGAACACGTCTCCCGATCACATGGTTGATCATACTCTAGGTTCCACATGCATGTTTTAGCTGAAGGAAGAATACCTTAAACCTGGGTAGTTGAAACCCGTGGAATGGGTACCATGCAATATGACTTCAAAGGGTCTTCATTTGCTCACCGAACCTCTCCAATCCTATCACTGCTGCGTTTATGTCCCTGTACACATGCTTGATTCTCTTTCGGAGACATAGCAATCCATAGGTTTTAAGATACTTAAGAGTCAGGTACATTCTTAGGCGTTTAATATGGGGTGTTGAGTCCATTTCGTTGAGCAAGGAGTAGCTCTTGTCTATTCCATATTTGGCTTAAGGAACTTTATCTGTGCTCATTTCAATCTCTGGTTTTATGCAGCACCCCAACTCACCTTTACCCTTAAACAAGCATAAGTTGGTTTTCTAAATTTGAGACCCTGTTCTGTTCTGTAATTCAGTTCCTGTGTAGCCAAGTTTACATTCCGTGTATTACTGATATCTTATGATGTTTCTTTTTCTGTGTGACTTATTTCAGTTAGAATCATCGTACCTGAATCCACTCATTGTGCTGCTACGGGCCTGATGACATAGATTTCACTGCTGAGTGATACTGCATTGTACGTAAGTACCACAAGTTCTTTATCCATTTTTCACTTTCTGTGATATTGAACTTGTACGGTAAACGAGGTTCTTGTAAACAGAGGCGTCCCAAACATTGGGGTGGCTGTATCTTTTTGATTTTAATTTCCCTAAGCTATAGGACCATAAGTGGAAGTGCCCTAGGCTCTGTTGCTTTGTTTTTTAGATGTTTCAGGAAACACCATACACTTCTCCCGAGTGTCTGTTGGCAATTTACATCCCGCCCATCAGCATAACAAGGCTCCCAGTTCTCCATGGCCTGTCCTGCCTTTCTGGATTTTACACTTTTTTCAGATGGCCCTTTTGACCGGGGGGAAGTGAGACTTCATTGTAGTGCAGATTTCCTTTGCAAGCTTGCTTGGTTGGCCAAAAAGGGCGTATGCGTTTTTTCCTGAATATATTCAGGAAAAAACGCATACGCCCTTTTTGGCCAAGTGCATCATTGTGGACGTTCTGCCTCTTTTCCTATGCTTTCAATGCAATTCCAGTCTACCTCCTGAAATCGGTTTCCTGCAATTCTGCCCCGCTTTCAAGTCCTCTTGGCAGCCTTACTTCAGTATATTTTTGGACGATAGTTGTCATTTATAACTCTGCAGGTTTGTGAATTACAGTGCCCCTGAGCTCCTTTCTTCAACTCGTTTTCTTGTGAGCTGGCCGCAACACCGCAGGATGGCTTCAGGCCCTAATCTGGTTCCGGCACGGCACGCTGAGCCTTTGGTTATTTCCTCTTCCTGGTGGGAAATGAGAGTTAAATTTGCCCGTCCAGACACCTCCAGCTAGTCTCTCATTGGTTCTCGCTATTCCTGTTCATCTTCCGCAGAAATTGCAAACTGGGCCAAACAGGAGGTTAAAGGGACTGACTCTCCAAGTCGGGAGAGTGTTAGTAAAGCGTCTGGAATGTTGCACCCGAGTACCAGGGTACGAAAACTGAGACATATTTGAACACGTCTCCCGATCACATGGTTGATCATACTCTAGGTTCCACATGCATGTTTTAGCTGAAGGAAGAATACCTTAAACCTGGGTAGTTGAAACCCGTGGAATGGGTACCATGCAATATGACTTCAAAGGGTCTTCATTTGCTCACCGAACCTCTCCAATCCTATCACTGCTGCGTTTATGTCCCTGTACACATGCTTGATTCTCTTTCAGAGACATAGCAATCCATAGGTTTTACGATACTTAAGAGTCAGGTACATTCTTAGGCGTTTAATATGGGGTGTTGAGTCCATTTCGTTGAGCAAGGAGTAGCTCTTGTCTATTCCATATTTGGCTTAAGGAACTTTATCTGTGCTCATTTCAATCTCTGGTTTTATGCAGCACCCCAACTCACCTTTACCCTTAAACAAGCATAAGTTGGTTTTCTAAATTTGAGACCCTGTTCTGTTCTGTAATTCAGTTCCTGTGTAGCCAAGTTTACATTCCGTGTATTACTGATATCTTATGATGTTTCTTTTTCTGTGTGACTTATTTCAGTTAGAATCATCGTACCTGAATCCACTCATTGTGCTGCTACGGGCCTGATGACATAGATTTCACTGCTGAGTGATACTGCATTGTACGTAAGTACCACAAGTTCTTTATCCATTTTTCACTTTCTGTGATATTGAACTTGTACGGTAAACGAGGTTCTTGTAAACAGAGGCGTCCCAAACATTGGGGTGGCTGTATCTTTTTGATTTTAATTTCCCTAAGCTATAGGACCATAAGTGGAAGTGCCCTAGGCTCTGTTGCTTTGTTTTTTAGATGTTTCAGGAAACACCATACACTTCTCCCGAGTGTCTGTTGGCAATTTACATCCCGCCCATCAGCATAACAAGGCTCCCAGTTCTCCATGGCCTGTCCTGCCTTTCTGGATTTTACACTTTTTTCAGATGGCCCTTTTGACCGGGGGGAAGTGAGACTTCATTGTAGTGCAGATTTCCTTTGCAAGCTTGCTTGGTTGGCCAAAAAGGGCGTATGCGTTTTTTCCTGAATATATTCAGGAAAAAACGCATACGCCCTTTTTGGCCAAGTGCATCATTGTGGACGTTCTGCCTCTTTTCCTATGCTTTCAATGCAATTCCAGTCTACCTCCTGAAATCGGTTTCCTGCAATTCTGCCCCGCTTTCAAGTCCTCTTGGCAGCCTTACTTCAGTATATTTTTGGACGATAGTTGTCATTTATAACTCTGCAGGTTTGTGAATTACAGTGCCCCTGAGCTCCTTTCTTCAACTCGTTTTCTTGTGAGCTGGCCGCAACACCGCAGGATGGCTTCAGGCCCTAATCTGGTTCCGGCACGGCACGCTGAGCCTTTGGTTATTTCCTCTTCCTGGTGGGAAATGAGAGTTAAATTTGCCCGTCCAGACACCTCCAGCTAGTCTCTCATTGGTTCTCGCTATTCCTGTTCATCTTCCGCAGAAATTGCAAACTGGGCCAAACAGGAGGTTAAAGGGACTGACTCTCCAAGTCGGGAGAGTGTTAGTAAAGCGTCTGGAATGTTGCACCCGAGTACCAGGGTACGAAAACTGAGACATATTTGAACACGTCTCCCGATCACATGGTTGATCATACTCTAGGTTCCACATGCATGTTTTAGCTGAAGGAAGAATACCTTAAACCTGGGTAGTTGAAACCCGTGGAATGGGTACCATGCAATATGACTTCAAAGGGTCTTCATTTGCTCACCGAACCTCTCCAATCCTATCACTGCTGCGTTTATGTCCCTGTACACATGCTTGATTCTCTTTCAGAGACATAGCAATCCATAGGTTTTACGATACTTAAGAGTCAGGTACATTCTTAGGCGTTTAATATGGGGTGTTGAGTCCATTTCGTTGAGCAAGGAGTAGCTCTTGTCTATTCCATATTTGGCTTAAGGAACTTTATCTGTGCTCATTTCAATCTCTGGTTTTATGCAGCACCCCAACTCACCTTTACCCTTAAACAAGCATAAGTTGGTTTTCTAAATTTGAGACCCTGTTCTGTTCTGTAATTCAGTTCCTGTGTAGCCAAGTTTACATTCCGTGTATTACTGATATCTTATGATGTTTCTTTTTCTGTGTGACTTATTTCAGTTAGAATCATCGTACCTGAATCCACTCATTGTGCTGCTACGGGCCTGATGACATAGATTTCACTGCTGAGTGATACTGCATTGTACGTAAGTACCACAAGTTCTTTATCCATTTTTCACTTTCTGTGATATTGAACTTGTACGGTAAACGAGGTTCTTGTAAACAGAGGCGTCCCAAACATTGGGGTGGCTGTATCTTTTTGATTTTAATTTCCCTAAGCTATAGGACCATAAGTGGAAGTGCCCTAGGCTCTGTTGCTTTGTTTTTTAGATGTTTCAGGAAACACCATACACTTCTCCCGAGTGTCTGTTGGCAATTTACATCCCGCCCATCAGCATAACAAGGCTCCCAGTTCTCCATGGCCTGTCCTGCCTTTCTGGATTTTACACTTTTTTCAGATGGCCCTTTTGACCGGGGGGAAGTGAGACTTCATTGTAGTGCAGATTTCCTTTGCAAGCTTGCTTGGTTGGCCAAAAAGGGCGTATGCGTTTTTTCCTGAATATATTCAGGAAAAAACGCATACGCCCTTTTTGGCCAAGTGCATCATTGTGGACGTTCTGCCTCTTTTCCTATGCTTTCAATGCAATTCCAGTCTACCTCCTGAAATCGGTTTCCTGCAATTCTGCCCCGCTTTCAAGTCCTCTTGGCAGCCTTACTTCAGTATATTTTTGGACGATAGCTGTCATTTATAACTCTGCAGGTTTGTGAATTACAGTGCCCCTGAGCTCCTTTCTTCAACTCGCTTTCTTGTGAGCTGGCCGCAACACAGTACGATGGCTTCAGGCCCTAATCTGGTTCCGGCACGGCACGCTGAGCCTTTGGTTATTTCCTCTTCCTGGTGGGAAATGAGAGTTAAATTTGCCCGTCCAGACACCTCCAGCTAGTCTCTCATTGGTTCTCGCTATTCCTGTTCATCTTCCGCAGAAATTGCAAACTGGGCCAAACAGGAGGTTAAAGGGACTGACTCTCCAAGTCGGGAGAGTGTTAGTAAAGCGTCTGGAATGTTGCACCCGAGTACCAGGGTACGAAAACTGAGACATATTTGAACACGTCTCCCGATCACATGGTTGATCATACTCTAGGTTCCACATGCATGTTTTAGCTGAAGGAAGAATACCTTAAACCTGGGTAGTTGAAACCCGTGGAATGGGTACCATGCAATATGACTTCAAAGGGTCTTCATTTGCTCACCGAACCTCTCCAATCCTATCACTGCTGCGTTTATGTCCCTGTACACATGCTTGATTCTCTTTCGGAGACATAGCAATCCATAGGTTTTAAGATACTTAAGAGTCAGGTACATTCTTAGGCGTTTAATATGCGGTGTTGAGTCCATTTCGTTGAGCAAGGAGTAGCTCTTGTCTATTCCATATTTGGCTTAAGGAACTTTATCTGTGCTCATTTCAATCTCTGGTTTTATGCAGCACCCCAACTCACCTTTACCCTTAAACAAGCATAAGTTGGTTTTCTAAATTTGAGACCCTGTTCTGTTCTGTAATTCAGTTCCTGTGTAGCCAAGTTTACATTCCGTGTATTACTGATATCTTATGATGTTTCTTTTTCTGTGTGACTTATTTCAGTTAGAATCATCGTACCTGAATCCACTCATTGTGCTGCTACGGGCCTGATGACATAGATTTCACTGCTGAGTGATACTGCATTGTACGTAAGTACCACAAGTTCTTTATCCATTTTTCACTTTCTGTGATATTGAACTTGTACGGTAAACGAGGTTCTTGTAAACAGAGGCGTCCCAAACATTGGGGTGGCTGTATCTTTTTGATTTTAATTTCCCTAAGCTATAGGACCATAAGTGGAAGTGCCCTAGGCTCTGTTGCTTTGTTTTTTAGATGTTTCAGGAAACACCATACACTTCTCCCGAGTGTCTGTTGGCAGTTTACATCCCGCCCATCAGCATAACAAGGCTCCCAGTTCTCCATGGCCTGTCCTGCCTTTCTGGATTTTACACTTTTTTCAGATGGCCCTTTTGACCGGGGGGAAGTGAGACTTCATTGTAGTGCAGATTTCCTTTGCAAGCTTGCTTGGTTGGCCAAAAAGGGCGTATGCGTTTTTTCCTGAATATATTCAGGAAAAAACGCATACGCCCTTTTTGGCCAAGTGCATCATTGTGGACGTTCTGCCTCTTTTCCTATGCTTTCAATGCAATTCCAGTCTACCTCCTGAAATCGGTTTCCTGCAATTCTGCCCCGCTTTCAAGTCCTCTTGGCAGCCTTACTTCAGTATATTTTTGGACGATAGCTGTCATTTATAACTCTGCAGGTTTGTGAATTACAGTGCCCCTGAGCTCCTTTCTTCAACTCGCTTTCTTGTGAGCTGGCCGCAACACAGTACGATGGCTTCAGGCCCTAATCTGGTTCCGGCACGGCACGCTGAGCCTTTGGTTATTTCCTCTTCCTGGTGGGAAATGAGAGTTAAATTTGCCCGTCCAGACACCTCCAGCTAGTCTCTCATTGGTTCTCGCTATTCCTGTTCATCTTCCGCAGAAATTGCAAACTGGGCCAAACAGGAGGTTAAAGGGACTGACTCTCCAAGTCGGGAGAGTGTTAGTAAAGCGTCTGGAATGTTGCACCCGAGTACCAGGGTACGAAAACTGAGACATATTTGAACACGTCTCCCGATCACATGGTTGATCATACTCTAGGTTCCACATGCATGTTTTAGCTGAAGGAAGAATACCTTAAACCTGGGTAGTTGAAACCCGTGGAATGGGTACCATGCAATATGACTTCAAAGGGTCTTCATTTGCTCACCGAACCTCTCCAATCCTATCACTGCTGCGTTTATGTCCCTGTACACATGCTTGATTCTCTTTCGGAGACATAGCAATCCATACGTTTTAAGATACTTAAGAGTCAGGTACATTCTTAGGCGTTTAATATGGGGTGTTGAGTCCATTTCGTTGAGCAAGGAGTAGCTCTTGTCTATTCCATATTTGGCTTAAGGAACTTTATCTGTGCTCATTTCAATCTCTGGTTTTATGCAGCACCCCAACTCACCTTTACCCTTAAACAAGCATAAGTTGGTTTTCTAAATTTGAGACCCTGTTCTGTTCTGTAATTCAGTTCCTGTGTAGCCAAGTTTACATTCCGTGTATTACTGATATCTTATGATGTTTCTTTTTCTGTGTGACTTATTTCAGTTAGAATCATCGTACCTGAATCCACTCATTGTGCTGCTACGGGCCTGATGACATAGATTTCACTGCTGAGTGATACTGCATTGTACGTAAGTACCACAAGTTCTTTATCCATTTTTCACTTTCTGTGATATTGAACTTGTACGGTAAACGAGGTTCTTGTAAACAGAGGCGTCCCAAACATTGGGGTGGCTGTGTCTTTTTGATTTTAATTTCCCTAAGCTATAGGACCATAAGTGGAAGTGCCCTAGGCTCTGTTGCTTTGTTTTTTAGATGTTTCAGGAAACACCATACACTTCTCCCGAGTGTCTGTTGGCAGTTTACATCCCGCCCATCAGCATAACAAGGCTCCCAGTTCTCCATGGCCTGTCCTGCCTTTCTGGATTTTACACTTTTTTCAGATGGCCCTTTTGACCGGGGGGAAGTGAGACTTCATTGTAGTGCAGATTTCCTTTGCAAGCTTGCTTGGTTGGCCAAAAAGGGCGTATGCGTTTTTTCCTGAATATATTCAGGAAAAAACGCATACGCCCTTTTTGGCCAAGTGCATCATTGTGGACGTTCTGCCTCTTTTCCTATGCTTTCAATGCAATTCCAGTCTACCTCCTGAAATCGGTTTCCTGCAATTCTGCCCCGCTTTCAAGTCCTCTTGGCAGCCTTACTTCAGTATATTTTTGGACGATAGCTGTCATTTATAACTCTGCAGGTTTGTGAATTACAGTGCCCCTGAGCTCCTTTCTTCAACTCGCTTTCTTGTGAGCTTGCCGCAACACCGCAGGATGGCTTCAGGCCCTAATCTGGTTCCGGCACGGCACGCTGAGCCTTTGGTTATTTCCTCTTCCTGGTGGGAAATGAGAGTTAAATTTGCCCGTCCAGACACCTCCAGCTAGTCTCTCATTGGTTCTCGCTATTCCTGTTCATCTTCCGCAGAAATTGCAAACTGGGCCAAACAGGAGGTTAAAGGGACTGACTCTCCAAGTCGGGAGAGTGTTAGTAAAGCGTCTGGAATGTTGCACCCGAGTACCAGGGTACGAAAACTGAGACATATTTGAACACGTCTCCCGATCACATGGTTGATCATACTCTAGGTTCCACATGCATGTTTTAGCTGAAGGAAGAATACCTTAAACCTGGGTAGTTGAAACCCGTGGAATGGGTACCATGCAATATGACTTCAAAGGGTCTTCATTTGCTCACCGAACCTCTCCAATCCTATCACTGCTGCGTTTATGTCCCTGTACACATGCTTGATTCTCTTTCAGAGACATAGCAATCCATAGGTTTTAAGATACTTAAGAGTCAGGTACATTCTTAGGCGTTTAATATGCGGTGTTGAGTCCATTTCGTTGAGCAAGGAGTAGCTCTTGTCTATTCCATATTTGGCTTAAGGAACTTTATCTGTGCTCATTTCAATCTCTGGTTTTATGCAGCACCCCAACTCACCTTTACCCTTAAACAAGCATAAGTTGGTTTTCTAAATTTGAGACCCTGTTCTGTTCTGTAATTCAGTTCCTGTGTAGCCAAGTTTACATTCCGTGTATTACTGATATCTTATGATGTTTCTTTTTCTGTGTGACTTATTTCAGTTAGAATCATCGTACCTGAATCCACTCATTGTGCTGCTACGGGCCTGATGACATAGATTTCACTGCTGAGTGATACTGCATTGTACGTAAGTACCACAAGTTCTTTATCCATTTTTCACTTTCTGTGATATTGAACTTGTACGGTAAACGAGGTTCTTGTAAACAGAGGCGTCCCAAACATTGGGGTGGCTGTATCTTTTTGATTTTAATTTCCCTAAGCTATAGGACCATAAGTGGAAGTGCCCTAGGCTCTGTTGCTTTGTTTTTTAGATGTTTCAGGAAACACCATACACTTCTCCCGAGTGTCTGTTGGCAATTTACATCCCGCCCATCAGCATAACAAGGCTCCCAGTTCTCCATGGCCTGTCCTGCCTTTCTGGATTTTACACTTTTTTCAGATGGCCCTTTTGACCGGGGGGAAGTGAGACTTCATTGTAGTGCAGATTTTCTTTGCAAGCTTGCTTGGTTGGCCAAAAAGGGCGTATGCGTTTTTTCCTGAATATATTCAGGAAAAAACGCATACGCCCTTTTTGGCCAAGTGCATCATTGTGGACGTTCTGCCTCTTTTCCTATGCTTTCAATGCAATTCCAGTCTACCTCCTGAAATCGGTTTCCTGCAATTCTGCCCCGCTTTCAAGTCCTCTTGGCAGCCTTACTTCAGTATATTTTTGGACGATAGCTGTCATTTATAACTCTGCAGGTTTGTGAATTACAGTGCCCCTGAGCTCCTTTCTTCAACTCGCTTTCTTGTGAGCTGGCCGCAACACCGCAGGATGGCTTCAGGCCCTAATCTGGTTCCGGCACGGCACGCTGAGCCTTTGGTTATTTCCTCTTCCTGGTGGGAAATGAGAGTTAAATTTGCCCGTCCAGACACCTCCAGCTAGTCTCTCATTGGTTCTCGCTATTCCTGTTCATCTTCCGCAGAAATTGCAAACTGGGCCAAACAGGAGGTTAAAGGGACTGACTCTCCAAGTCGGGAGAGTGTTAGTAAAGCGTCTGGAATGTTGCACCCGAGTACCAGGGTACGAAAACTGAGACATATTTGAACACGTCTCCCGATCACATGGTTGATCATACTCTAGGTTCCACATGCATGTTTTAGCTGAAGGAAGAATACCTTAAACCTGGGTAGTTGAAACCCGTGGAATGGGTACCATGCAATATGACTTCAAAGGGTCTTCATTTGCTCACCGAACCTCTCCAATCCTATCACTGCTGCGTTTATGTCCCTGTACACATGCTTGATTCTCTTTCGGAGACATAGCAATCCATAGGTTTTAAGATACTTAAGAGTCAGGTACATTCTTAGGCGTTTAATATGCGGTGTTGAGTCCATTTCGTTGAGCAAGGAGTAGCTCTTGTCTATTCCATATTTGGCTTAAGGAACTTTATCTGTGCTCATTTCAATCTCTGGTTTTATGCAGCACCCCAACTCACCTTTACCCTTAAACAAGCATAAGTTGGTTTTCTAAATTTGAGACCCTGTTCTGTTCTGTAATTCAGTTCCTGTGTAGCCAAGTTTACATTCCGTGTATTACTGATATCTTATGATGTTTCTTTTTCTGTGTGACTTATTTCAGTTAGAATCATCGTACCTGAATCCACTCATTGTGCTGCTACGGGCCTGATGACATAGATTTCACTGCTGAGTGATACTGCATTGTACGTAAGTACCACAAGTTCTTTATCCATTTTTCACTTTCTGTGATATTGAACTTGTACGGTAAACGAGGTTCTTGTAAACAGAGGCGTCCCAAACATTGGGGTGGCTGTATCTTTTTGATTTTAATTTCCCTAAGCTATAGGACCATAAGTGGAAGTGCCCTAGGCTCTGTTGCTTTGTTTTTTAGATGTTTCAGGAAACACCATACACTTCTCCCGAGTGTCTGTTGGCAATTTACATCCCGCCCATCAGCATAACAAGGCTCCCAGTTCTCCATGGCCTGTCCTGCCTTTCTGGATTTTACACTTTTTTCAGATGGCCCTTTTGACCGGGGGGAAGTGAGACTTCATTGTAGTGCAGATTTCCTTTGCAAGCTTGCTTGGTTGGCCAAAAAGGGCGTATGCGTTTTTTCCTGAATATATTCAGGAAAAAACGCATACGCCCTTTTTGGCCAAGTGCATCATTGTGGACGTTCTGCCTCTTTTCCTATGCTTTCAATGCAATTCCAGTCTACCTCCTGAAATCGGTTTCCTGCAATTCTGCCCCGCTTTCAAGTCCTCTTGGCAGCCTTACTTCAGTATATTTTTGGACGATAGCTGTCATTTATAACTCTGCAGGTTTGTGAATTACAGTGCCCCTGAGCTCCTTTCTTCAACTCGCTTTCTTGTGAGCTGGCCGCAACACAGCACGATGGCTTCAGGCCCTAATCTGGTTCCGGCACGGCACGCTGAGCCTTTGGTTATTTCCTCTTCCTGGTGGGAAATGAGAGTTAAATTTGCCCGTCCAGACACCTCCAGCTAGTCTCTCATTGGTTCTCGCTATTCCTGTTCATCTTCCGCAGAAATTGCAAACTGGGCCAAACAGGAGGTTAAAGGGCCTGACTCTCCAAGTCGGGAGAGTGTTAGTAAAGCGTCTGGAATGTTGCACCCGAGTACCAGGGTACGAAAACTGAGACATATTTGAACACGTCTCCCGATCACATGGTTGATCATACTCTAGGTTCCACATGCATGTTTTAGCTGAAGGAAGAATACCTTAAACCTGGGTAGTTGAAACCCGTGGAATGGGTACCATGCAATATGACTTCAAAGGGTCTTCATTTGCTCACCGAACCTCTCCAATCCTATCACTGCTGCGTTTATGTCCCTGTACACATGCTTGATTCTCTTTCGGAGACATAGCAATCCATAGGTTTTAAGATACTTAAGAGTCAGGTACATTCTTAGGCGTTTAATATGCGGTGTTGAGTCCATTTCGTTGAGCAAGGAGTAGCTCTTGTCTATTCCATATTTGGCTTAAGGAACTTTATCTGTGCTCATTTCAATCTCTGGTTTTATGCAGCACCCCAACTCACCTTTACCCTTAAACAAGCATAAGTTGGTTTTCTAAATTTGAGACCCTGTTCTGTTCTGTAATTCAGTTCCTGTGTAGCCAAGTTTACATTCCGTGTATTACTGATATCTTATGATGTTTCTTTTTCTGTGTGACTTATTTCAGTTAGAATCATCGTACCTGAATCCACTCATTGTGCTGCTACGGGCCTGATGACATAGATTTCACTGCTGAGTGATACTGCATTGTACGTAAGTACCACAAGTTCTTTATCCATTTTTCACTTTCTGTGATATTGAACTTGTACGGTAAACGAGGTTCTTGTAAACAGAGGCGTCCCAAACATTGGGGTGGCTGTGTCTTTTTGATTTTAATTTCCCTAAGCTATAGGACCATAAGTGGAAGTGCCCTAGGCTCTGTTGCTTTGTTTTTTAGATGTTTCAGGAAACACCATACACTTCTCCCGAGTGTCTGTTGGCAGTTTACATCCCGCCCATCAGCATAACAAGGCTCCCAGTTCTCCATGGCCTGTCCTGCCTTTCTGGATTTTACACTTTTTTCAGATGGCCCTTTTGACCGGGGGGAAGTGAGACTTCATTGTAGTGCAGATTTCCTTTGCAAGCTTGCTTGGTTGGCCAAAAAGGGCGTATGCGTTTTTTCCTGAATATATTCAGGAAAAAACGCATACGCCCTTTTTGGCCAAGTGCATCATTGTGGACGTTCTGCCTCTTTTCCTATGCTTTCAATGCAATTCCTGTCTACCTCCTGAAATCGGTTTCCTGCAATTCTGCCCCGCTTTCAAGTCCTCTTGGCAGCCTTACTTCAGTATATTTTTGGACGATAGCTGTCATTTATAACTCTGCAGGTTTGTGAATTACAGTGCCCCTGAGCTCCTTTCTTCAACTCGCTTTCTTGTGAGCTTGCCGCAACACCGCAGGATGGCTTCAGGCCCTAATCTGGTTCCGGCACGGCACGCTGAGCCTTTGGTTATTTCCGCTTCCTGGTGGGAAATGAGAGTTAAATTTGCCCGTCCAGACACCTCCAGCTAGTCTCTCATTGGTTCTCGCTATTCCTGTTCATCTTCCGCAGAAATTGCAAACTGGGCCAAACAGGAGGTTAAAGGGACTGACTCTCCAAGTCGGGAGAGTGTTAGTAAAGCATCTGGAATGTTGCACCCGAGTACCAGGGTACGAAAACTGAGACATATTTGAACACGTCTCCCGATCACATGGTTGATCATACTCTAGGTTCCACATGCATGTTTTAGCTGAAGGAAGAATACCTTAAACCTGGGTAGTTGAAACCCGTGGAATGGGTACCATGCAATATGACTTCAAAGGGTCTTCATTTGCTCACCGAACCTCTCCAATCCTATCACTGCTGCGTTTATGTCCCTGTACACATGCTTGATTCTCTTTCAGAGACATAGCAATCCATAGGTTTTAAGATACTTAAGAGTCAGGTACATTCTTAGGCGTTTAATATGCGGTGTTGAGTCCATTTCGTTGAGCAAGGAGTAGCTCTTGTCTATTCCATATTTGGCTTAAGGAACTTTATCTGTGCTCATTTCAATCTCTGGTTTTATGCAGCACCCCAACTCACCTTTACCCTTAAACAAGCATAAGTTGGTTTTCTAAATTTGAGACCCTGTTCTGTTCTGTAATTCAGTTCCTGTGTAGCCAAGTTTACATTCCGTGTATTACTGATATCTTATGATGTTTCTTTTTCTGTGTGACTTATTTCAGTTAGAATCATCGTACCTGAATCCACTCATTGTGCTGCTACGGGCCTGATGACATAGATTTCACTGCTGAGTGATACTGCATTGTACGTAAGTACCACAAGTTCTTTATCCATTTTTCACTTTCTGTGATATTGAACTTGTACGGTAAACGAGGTTCTTGTAAACAGAGGCGTCCCAAACATTGGGGTGGCTGTATCTTTTTGATTTTAATTTCCCTAAGCTATAGGACCATAAGTGGAAGTGCCCTAGGCTCTGTTGCTTTGTTTTTTAGATGTTTCAGGAAACACCATACACTTCTCCCGAGTGTCTGTTGGCAATTTACATCCCGCCCATCAGCATAACAAGGCTCCCAGTTCTCCATGGCCTGTCCTGCCTTTCTGGATTTTACACTTTTTTCAGATGGCCCTTTTGACCGGGGGGAAGTGAGACTTCATTGTAGTGCAGATTTTCTTTGCAAGCTTGCTTGGTTGGCCAAAAAGGGCGTATGCGTTTTTTCCTGAATATATTCAGGAAAAAACGCATACGCCCTTTTTGGCCAAGTGCATCATTGTGGACGTTCTGCCTCTTTTCCTATGCTTTCAATGCAATTCCAGTCTACCTCCTGAAATCGGTTTCCTGCAATTCTGCCCCGCTTTCAAGTCCTCTTGGCAGCCTTACTTCAGTATATTTTTGGACGATAGCTGTCATTTATAACTCTGCAGGTTTGTGAATTACAGTGCCCCTGAGCTCCTTTCTTCAACTCGCTTTCTTGTGAGCTGGCCGCAACACCGCAGGATGGCTTCAGGCCCTAATCTGGTTCCGGCACGGCACGCTGAGCCTTTGGTTATTTCCTCTTCCTGGTGGGAAATGAGAGTTAAATTTGCCCGTCCAGACACCTCCAGCTAGTCTCTCATTGGTTCTCGCTATTCCTGTTCATCTTCCGCAGAAATTGCAAACTGGGCCAAACAGGAGGTTAAAGGGACTGACTCTCCAAGTCGGGAGAGTGTTAGTAAAGCGTCTGGAATGTTGCACCCGAGTACCAGGGTACGAAAACTGAGACATATTTGAACACGTCTCCCGATCACATGGTTGATCATACTCTAGGTTCCACATGCATGTTTTAGCTGAAGGAAGAATACCTTAAACCTGGGTAGTTGAAACCCGTGGAATGGGTACCATGCAATATGACTTCAAAGGGTCTTCATTTGCTCACCGAACCTCTCCAATCCTATCACTGCTGCGTTTATGTCCCTGTACACATGCTTGATTCTCTTTCGGAGACATAGCAATCCATAGGTTTTAAGATACTTAAGAGTCAGGTACATTCTTAGGCGTTTAATATGGGGTGTTGAGTCCATTTCGTTGAGCAAGGAGTAACTCTTGTCTATTCCATATTTGGCTTAAGGAACTTTATCTGTGCTCATTTCAATCTCTGGTTTTATGCAGCACCCCAACTCACCTTTACCCTTAAACAAGCATAAGTTGGTTTTCTAAATTTGAGACCCTGTTCTGTTCTGTAATTCAGTTCCTGTGTAGCCAAGTTTACATTCCGTGTATTACTGATATCTTATGATGTTTCTTTTTCTGTGTGACTTATTTCAGTTAGAATCATCGTACCTGAATCCACTCATTGTGCTGCTACGGGCCTGATGACATAGATTTCACTGCTGAGTGATACTGCATTGTACGTAAGTACCACAAGTTCTTTATCCATTTTTCACTTTCTGTGATATTGAACTTGTACGGTAAACGAGGTTCTTGTAAACAGAGGCGTCCCAAACATTGGGGTGGCTGTATCTTTTTGATTTTAATTTCCCTGAGCTATAGGACCATAAGTGGAAGTGCCCTAGGCTCTGTTGCTTTGTTTTTTAGATGTTTCAGGAAACACCATACACTTCTCCCGAGTGTCTGTTGGCAATTTACATCCCGCCCATCAGCATAACAAGGTTCCCAGTTCTCCATGGCCTGTCCTGCCTTTCTGGATTTTACACTTTTTTCAGATGGCCCTTTTGACCGGGGGGAAGTGAGACTTCATTGTAGTGCAGATTTCCTTTGCAAGCTTGCTTGGTTGGCCAAAAAGGGCGTATGCGTTTTTTCCTGAATATATTCAGGAAAAAACGCATACGCCCTTTTTGGCCAAGTGCATCATTGTGGACGTTCTGCCTCTTTTCCTATGCTTTCAATGCAATTCCAGTCTACCTCCTGAAATCGGTTTCCTGCAATTCTGCCCCGCTTTCAAGTCCTCTTGGCAGCCTTACTTCAGTATATTTTTGGACGATAGCTGTCATTTATAACTCTGCAGGTTTGTGAATTACAGTGCCCCTGAGCTCCTTTCTTCAACTCGCTTTCTTGTGAGCTGGCCGCAACACCGCAGGATGGCTTCAGGCCCTAATCTGGTTCCGGCACGGCACGCTGAGCCTTTGGTTATTTCCTCTTCCTGGTGGGAAATGAGAGTTAAATTTGCCCGTCCAGACACCTCCAGCTAGTCTCTCATTGGTTCTCGCTATTCCTGTTCATCTTCTGCAGAAATTGCAAACTGGGCCAAACAGGAGGTTAAAGGGACTGACTCTCCAAGTCGGGAGAGTGTTAGTAAAGCGTCTGGAATGTTGCACCCGAGTACCAGGGTACGAAAACTGAGACATATTTGAACACGTCTCCCGATCACATGGTTGATCATACTCTAGGTTCCACATGCATGTTTTAGCTGAAGGAAGAATACCTTAAACCTGGGTAGTTGAAACCCGTGGAATGGGTACCATGCAATATGACTTCAAAGGGTCTTCATTTGCTCACCGAACCTCTCCAATCCTATCACTGCTGCGTTTATGTCCCTGTACACATGCTTGATTCTCTTTCGGAGACATAGCAATCCATAGGTTTTAAGATACTTAAGAGTCAGGTACATTCTTAGGCGTTTAATATGGGGTGTCGAGTCCATTTCGTTGAGCAAGGAGTAGCTCTTGTCTATTCCATATTTGGCTTAAGGAACTTTATCTGTGCTCATTTCAATCTCTGGTTTTATGCAGCACCCCAACTCACCTTTACCCTTAAACAAGCATAAGTTGGTTTTCTAAATTTGAGACCCTGTTCTGTTCTGTAATTCAGTTCCTGTGTAGCCAAGTTTACATTCCGTGTATTACTGATATCTTATGATGTTTCTTTTTCTGTGTGACTTATTTCAGTTAGAATCATCGTACCTGAATCCACTCATTGTGCTGCTACGGGCCTGATGACATAGATTTCACTGCTGAGTGATACTGCAGTGTACGTAAGTACCACAAGTTCTTTATCCATTTTTCACTTTCTGTGATATTGAACTTGTACGGTAAACGAGGTTCTTGTAAACAGAGGCGTCCCAAACATTGGGGTGGCTGTATCTTTTTGATTTTAATTTCCCTAAGCTATAGGACCATAAGTGGAAGTGCCCTAGGCTCTGTTGCTTTGTTTTTTAGATGTTTCAGGAAACACCATACACTTCTCCAGAGTGTCTGTTGGCAGTTTACATCCCGCCCATCAGCATAACAAGGCTCCCAGTTCTCCATGGCCTGTCCTGCCTTTCTGGATTTTACACTTTTTTCAGATGGCCCTTTTGACCGGGGGGAAGTGAGACTTCATTGTAGTGCAGATTTCCTTTGCAAGCTTGCTTGGTTGGCCAAAAAGGGCGTATGCGTTTTTTCCTGAATATATTCAGGAAAAAACGCATACGCCCTTTTTGGCCAAGTGCATCATTGTGGACGTTCTGCCTCTTTTCCTATGCTTTCAATGCAATTCCAGTCTACCTCCTGAAATCGGTTTCCTGCAATTCTGCCCCGCTTTCAAGTCCTCTTGGCAGCCTTACTTCAGTATATTTTTGGACGATAGCTGTCATTTATAACTCTGCAGGTTTGTGAATTACAGTGCCCCTGAGCTCCTTTCTTCAACTCGCTTTCTTGTGAGCTGGCCGCAACACCGCAGGATGGCTTCAGGCCCTAATCTGGTTCCGGCACGGCACGCTGAGCCTTTGGTTATTTCCTCTTCCTGGTGGGAAATGAGAGTTAAATTTGCCCGTCCAGACACCTCCAGCTAGTCTCTCATTGGTTCTCGCTATTCCTGTTCATCTTCCGCAGAAATTGCAAACTGGGCCAAACAGGAGGTTAAAGGGACTGACTCTCCAAGTCGGGAGAGTGTTAGTAAAGCGTCTGGAATGTTGCACCCGAGTACCAGGGTACGAAAACTGAGACATATTTGAACACGTCTCCCGATCACATGGTTGATCATACTCTAGGTTCCACATGCATGTTTTAGCTGAAGGAAGAATACCTTAAACCTGGGTAGTTGAAACCCGTGGAATGGGTACCATGCAATATGACTTCAAAGGGTCTTCATTTGCTCACCGAACCTCTCCAATCCTATCACTGCTGCGTTTATGTCCCTGTACACATGCTTGATTCTCTTTCGGAGACATAGCAATCCATAGGTTTTAAGATACTTAAGAGTCAGGTACATTCTTAGGCGTTTAATATGCGGTGTTGAGTCCATTTCGTTGAGCAAGGAGTAGCTCTTGTCTATTCCATATTTGGCTTAAGGAACTTTATCTGTGCTCATTTCAATCTCTGGTTTTATGCAGCACCCCAACTCACCTTTACCCTTAAACAAGCATAAGTTGGTTTTCTAAATTTGAGACCCTGTTCTGTTCTGTAATTCAGTTCCTGTGTAGCCAAGTTTACATTCCGTGTATTACTGATATCTTATGATGTTTCTTTTTCTGTGTGACTTATTTCAGTTAGAATCATCGTACCTGAATCCACTCATTGTGCTGCTACGGGCCTGATGACATAGATTTCACTGCTGAGTGATACTGCATTGTACGTAAGTACCACAAGTTCTTTATCCATTTTTCACTTTCTGTGATATTGAACTTGTACGGTAAACGAGGTTCTTGTAAACAGAGGCGTCCCAAACATTGGGGTGGCTGTGTCTTTTTGATTTTAATTTCCCTAAGCTATAGGACCATAAGTGGAAGTGCCCTAGGCTCTGTTGCTTTGTTTTTTAGATGTTTCAGGAAACACCATACACTTCTCCCGAGTGTCTGTTGGCAGTTTACATCCCGCCCATCAGCATAACAAGGCTCCCAGTTCTCCATGGCCTGTCCTGCCTTTCTGGATTTTACACTTTTTTCAGATGGCCCTTTTGACCGGGGGGAAGTGAGACTTCATTGTAGTGCAGATTTCCTTTGCAAGCTTGCTTGGTTGGCCAAAAAGGGCGTATGCGTTTTTTCCTGAATATATTCAGGAAAAAACGCATACGCCCTTTTTGGCCAAGTGCATCATTGTGGACGTTCTGCCTCTTTTCCTATGCTTTCAATGCAATTCCAGTCTACCTCCTGAAATCGGTTTCCTGCAATTCTGCCCCGCTTTCAAGTCCTCTTGGCAGCCTTACTTCAGTATATTTTTGGACGATAGCTGTCATTTATAACTCTGCAGGTTTGTGAATTACAGTGCCCCTGAGCTCCTTTCTTCAACTCGCTTTCTTGTGAGCTGGCCGCAACACCGCAGGATGGCTTCAGGCCCTAATCTGGTTCCGGCACGGCACGCTGAGCCTTTGGTTATTTCCTCTTCCTGGTGGGAAATGAGAGTTAAATTTGCCCGTCCAGACACCTCCAGCTAGTCTCTCATTGGTTCTCGCTATTCCTGTTCATCTTCCGCAGAAATTGCAAACTGGGCCAAACAGGAGGTTAAAGGGACTGACTCTCCAAGTCGGGGGAGTGTTAGTAAAGCGTCTGGAATGTTGCACCCGAGTACCAGGGTACGAAAACTGAGACATATTTGAACACGTCTCCCGATCACATGGTTGATCATACTCTAGGTTCCACATGCATGTTTTAGCTGAAGGAAGAATACCTTAAACCTGGGTAGTTGAAACCCGTGGAATGGGTACCATGCAATATGACTTCAAAGGGTCTTCATTTGCTCACCGAACCTCTCCAATCCTATCACTGCTGCGTTTATGTCCCTGTACACATGCTTGATTCTCTTTCGGAGACATAGCAATCCATAGGTTTTAAGATACTTAAGAGTCAGGTACATTCTTAGGCGTTTAATATGCGGTGTTGAGTCCATTTCGTTGAGCAAGGAGTAGCTCTTGTCTATTCCATATTTGGCTTAAGGAACTTTATCTGTGCTCATTTCAATCTCTGGTTTTATGCAGCACCCCAACTCACCTTTACCCTTAAACAAGCATAAGTTGGTTTTCTAAATTTGAGACCCTGTTCTGTTCTGTAATTCAGTTCCTGTGTAGCCAAGTTTACATTCCGTGTATTACTGATATCTTATGATGTTTCTTTTTCTGTGTGACTTATTTCAGTTAGAATCATCGTACCTGAATCCACTCATTGTGCTGCTACGGGCCTGATGACATAGATTTCACTGCTGAGTGATACTGCATTGTACGTAAGTACCACAAGTTCTTTATCCATTTTTCACTTTCTGTGATATTGAACTTGTACGGTAAACGAGGTTCTTGTAAACAGAGGCGTCCCAAACATTGGGGTGGCTGTATCTTTTTGATTTTAATTTCCCTAAGCTATAGGACCATAAGTGGAAGTGCCCTAGGCTCTGTTGCTTTGTTTTTTAGATGTTTCAGGAAACACCATACACTTCTCCCGAGTGTCTGTTGGCAATTTACATCCCGCCCATCAGCATAACAAGGCTCCCAGTTCTCCATGGCCTGTCCTGCCTTTCTGGATTTTACACTTTTTTCAGATGGCCCTTTTGACCGGGGGGAAGTGAGACTTCATTGTAGTGCAGATTTCCTTTGCAAGCTTGCTTGGTTGGCCAAAAAGGGCGTATGCGTTTTTTCCTGAATATATTCAGGAAAAAACGCATACGCCCTTTTTGGCCAAGTGCATCATTGTGGACGTTCTGCCTCTTTTCCTATGCTTTCAATGCAATTCCAGTCTACCTCCTGAAATCGGTTTCCTGCAATTCTGCCCCGCTTTCAAGTCCTCTTGGCAGCCTTACTTCAGTATATTTTTGGACGATAGCTGTCATTTATAACTCTGCAGGTTTGTGAATTACAGTGCCCCTGAGCTCCTTTCTTCAACTCGCTTTCTTGTGAGCTGGCCGCAACACCGCAGGATGGCTTCAGGCCCTAATCTGGTTCCGGCACGGCACGCTGAGCCTTTGGTTATTTCCTCTTCCTGGTGGGAAATGAGAGTTAAATTTGCCCGTCCAGACACCTCCAGCTAGTCTCTCATTGGTTCTCGCTATTCCTGTTCATCTTCCGCAGAAATTGCAAACTGGGCCAAACAGGAGGTTAAAGGGACTGACTCTCCAAGTCGGGAGAGTGTTAGTAAAGCGTCTGGAATGTTGCACCCGAGTACCAGGGTACGAAAACTGAGACATATTTGAACACGTCTCCCGATCACATGGTTGATCATACTCTAGGTTCCACATGCATGTTTTAGCTGAAGGAAGAATACCTTAAACCTGGGTAGTTGAAACCCGTGGAATGGGTACCATGCAATATGACTTCAAAGGGTCTTCATTTGCTCACCGAACCTCTCCAATCCTATCACTGCTGCGTTTATGTCCCTGTACACATGCTTGATTCTCTTTCGGAGACATAGCAATCCATAGGTTTTAAGATACTTAAGAGTCAGGTACATTCTTAGGCGTTTAATATGGGGTGTCGAGTCCATTTCGTTGAGCAAGGAGTAGCTCTTGTCTATTCCATATTTGGCTTAAGGAACTTTATCTGTGCTCATTTCAATCTCTGGTTTTATGCAGCACCCCAACTCACCTTTACCCTTAAACAAGCATAAGTTGGTTTTCTAAATTTGAGACCCTGTTCTGTTCTGTAATTCAGTTCCTGTGTAGCCAAGTTTACATTCCGTGTATTACTGATATCTTATGATGTTTCTTTTTCTGTGTGACTTATTTCAGTTAGAATCATCGTACCTGAATCCACTCATTGTGCTGCTACGGGCCTGATGACATAGATTTCACTGCTGAGTGATACTGCAGTGTACGTAAGTACCACAAGTTCTTTATCCATTTTTCACTTTCTGTGATATTGAACTTGTACGGTAAACGAGGTTCTTGTAAACAGAGGCGTCCCAAACATTGGGGTGGCTGTATCTTTTTGATTTTAATTTCCCTAAGCTATAGGACCATAAGTGGAAGTGCCCTAGGCTCTGTTGCTTTGTTTTTTAGATGTTTCAGGAAACACCATACACTTCTCCCGAGTGTCTGTTGGCAGTTTACATCCCGCCCATCAGCATAACAAGGCTCCCAGTTCTCCATGGCCTGTCCTGCCTTTCTGGATTTTACACTTTTTTCAGATGGCCCTTTTGACCGGGGGGAAGTGAGACTTCATTGTAGTGCAGATTTCCTTTGCAAGCTTGCTTGGTTGGCCAAAAAGGGCGTATGCGTTTTTTCCTGAATATATTCAGGAAAAAACGCATACGCCCTTTTTGGCCAAGTGCATCATTGTGGACGTTCTGCCTCTTTTCCTATGCTTTCAATGCAATTCCAGTCTACCTCCTGAAATCGGTTTCCTGCAATTCTGCCCCGCTTTCAAGTCCTCTTGGCAGCCTTACTTCAGTATATTTTTGGACGATAGCTGTCATTTATAACTCTGCAGGTTTGTGAATTACAGTGCCCCTGAGCTCCTTTCTTCAACTCGCTTTCTTGTGAGCTGGCCGCAACACCGCAGGATGGCTTCAGGCCCTAATCTGGTTCCGGCACGGCACGCTGAGCCTTTGGTTATTTCCTCTTCCTGGTGGGAAATGAGAGTTAAATTTGCCCGTCCAGACACCTCCAGCTAGTCTCTCATTGGTTCTCGCTATTCCTGTTCATCTTCCGCAGAAATTGCAAACTGGGCCAAACAGGAGGTTAAAGGGACTGACTCTCCAAGTCGGGAGAGTGTTAGTAAAGCGTCTGGAATGTTGCACCCGAGTACCAGGGTACGAAAACTGAGACATATTTGAACACGTCTCCCGATCACATGGTTGATCATACTCTAGGTTCCACATGCATGTTTTAGCTGAAGGAAGAATACCTTAAACCTGGGTAGTTGAAACCCGTGGAATGGGTACCATGCAATATGACTTCAAAGGGTCTTCATTTGCTCACCGAACCTCTCCAATCCTATCACTGCTGCGTTTATGTCCCTGTACACATGCTTGATTCTCTTTCGGAGACATAGCAATCCATAGGTTTTAAGATACTTAAGAGTCAGGTACATTCTTAGGCGTTTAATATGCGGTGTTGAGTCCATTTCGTTGAGCAAGGAGTAGCTCTTGTCTATTCCATATTTGGCTTAAGGAACTTTATCTGTGCTCATTTCAATCTCTGGTTTTATGCAGCACCCCAACTCACCTTTACCCTTAAACAAGCATAAGTTGGTTTTCTAAATTTGAGACCCTGTTCTGTTCTGTAATTCAGTTCCTGTGTAGCCAAGTTTACATTCCGTGTATTACTGATATCTTATGATGTTTCTTTTTCTGTGTGACTTATTTCAGTTAGAATCATCGTACCTGAATCCACTCATTGTGCTGCTACGGGCCTGATGACATAGATTTCACTGCTGAGTGATACTGCATTGTACGTAAGTACCACAAGTTCTTTATCCATTTTTCACTTTCTGTGATATTGAACTTGTACGGTAAACGAGGTTCTTGTAAACAGAGGCGTCCCAAACATTGGGGTGGCTGTGTCTTTTTGATTTTAATTTCCCTAAGCTATAGGACCATAAGTGGAAGTGCCCTAGGCTCTGTTGCTTTGTTTTTTAGATGTTTCAGGAAACACCATACACTTCTCCCGAGTGTCTGTTGGCAGTTTACATCCCGCCCATCAGCATAACAAGGCTCCCAGTTCTCCATGGCCTGTCCTGCCTTTCTGGATTTTACACTTTTTTCAGATGGCCCTTTTGACCGGGGGGAAGTGAGACTTCATTGTAGTGCAGATTTCCTTTGCAAGCTTGCTTGGTTGGCCAAAAAGGGCGTATGCGTTTTTTCCTGAATATATTCAGGAAAAAACGCATACGCCCTTTTTGGCCAAGTGCATCATTGTGGACGTTCTGCCTCTTTTCCTATGCTTTCAATGCAATTCCAGTCTACCTCCTGAAATCGGTTTCCTGCAATTCTGCCCCACTTTCAAGTCCTCTTGGCAGCCTTACTTCAGTATATTTTTGGACGATAGCTGTCATTTATAACTCTGCAGGTTTGTGAATTACAGTGCCCCTGAGCTCCTTTCTTCAACTCGCTTTCTTGTGAGCTGGCCGCAACACCGCAGGATGGCTTCAGGCCCTAATCTGGTTCCGGCACGGCACGCTGAGCCTTTGGTTATTTCCTCTTCCTGGTGGGAAATGAGAGTTAAATTTGCCCGTCCAGACACCTCCAGCTAGTCTCTCATTGGTTCTCGCTATTCCTGTTCATCTTCCGCAGAAATTGCAAACTGGGCCAAACAGGAGGTTAAAGGGACTGACTCTCCAAGTCGGGGGAGTGTTAGTAAAGCGTCTGGAATGTTGCACCCGAGTACCAGGGTACGAAAACTGAGACATATTTGAACACGTCTCCCGATCACATGGTTGATCATACTCTAGGTTCCACATGCATGTTTTAGCTGAAGGAAGAATACCTTAAACCTGGGTAGTTGAAACCCGTGGAATGGGTACCATGCAATATGACTTCAAAGGGTCTTCATTTGCTCACCGAACCTCTCCAATCCTATCACTGCTGCGTTTATGTCCCTGTACACATGCTTGATTCTCTTTCGGAGACATAGCAATCCATAGGTTTTAAGATACTTAAGAGTCAGGTACATTCTTAGGCGTTTAATATGCGGTGTTGAGTCCATTTCGTTGAGCAAGGAGTAGCTCTTGTCTATTCCATATTTGGCTTAAGGAACTTTATCTGTGCTCATTTCAATCTCTGGTTTTATGCAGCACCCCAACTCACCTTTACCCTTAAACAAGCATAAGTTGGTTTTCTAAATTTGAGACCCTGTTCTGTTCTGTAATTCAGTTCCTGTGTAGCCAAGTTTACATTCCGTGTATTACTGATATCTTATGATGTTTCTTTTTCTGTGTGACTTATTTCAGTTAGAATCATCGTACCTGAATCCACTCATTGTGCTGCTACGGGCCTGATGACATAGATTTCACTGCTGAGTGATACTGCATTGTACGTAAGTACCACAAGTTCTTTATCCATTTTTCACTTTCTGTGATATTGAACTTGTACGGTAAACGAGGTTCTTGTAAACAGAGGCGTCCCAAACATTGGGGTGGCTGTATCTTTTTGATTTTAATTTCCCTAAGCTATAGGACCATAAGTGGAAGTGCCCTAGGCTCTGTTGCTTTGTTTTTTAGATGTTTCAGGAAACACCATACACTTCTCCCGAGTGTCTGTTGGCAATTTACATCCCGCCCATCAGCATAACAAGGCTCCCAGTTCTCCATGGCCTGTCCTGCCTTTCTGGATTTTACACTTTTTTCAGATGGCCCTTTTGACCGGGGGGAAGTGAGACTTCATTGTAGTGCAGATTTCCTTTGCAAGCTTGCTTGGTTGGCCAAAAAGGGCGTATGCGTTTTTTCCTGAATATATTCAGGAAAAAACGCATACGCCCTTTTTGGCCAAGTGCATCATTGTGGACGTTCTGCCTCTTTTCCTATGCTTTCAATGCAATTCCAGTCTACCTCCTGAAATCGGTTTCCTGCAATTCTGCCCCGCTTTCAAGTCCTCTTGGCAGCCTTACTTCAGTATATTTTTGGACGATAGCTGTCATTTATAACTCTGCAGGTTTGTGAATTACAGTGCCCCTGAGCTCCTTTCTTCAACTCGCTTTCTTGTGAGCTGGCCGCAACACAGCACGATGGCTTCAGGCCCTAATCTGGTTCCGGCACGGCACGCTGAGCCTTTGGTTATTTCCTCTTCCTGGTGGGAAATGAGAGTTAAATTTGCCCGTCCAGACACCTCCAGCTAGTCTCTCATTGGTTCTCGCTATTCCTGTTCATCTTCCGCAGAAATTGCAAACTGGGCCAAACAGGAGGTTAAAGGGCCTGACTCTCCAAGTCGGGAGAGTGTTAGTAAAGCGTCTGGAATGTTGCACCCGAGTACCAGGGTACGAAAACTGAGACATATTTGAACACGTCTCCCGATCACATGGTTGATCATACTCTAGGTTCCACATGCATGTTTTAGCTGAAGGAAGAATACCTTAAACCTGGGTAGTTGAAACCCGTGGAATGGGTACCATGCAATATGACTTCAAAGGGTCTTCATTTGCTCACCGAACCTCTCCAATCCTATCACTGCTGCGTTTATGTCCCTGTACACATGCTTGATTCTCTTTCGGAGACATAGCAATCCATAGGTTTTAAGATACTTAAGAGTCAGGTACATTCTTAGGCGTTTAATATGCGGTGTTGAGTCCATTTCGTTGAGCAAGGAGTAGCTCTTGTCTATTCCATATTTGGCTTAAGGAACTTTATCTGTGCTCATTTCAATCTCTGGTTTTATGCAGCACCCCAACTCACCTTTACCCTTAAACAAGCATAAGTTGGTTTTCTAAATTTGAGACCCTGTTCTGTTCTGTAATTCAGTTCCTGTGTAGCCAAGTTTACATTCCGTGTATTACTGATATCTTATGATGTTTCTTTTTCTGTGTGACTTATTTCAGTTAGAATCATCGTACCTGAATCCACTCATTGTGCTGCTACGGGCCTGATGACATAGATTTCACTGCTGAGTGATACTGCATTGTACGTAAGTACCACAAGTTCTTTATCCATTTTTCACTTTCTGTGATATTGAACTTGTACGGTAAACGAGGTTCTTGTAAACAGAGGCGTCCCAAACATTGGGGTGGCTGTATCTTTTTGATTTTAATTTCCCTAAGCTATAGGACCATAAGTGGAAGTGCCCTAGGCTCTGTTGCTTTGTTTTTTAGATGTTTCAGGAAACACCATACACTTCTCCCGAGTGTCTGTTGGCAATTTACATCCCGCCCATCAGCATAACAAGGCTCCCAGTTCTCCATGGCCTGTCCTGCCTTTCTGGATTTTACACTTTTTTCAGATGGCCCTTTTGACCGGGGGGAAGTGAGACTTCATTGTAGTGCAGATTTTCTTTGCAAGCTTGCTTGGTTGGCCAAAAAGGGCGTATGCGTTTTTTCCTGAATATATTCAGGAAAAAACGCATACGCCCTTTTTGGCCAAGTGCATCATTGTGGACGTTCTGCCTCTTTTCCTATGCTTTCAATGCAATTCCTGTCTACCTCCTGAAATCGGTTTCCTGCAATTCTGCCCCGCTTTCAAGTCCTCTTGGCAGCCTTACTTCAGTATATTTTTGGACGATAGCTGTCATTTATAACTCTGCAGGTTTGTGAATTACAGTGCCCCTGAGCTCCTTTCTTCAACTCGCTTTCTTGTGAGCTGGCCGCAACACCGCAGGATGGCTTCAGGCCCTAATCTGGTTCCGGCACGGCACGCTGAGCCTTTGGTTATTTCCTCTTCCTGGTGGGAAATGAGAGTTAAATTTGCCCGTCCAGACACCTCCAGCTAGTCTCTCATTGGTTCTCGCTATTCCTGTTCATCTTCCGCAGAAATTGCAAACTGGGCCAAACAGGAGGTTAAAGGGACTGACTCTCCAAGTCGGGAGAGTGTTAGTAAAGCGTCTGGAATGTTGCACCCGAGTACCAGGGTACGAAAACTGAGACATATTTGAACACGTCTCCCGATCACATGGTTGATCATACTCTAGGTTCCACATGCATGTTTTAGCTGAAGGAAGAATACCTTAAACCTGGGTAGTTGAAACCCGTGGAATGGGTACCATGCAATATGACTTCAAAGGGTCTTCATTTGCTCACCGAACCTCTCCAATCCTATCACTGCTGCGTTTATGTCCCTGTACACATGCTTGATTCTCTTTCGGAGACATAGCAATCCATAGGTTTTAAGATACTTAAGAGTCAGGTACATTCTTAGGCGTTTAATATGGGGTGTTGAGTCCATTTCGTTGAGCAAGGAGTAACTCTTGTCTATTCCATATTTGGCTTAAGGAACTTTATCTGTGCTCATTTCAATCTCTGGTTTTATGCAGCACCCCAACTCACCTTTACCCTTAAACAAGCATAAGTTGGTTTTCTAAATTTGAGACCCTGTTCTGTTCTGTAATTCAGTTCCTGTGTAGCCAAGTTTACATTCCGTGTATTACTGATATCTTATGATGTTTCTTTTTCTGTGTGACTTATTTCAGTTAGAATCATCGTACCTGAATCCACTCATTGTGCTGCTACGGGCCTGATGACATAGATTTCACTGCTGAGTGATACTGCATTGTACGTAAGTACCACAAGTTCTTTATCCATTTTTCACTTTCTGTGATATTGAACTTGTACGGTAAACGAGGTTCTTGTAAACAGAGGCGTCCCAAACATTGGGGTGGCTGTATCTTTTTGATTTTAATTTCCCTAAGCTATAGGACCATAAGTGGAAGTGCCCTAGGCTCTGTTGCTTTGTTTTTTAGATGTTTCAGGAAACACCATACACTTCTCCCGAGTGTCTGTTGGCAATTTACATCCCGCCCATCAGCATAACAAGGCTCCCAGTTCTCCATGGCCTGTCCTGCCTTTCTGGATTTTACACTTTTTTCAGATGGCCCTTTTGACCGGGGGGAAGTGAGACTTCATTGTAGTGCAGATTTCGTTTGCAAGCTTGCTTGGTTGGCCAAAAAGGGCGTATGCGTTTTTTCCTGAATATATTCAGGAAAAAACGCATACGCCCTTTTTGGCCAAGTGCATCATTGTGGACGTTCTGCCTCTTTTCCTATGCTTTCAATGCAATTCCAGTCTACCTCCTGAAATCGGTTTCCTGCAATTCTGCCCCGCTTTCAAGTCCTCTTGGCAGCCTTACTTCAGTATATTTTTGGACGATAGCTGTCATTTATAACTCTGCAGGTTTGTGAATTACAGTGCCCCTGAGCTCCTTTCTTCAACTCGCTTCCTTGTGAGCTGGCCGCAACACCGCAGGATGGCTTCAGGCCCTAATCTGGTTCCGGCACGGCACGCTGAGCCTTTGGTTATTTCCTCTTCCTGGTGGGAAATGAGAGTTAAATTTGCCCGTCCAGACACCTCCAGCTAGTCTCTCATTGGTTCTCGCTATTCCTGTTCATCTTCCGCAGAAATTGCAAACTGGGCCAAACAGGAGGTTAAAGGGACTGACTCTCCAAGTCGGGAGAGTGTTAGTAAAGCGTCTGGAATGTTGCACCCGAGTACCAGGGTACGAAAACTGAGACATATTTGAACACGTCTCCCGATCACATGGTTGATCATACTCTAGGTTCCACATGCATGTTTTAGCTGAAGGAAGAATACCTTAAACCTGGGTAGTTGAAACCCGTGGAATGGGTACCATGCAATATGACTTCAAAGGGTCTTCATTTGCTCACCGAACCTCTCCAATCCTATCACTGCTGCGTTTATGTCCCTGTACACATGCTTGATTCTCTTTCGGAGACATAGCAATCCATAGGTTTTAAGATACTTAAGAGTCAGGTACATTCTTAGGCGTTTAATATGGGGTGTCGAGTCCATTTCGTTGAGCAAGGAGTAGCTCTTGTCTATTCCATATTTGGCTTAAGGAACTTTATCTGTGCTCATTTCAATCTCTGGTTTTATGCAGCACCCCAACTCACCTTTACCCTTAAACAAGCATAAGTTGGTTTTCTAAATTTGAGACCCTGTTCTGTTCTGTAATTCAGTTCCTGTGTAGCCAAGTTTACATTCCGTGTATTACTGATATCTTATGATGTTTCTTTTTCTGTGTGACTTATTTCAGTTAGAATCATCGTACCTGAATCCACTCATTGTGCTGCTACGGGCCTGATGACATAGATTTCACTGCTGAGTGATACTGCAGTGTACGTAAGTACCACAAGTTCTTTATCCATTTTTCACTTTCTGTGATATTGAACTTGTACGGTAAACGAGGTTCTTGTAAACAGAGGCGTCCCAAACATTGGGGTGGCTGTATCTTTTTGATTTTAATTTCCCTAAGCTATAGGACCATAAGTGGAAGTGCCCTAGGCTCTGTTGCTTTGTTTTTTAGATGTTTCAGGAAACACCATACACTTCTCCAGAGTGTCTGTTGGCAGTTTACATCCCGCCCATCAGCATAACAAGGCTCCCAGTTCTCCATGGCCTGTCCTGCCTTTCTGGATTTTACACTTTTTTCAGATGGCCCTTTTGACCGGGGGGAAGTGAGACTTCATTGTAGTGCAGATTTCCTTTGCAAGCTTGCTTGGTTGGCCAAAAAGGGCGTATGCGTTTTTTCCTGAATATATTCAGGAAAAAACGCATACGCCCTTTTTGGCCAAGTGCATCATTGTGGACGTTCTGCCTCTTTTCCTATGCTTTCAATGCAATTCCAGTCTACCTCCTGAAATCGGTTTCCTGCAATTCTGCCCCGCTTTCAAGTCCTCTTGGCAGCCTTACTTCAGTATATTTTTGGACGATAGCTGTCATTTATAACTCTGCAGGTTTGTGAATTACAGTGCCCCTGAGCTCCTTTCTTCAACTCGCTTTCTTGTGAGCTGGCCGCAACACCGCAGGATGGCTTCAGGCCCTAATCTGGTTCCGGCACGGCACGCTGAGCCTTTGGTTATTTCCTCTTCCTGGTGGGAAATGAGAGTTAAATTTGCCCGTCCAGACACCTCCAGCTAGTCTCTCATTGGTTCTCGCTATTCCTGTTCATCTTCCGCAGAAATTGCAAACTGGGCCAAACAGGAGGTTAAAGGGACTGACTCTCCAAGTCGGGAGAGTGTTAGTAAAGCGTCTGGAATGTTGCACCCGAGTACCAGGGTACGAAAACTGAGACATATTTGAACACGTCTCCCGATCACATGGTTGATCATACTCTAGGTTCCACATGCATGTTTTAGCTGAAGGAAGAATACCTTAAACCTGGGTAGTTGAAACCCGTGGAATGGGTACCATGCAATATGACTTCAAAGGGTCTTCATTTGCTCACCGAACCTCTCCAATCCTATCACTGCTGCGTTTATGTCCCTGTACACATGCTTGATTCTCTTTCGGAGACATAGCAATCCATAGGTTTTAAGATACTTAAGAGTCAGGTACATTCTTAGGCGTTTAATATGGGGTGTTGAGTCCATTTCGTTGAGCAAGGAGTAGCTCTTGTCTATTCCATATTTGGCTTAAGGAACTTTATCTGTGCTCATTTCAATCTCTGGTTTTATGCAGCACCCCAACTCACCTTTACCCTTAAACAAGCATAAGTTGGTTTTCTAAATTTGAGACCCTGTTCTGTTCTGTAATTCAGTTCCTGTGTAGCCAAGTTTACATTCCGTGTATTACTGATATCTTATGATGTTTCTTTTTCTGTGTGACTTATTTCAGTTAGAATCATCGTACCTGAATCCACTCATTGTGCTGCTACGGGCCTGATGACATAGATTTCACTGCTGAGTGATACTGCATTGTACGTAAGTACCACAAGTTCTTTATCCATTTTTCACTTTCTGTGATATTGAACTTGTACGGTAAACGAGGTTCTTGTAAACAGAGGCGTCCCAAACATTGGGGTGGCTGTATCTTTTTGATTTTAATTTCCCTAAGCTATAGGACCATAAGTGGAAGTGCCCTAGGCTCTGTTGCTTTGTTTTTTAGATGTTTCAGGAAACACCATACACTTCTCCCGAGTGTCTGTTGGCAGTTTACATCCCGCCCATCAGCATAACAAGGCTCCCAGTTCTCCATGGCCTGTCCTGCCTTTCTGGATTTTACAGTTTTTTCAGATGGCCCTTTTGACCGGGGGGAAGTGAGACTTCATTGTAGTGCAGATTTCCTTTGCAAGCTTGCTTGGTTGGCCAAAAAGGGCGTATGCGTTTTTTCCTGAATATATTCAGGAAAAAACGCATACGCCCTTTTTGGCCAAGTGCATCATTGTGGACGTTCTGCCTCTTTTCCTATGCTTTCAATGCAATTCCAGTCTACCTCCTGAAATCGGTTTCCTGCAATTCTGCTCCGCTTTCAAGTCCTCTTGGCAGCCTTACTTCAGTATATTTTTGGACGATAGCTGTCATTTATAACTCTGCAGGTTTGTGAATTACAGTGCCCCTGAGCTCCTTTCTTCAACTCGCTTTCTTGTGAGCTGGCCGCAACACCGCAGGATGGCTTCAGGCCCTAATCTGGTTCCGGCACGGCACGCTGAGCCTTTGGTTATTTCCTCTTCCTGGTGGGAAATGAGAGTTAAATTTGCCCGTCCAGACACCTCCAGCTAGTCTCTCATTGGTTCTCGCTATTCCTGTTCATCTTCCGCAGAAATTGCAAACTGGGCCAAACAGGAGGTTAAAGGGACTGACTCTCCAAGTCGGGAGAGTGTTAGTAAAGCGTCTGGAATGTTGCACCCGAGTACCAGGGTACGAAAACTGAGACATATTTGAACACGTCTCCCGATCACATGGTTGATCATACTCTAGGTTCCACATGCATGTTTTAGCTGAAGGAAGAATACCTTAAACCTGGGTAGTTGAAACCCGTGGAATGGGTACCATGCAATATGACTTCAAAGGGTCTTCATTTGCTCACCGAACCTCTCCAATCCTATCACTGCTGCGTTTATGTCCCTGTACACATGCTTGATTCTCTTTCGGAGACATAGCAATCCATAGGTTTTAAGATACTTAAGAGTCAGGTACATTCTTAGGCGTTTAATATGGGGTGTTGAGTCCATTTCGTTGAGCAAGGAGTAGCTCTTGTCTATTCCATATTTGGCTTAAGGAACTTTATCTGTGCTCATTTCAATCTCTGGTTTTATGCAGCACCCCAACTCACCTTTACCCTTAAACAAGCATAAGTTGGTTTTCTAAATTTGAGACCCTGTTCTGTTCTGTAATTCAGTTCCTGTGTAGCCAAGTTTACATTCCGTGTATTACTGATATCTTATGATGTTTCTTTTTCTGTGTGACTTATTTCAGTTAGAATCATCGTACCTGAATCCACTCATTGTGCTGCTACGGGCCTGATGACATAGATTTCACTGCTGAGTGATACTGCATTGTACGTAAGTACCACAAGTTCTTTATCCATTTTTCACTTTCTGTGATATTGAACTTGTACGGTAAACGAGGTTCTTGTAAACAGAGGCGTCCCAAACATTGGGGTGGCTGTATCTTTTTGATTTTAATTTCCCTAAGCTATAGGACCATAAGTGGAAGTGCCCTAGGCTCTGTTGCTTTGTTTTTTAGATGTTTCAGGAAACACCATACACTTCTCCCGAGTGTCTGTTGGCAATTTACATCCCGCCCATCAGCATAACAAGGCTCCCAGTTCTCCATGGCCTGTCCTGCCTTTCTGGATTTTACACTTTTTTCAGATGGCCCTTTTGACCGGGGGGAAGTGAGACTTCATTGTAGTGCAGATTTCCTTTGCAAGCTTGCTTGGTTGGCCAAAAAGGGCGTATGCGTTTTTTCCTGAATATATTCAGGAAAAAACGCATACGCCCTTTTTGGCCAAGTGCATCATTGTGGACGTTCTGCCTCTTTTCCTATGCTTTCAATGCAATTCCAGTCTACCTCCTGAAATCGGTTTCCTGCAATTCTGCCCCGCTTTCAAGTCCTCTTGGCAGCCTTACTTCAGTATATTTTTGGACGATAGCTGTCATTTATAACTCTGCAGGTTTGTGAATTACAGTGCCCCTGAGCTCCTTTCTTCAACTCGCTTTCTTGTGAGCTGGCCGCAACACCGCAGGATGGCTTCAGGCCCTAATCTGGTTCCGGCACGGCACGCTGAGCCTTTGGTTATTTCCTCTTCCTGGTGGGAAATGAGAGTTAAATTTGCCCGTCCAGACACCTCCAGCTAGTCTCTCATTGGTTCTCGCTATTCCTGTTCATCTTCCGCAGAAATTGCAAACTGGGCCAAACAGGAGGTTAAAGGGACTGACTCTCCAAGTCGGGAGAGTGTTAGTAAAGCGTCTGGAATGTTGCACCTGAGTACCAGGGTACGAAAACTGAGACATATTTGAACACGTCTCCCGATCACATGGTTGATCATACTCTAGGTTCCACATGCATGTTTTAGCTGAAGGAAGAATACCTTAAACCTGGGTAGTTGAAACCCGTGGAATGGGTACCATGCAATATGACTTCAAAGGGTCTTCATTTGCTCAACGAACCTCTCCAATCCTATCACTGCTGCGTTTATGTCCCTGTACACATGCTTGATTCTCTTTCGGAGACATAGCAATCCATAGGTTTTAAGATACTTAAGAGTCAGGTACATTCTTAGGCGTTTAATATGCGGTGTTGAGTCCATTTCGTTGAGCAAGGAGTAGCTCTTGTCTATTCCATATTTGGCTTAAGGAACTTTATCTGTGCTCATTTCAATCTCTGGTTTTATGCAGCACCCCAACTCACCTTTACCCTTAAACAAGCATAAGTTGGTTTTCTAAATTTGAGACCCTGTTCTGTTCTGTAATTCAGTTCCTGTGTAGCCAAGTTTACATTCCGTGTATTACTGATATCTTATGATGTTTCTTTTTCTGTGTGACTTATTTCAGTTAGAATCATCGTACCTGAATCCACTCATTGTGCTGCTACGGGCCTGATGACATAGATTTCACTGCTGAGTGATACTGCATTGTACGTAAGTACCACAAGTTCTTTATCCATTTTTCACTTTCTGTGATATTGAACTTGTACGGTAAACGAGGTTCTTGTAAACAGAGGCGTCCCAAACATTGGGGTGGCTGTATCTTTTTGATTTTAATTTCCCTAAGCTATAGGACCATAAGTGGAAGTGCCCTAGGCTCTGTTGCTTTGTTTTTTAGATGTTTCAGGAAACACCATACACTTCTCCCGAGTGTCTGTTGGCAATTTACATCCCTCCCATCAGCATAACAAGGCTCCCAGTTCTCCATGGCCTGTCCTGCCTTTCTGGATTTTACACTTTTTTCAGATGGCCCTTTTGACCGGGGGGAAGTGAGACTTCATTGTAGTGCAGATTTCCTTTGCAAGCTTGCTTGGTTGGCCAAAAAGGGCGTATGCGTTTTTTCCTGAATATATTCAGGAAAAAACGCATACGCCCTTTTTGGCCAAGTGCATCATTGTGGACGTTCTGCCTCTTTTCCTATGCTTTCAATGCAATTCCAGTCTACCTCCTGAAATCGGTTTCCTGCAATTCTGCCCCGCTTTCAAGTCCTCTTGGCAGCCTTACTTCAGTATATTTTTGGACGATAGCTGTCATTTATAACTCTGCAGGTTTGTGAATTACAGTGCCCCTGAGCTCCTTTCTTCAACTCGCTTTCTTGTGAGCTGGCCGCAACACCGCAGGATGGCTTCAGGCCCTAATCTGGTTCCGGCACGGCACGCTGAGCCTTTGGTTATTTCCTCTTCCTGGTGGGAAATGAGAGTTAAATTTGCCCGTCCAGACACCTCCAGCTAGTCTCTCATTGGTTCTCGCTATTCCTGTTCATCTTCCGCAGAAATTGCAAACTGGGCCAAACAGGAGGTTAAAGGGACTGACTCTCCAAGTCGGGAGAGTGTTAGTAAAGCGTCTGGAATGTTGCACCCGAGTACCAGGGTACGAAAACTGAGACATATTTGAACACGTCTCCCGATCACATGGTTGATCATACTCTAGGTTCCACATGCATATTTTAGCTGAAGGAAGAATACCTTAAACCTGGGTAGTTGAAACCCGTGGAATGGGTACCATGCAATATGACTTCAAAGGGTCTTCATTTGCTCACCGAACCTCTCCAATCCTATCACTGCTGCGTTTATGTCCCTGTACACATGCTTGATTCTCTTTCGGAGACATAGCAATCCATAGGTTTTAAGATACTTAAGAGTCAGGTACATTCTTAGGCGTTTAATATGCGGTGTTGAGTCCATTTCGTTGAGCAAGGAGTAGCTCTTGTCTATTCCATATTTGGCTTAAGGAACTTTATCTGTGCTCATTTCAATCTCTGGTTTTATGCAGCACCCCAACTCACCTTTACCCTTAAACAAGCATAAGTTGGTTTTCTAAATGTGAGACCCTCTTCTGTTCTGTAATTCAGTTCCTGTGTAGCCAAGTTTACATTCCGTGTATTACTGATATCTTATGATGTTTCTTTTTCTGTGTGACTTATTTCAGTTAGAATCATCGTACCTGAATCCACTCATTGTGCTGCTACGGGCCTGATGACATAGATTTCACTGCTGAGTGATACTGCATTGTACGTAAGTACCACAAGTTCTTTATCCATTTTTCACTTTCTGTGATATTGAACTTGTACGGTAAACGAGGTTCTTGTAAACAGAGGCGTCCCAAACATTGGGGTGGCTGTATCTTTTTGATTTTAATTTCCCTAAGCTATAGGACCATAAGTGGAAGTGCCCTAGGCTCTGTTGCTTTGTTTTTTAGATGTTTCAGGAAACACCATACACTTCTCCCGAGTGTCTGTTGGCAATTTACATCCCGCCCATCAGCATAACAAGGCTCCCAGTTCTCCATGGCCTGTCCTGCCTTTCTGGATTTTACACTTTTTTCAGATGGCCCTTTTGACCGGGGGGAAGTGAGACTTCATTGTAGTGCAGATTTCCTTTGCAAGCTTGCTTGGTTGGCCAAAAAGGGCGTATGCGTTTTTTCCTGAATATATTCAGGAAAAAACGCATACGCCCTTTTTGGCCAAGTGCATCATTGTGGACGTTCTGCCTCTTTTCCTATGCTTTCAATGCAATTCCAGTCTACCTCCTGAAATCGGTTTCCTGCAATTCTGCCCCGCTTTCAAGTCCTCTTGGCAGCCTTACTTCAGTATATTTTTGGACGATAGCTGTCATTTATAACTCTGCAGGTTTGTGAATTACAGTGCCCCTGAGCTCCTTTCTTCAACTCGCTTTCTTGTGAGCTGGCCGCAACACCGCAGGATGGCTTCAGGCCCTAATCTGGTTCCGGCACGGCACGCTGAGCCTTTGGTTATTTCCTCTTCCTGGTGGGAAATGAGAGTTAAATTTGCCCGTCCAGACACCTCCAGCTAGTCTCTCATTGGTTCTCGCTATTCCTGTTCATCTTCCGCAGAAATTGCAAACTGGGCCAAACAGGAGGTTAAAGGGACTGACTCTCCAAGTCGGGAGAGTGTTAGTAAAGCGTCTGGAATGTTGCACCTGAGTACCAGGGTACGAAAACTGAGACATATTTGAACACGTCTCCCGATCACATGGTTGATCATACTCTAGGTTCCACATGCATGTTTTAGCTGAAGGAAGAATACCTTAAACCTGGGTAGTTGAAACCCGTGGAATGGGTACCATGCAATATGACTTCAAAGGGTCTTCATTTGCTCACCGAACCTCTCCAATCCTATCACTGCTGCGTTTATGTCCCTGTACACATGCTTGATTCTCTTTCGGAGACATAGCAATCCATAGGTTTTAAGATACTTAAGAGTCAGGTACATTCTTAGGCGTTTAATATGCGGTGTTGAGTCCATTTCGTTGAGCAAGGAGTAGCTCTTGTCTATTCCATATTTGGCTTAAGGAACTTTATCTGTGCTCATTTCAATCTCTGGTTTTATGCAGCACCCCAACTCACCTTTACCCTTAAACAAGCATAAGTTGGTTTTCTAAATTTGAGACCCTGTTCTGTTCTGTAATTCAGTTCCTGTGTAGCCAAGTTTACATTCCGTGTATTACTGATATCTTATGATGTTTCTTTTTCTGTGTGACTTATTTCAGTTAGAATCATCGTACCTGAATCCACTCATTGTGCTGCTACGGGCCTGATGACATAGATTTCACTGCTGAGTGATACTGCATTGTACGTAAGTACCACAAGTTCTTTATCCATTTTTCACTTTCTGTGATATTGAACTTGTACGGTAAACGAGGTTCTTGTAAACAGAGGCGTCCCAAACATTGGGGTGGCTGTATCTTTTTGATTTTAATTTCCCTAAGCTATAGGACCATAAGTGGAAGTGCCCTAGGCTCTGTTGCTTTGTTTTTTAGATGTTTCAGGAAACACCATACACTTCTCCCGAGTGTCTGTTGGCAGTTTACATCCCGCCCATCAGCATAACAAGGCTCCCAGTTCTCCATGGCCTGTCCTGCCTTTCTGGATTTTACAGTTTTTTCAGATGGCCCTTTTGACCGGGGGGAAGTGAGACTTCATTGTAGTGCAGATTTCCTTTGCAAGCTTGCTTGGTTGGCCAAAAAGGGCGTATGCGTTTTTTCCTGAATATATTCAGGAAAAAACGCATACGCCCTTTTTGGCCAAGTGCATCATTGTGGACGTTCTGCCTCTTTTCCTATGCTTTCAATGCAATTCCAGTCTACCTCCTGAAATCGGTTTCCTGCAATTCTGCCCCGCTTTCAAGTCCTCTTGGCAGCCTTACTTCAGTATATTTTTGGACGATAGCTGTCATTTATAACTCTGCAGGTTTGTGAATTACAGTGCCCCTGAGCTCCTTTCTTCAACTCGCTTTCTTGTGAGCTGGCCGCAACACCGCAGGATGGCTTCAGGCCCTAATCTGGTTCCGGCACGGCACGCTGAGCCTTTGGTTATTTCCCCTTCCTGGTGGGAAATGAGAGTTAAATTTGCCCGTCCAGACACCTCCAGCTAGTCTCTCATTGGTTCTCGCTATTCCTGTTCATCTTCCGCAGAAATTGCAAACTGGGCCAAACAGGAGGTTAAAGGGACTGACTCTCCAAGTCGGGAGAGTGTTAGTAAAGCATCTGGAATGTTGCACCCGAGTACCAGGGTACGAAAACTGAGACATATTTGAACACGTCTCCCGATCACATGGTTGATCATACTCTAGGTTCCACATGCATGTTTTAGCTGAAGGAAGAATACCTTAAACCTGGGTAGTTGAAACCCGTGGAATGGGTACCATGCAATATGACTTCAAAGGGTCTTCATTTGCTCACCGAACCTCTCCAATCCTATCACTGCTGCGTTTATGTCCCTGAACACATGCTTGATTCTCTTTCGGAGACATAGCAATCCATAGGTTTTAAGATACTTAAGAGTCAGGTACATTCTTAGGCGTTTAATATGCGGTGTTGAGTCCATTTCGTTGAGCAAGGAGTAGCTCTTGTCTATTCCATATTTGGCTTAAGGAACTTTATCTGTGCTCATTTCAATCTCTGGTTTTATGCAGCACCCCAACTCACCTTTACCCTTAAACAAGCATAAGTTGGTTTTCTAAATTTGAGACCCTGTTCTGTTCTGTAATTCAGTTCCTGTGTAGCCAAGTTTACATTCCGTGTATTACTGATATCTTATGATGTTTCTTTTTCTGTGTGACTTATTTCAGTTAGAATCATCGTACCTGAATCCACTCATTGTGCTGCTACGGGCCTGATGACATAGATTTCACTGCTGAGTGATACTGCATTGTACGTAAGTACCACAAGTTCTTTATCCATTTTTCACTTTCTGTGATATTGAACTTGTACGGTAAACGAGGTTCTTGTAAACAGAGGCGTCCCAAACATTGGGGTGGCTGTATCTTTTTGATTTTAATTTCCCTAAGCTATAGGACCATAAGTGGAAGTGCCCTAGGCTCTGTTGCTTTGTTTTTTAGATGTTTCAGGAAACACCATACACTTCTCCCGAGTGTCTGTTGGCAGTTTACATCCCGCCCATCAGCATAACAAGGCTCCCAGTTCTCCATGGCCTGTCCTGCCTTTCTGGATTTTACACTTTTTTCAGATGGCCCTTTTGACCGGGGGGAAGTGAGACTTCATTGTAGTGCAGATTTCCTTTGCAAGCTTGCTTGGTTGGCCAAAAAGGGCGTATGCGTTTTTTCCTGAATATATTCAGGAAAAAACGCATACGCCCTTTTTGGCCAAGTGCATCATTGTGGACGTTCTGCCTCTTTTCCTATGCTTTCAATGCAATTCCAGTCTACCTCCTGAAATCGGTTTCCTGCAATTCTGCCCCGCTTTCAAGTCCTCTTGGCAGCCTTACTTCAGTATATTTTTGGACGATAGCTGTCATTTATAACTCTGCAGGTTTGTGAATTACAGTGCCCCTGAGCTCCTTTCTTCAACTCGCTTTCTTGTGAGCTGGCCGCAACACCGCAGGATGGCTTCAGGCCCTAATCTGGTTCCGGCACGGCACGCTGAGCCTTTGGTTATTTCCTCTTCCTGGTGGGAAATGAGAGTTAAATTTGCCCGTCCAGACACCTCCAGCTAGTCTCTCATTGGTTCTCGCTATTCCTGTTCATCTTCCGCAGAAATTGCAAACTGGGCCAAACAGGAGGTTAAAGGGACTGACTCTCCAAGTCGGGAGAGTGTTAGTAAAGCGTCTGGAATGTTGCACCCGAGTACCAGGGTACGAAAACTGAGACATATTTGAACACGTCTCCCGATCACATGGTTGATCATACTCTAGGTTCCACATGCATGTTTTAGCTGAAGGAAGAATACCTTAAACCTGGGTAGTTGAAACCCGTGGAATGGGTACCATGCAATATGACTTCAAAGGGTCTTCATTTGCTCAACGAACCTCTCCAATCCTATCACTGCTGCGTTTATGTCCCTGTACACATGCTTGATTCTCTTTCGGAGACATAGCAATCCATAGGTTTTAAGATACTTAAGAGTCAGGTACATTCTTAGGCGTTTAATATGCGGTGTTGAGTCCATTTCGTTGAGCAAGGAGTAGCTCTTGTCTATTCCATATTTGGCTTAAGGAACTTTATCTGTGCTCATTTCAATCTCTGGTTTTATGCAGCACCCCAACTCACCTTTACCCTTAAACAAGCATAAGTTGGTTTTCTAAATTTGAGACCCTGTTCTGTTCTGTAATTCAGTTCCTGTGTAGCCAAGTTTACATTCCGTGTATTACTGATATCTTATGATGTTTCTTTTTCTGTGTGACTTATTTCAGTTAGAATCATCGTACCTGAATCCACTCATTGTGCTGCTACGGGCCTGATGACATAGATTTCACTGCTGAGTGATACTGCATTGTACGTAAGTACCACAAGTTCTTTATCCATTTTTCACTTTCTGTGATATTGAACTTGTACGGTAAACGAGGTTCTTGTAAACAGAGGCGTCCCAAACATTGGGGTGGCTGTATCTTTTTGATTTTAATTTCCCTAAGCTATAGGACCATAAGTGGAAGTGCCCTAGGCTCTGTTGCTTTGTTTTTTAGATGTTTCAGGAAACACCATACACTTCTCCCGAGTGTCTGTTGGCAATTTACATCCCGCCCATCAGCATAACAAGGCTCCCAGTTCTCCATGGCCTGTCCTGCCTTTCTGGATTTTACACTTTTTTCAGATGGCCCTTTTGACCGGGGGGAAGTGAGACTTCATTGTAGTGCAGATTTCGTTTGCAAGCTTGCTTGGTTGGCCAAAAAGGGCGTATGCGTTTTTTCCTGAATATATTCAGGAAAAAACGCATACGCCCTTTTTGGCCAAGTGCATCATTGTGGACGTTCTGCCTCTTTTCCTATGCTTTCAATGCAATTCCAGTCTACCTCCTGAAATCGGTTTCCTGCAATTCTGCCCCGCTTTCAAGTCCTCTTGGCAGCCTTACTTCAGTATATTTTTGGACGATAGCTGTCATTTATAACTCTGCAGGTTTGTGAATTACAGTGCCCCTGAGCTCCTTTCTTCAACTCGCTTCCTTGTGAGCTGGCCGCAACACCGCAGGATGGCTTCAGGCCCTAATCTGGTTCCGGCACGGCACGCTGAGCCTTTGGTTATTTCCTCTTCCTGGTGGGAAATGAGAGTTAAATTTGCCCGTCCAGACACCTCCAGCTAGTCTCTCATTGGTTCTCGCTATTCCTGTTCATCTTCCGCAGAAATTGCAAACTGGGCCAAACAGGAGGTTAAAGGGACTGACTCTCCAAGTCGGGAGAGTGTTAGTAAAGCGTCTGGAATGTTGCACCCGAGTACCAGGGTACGAAAACTGAGACATATTTGAACACGTCTCCCGATCACATGGTTGATCATACTCTAGGTTCCACATGCATGTTTTAGCTGAAGGAAGAATACCTTAAACCTGGGTAGTTGAAACCCGTGGAATGGGTACCATGCAATATGACTTCAAAGGGTCTTCATTTGCTCACCGAACCTCTCCAATCCTATCACTGCTGCGTTTATGTCCCTGTACACATGCTTGATTCTCTTTCGGAGACATAGCAATCCATAGGTTTTAAGATACTTAAGAGTCAGGTACATTCTTAGGCGTTTAATATGCGGTGTTGAGTCCATTTCGTTGAGCAAGGAGTAGCTCTTGTCTATTCCATATTTGGCTTAAGGAACTTTATCTGTGCTCATTTCAATCTCTGGTTTTATGCAGCACCCCAACTCACCTTTACCCTTAAACAAGCATAAGTTGGTTTTCTAAATTTGAGACCCTGTTCTGTTCTGTAATTCAGTTCCTGTGTAGCCAAGTTTACATTCCGTGTATTACTGATATCTTATGATGTTTCTTTTTCTGTGTGACTTATTTCAGTTAGAATCATCGTACCTGAATCCACTCATTGTGCTGCTACGGGCCTGATGACATAGATTTCACTGCTGAGTGATACTGCATTGTACGTAAGTACCACAAGTTCTTTATCCATTTTTCACTTTCTGTGATATTGAACTTGTACGGTAAACGAGGTTCTTGTAAACAGAGGCGTCCCAAACATTGGGGTGGCTGTATCTTTTTGATTTTAATTTCCCTAAGCTATAGGACCATAAGTGGAAGTGCCCTAGGCTCTGTTGCTTTGTTTTTTAGATGTTTCAGGAAACACCATACACTTCTCCCGAGTGTCTGTTGGCAATTTACATCCCTCCCATCAGCATAACAAGGCTCCCAGTTCTCCATGGCCTGTCCTGCCTTTCTGGATTTTACACTTTTTTCAGATGGCCCTTTTGACCGGGGGGAAGTGAGACTTCATTGTAGTGCAGATTTCCTTTGCAAGCTTGCTTGGTTGGCCAAAAAGGGCGTATGCGTTTTTTCCTGAATATATTCAGGAAAAAACGCATACGCCCTTTTTGGCCAAGTGCATCATTGTGGACGTTCTGCCTCTTTTCCTATGCTTTCAATGCAATTCCAGTCTACCTCCTGAAATCGGTTTCCTGCAATTCTGCCCCGCTTTCAAGTCCTCTTGGCAGCCTTACTTCAGTATATTTTTGGACGATAGCTGTCATTTATAACTCTGCAGGTTTGTGAATTACAGTGCCCCTGAGCTCCTTTCTTCAACTCGCTTTCTTGTGAGCTGGCCGCAACACCGCAGGATGGCTTCAGGCCCTAATCTGGTTCCGGCACGGCACGCTGAGCCTTTGGTTATTTCCTCTTCCTGGTGGGAAATGAGAGTTAAATTTGCCCGTCCAGACACCTCCAGCTAGTCTCTCATTGGTTCTCGCTATTCCTGTTCATCTTCCGCAGAAATTGCAAACTGGGCCAAACAGGAGGTTAAAGGGACTGACTCTCCAAGTCGGGAGAGTGTTAGTAAAGCGTCTGGAATGTTGCACCCGAGTACCAGGGTACGAAAACTGAGACATATTTGAACACGTCTCCCGATCACATGGTTGATCATACTCTAGGTTCCACATGCATATTTTAGCTGAAGGAAGAATACCTTAAACCTGGGTAGTTGAAACCCGTGGAATGGGTACCATGCAATATGACTTCAAAGGGTCTTCATTTGCTCACCGAACCTCTCCAATCCTATCACTGCTGCGTTTATGTCCCTGTACACATGCTTGATTCTCTTTCGGAGACATAGCAATCCATAGGTTTTAAGATACTTAAGAGTCAGGTACATTCTTAGGCGTTTAATATGCGGTGTTGAGTCCATTTCGTTGAGCAAGGAGTAGCTCTTGTCTATTCCATATTTGGCTTAAGGAACTTTATCTGTGCTCATTTCAATCTCTGGTTTTATGCAGCACCCCAACTCACCTTTACCCTTAAACAAGCATAAGTTGGTTTTCTAAATGTGAGACCCTCTTCTGTTCTGTAATTCAGTTCCTGTGTAGCCAAGTTTACATTCCGTGTATTACTGATATCTTATGATGTTTCTTTTTCTGTGTGACTTATTTCAGTTAGAATCATCGTACCTGAATCCACTCATTGTGCTGCTACGGGCCTGATGACATAGATTTCACTGCTGAGTGATACTGCATTGTACGTAAGTACCACAAGTTCTTTATCCATTTTTCACTTTCTGTGATATTGAACTTGTACGGTAAACGAGGTTCTTGTAAACAGAGGCGTCCCAAACATTGGGGTGGCTGTATCTTTTTGATTTTAATTTCCCTAAGCTATAGGACCATAAGTGGAAGTGCCCTAGGCTCTGTTGCTTTGTTTTTTAGATGTTTCAGGAAACACCATACACTTCTCCCGAGTGTCTGTTGGCAATTTACATCCCGCCCATCAGCATAACAAGGCTCCCAGTTCTCCATGGCCTGTCCTGCCTTTCTGGATTTTACACTTTTTTCAGATGGCCCTTTTGACCGGGGGGAAGTGAGACTTCATTGTAGTGCAGATTTCCTTTGCAAGCCTGCTTGGTTGGCCAAAAAGGGCGTATGCGTTTTTTCCTGAATATATTCAGGAAAAAACGCATACGCCCTTTTTGGCCAAGTGCATCATTGTGGACGTTCTGCCTCTTTTCCTATGCTTTCAATGCAATTCCAGTCTACCTCCTGAAATCGGTTTCCTGCAATTCTGCCCCGCTTTCAAGTCCTCTTGGCAGCCTTACTTCAGTATATTTTTGGACGATAGCTGTCATTTATAACTCTGCAGGTTTGTGAATTACAGTGCCCCTGAGCTCCTTTCTTCAACTCGCTTTCTTGTGAGCTGGCCGCAACACCGCAGGATGGCTTCAGGCCCTAATCTGGTTCCGGCACGGCACGCTGAGCCTTTGGTTATTTCCTCTTCCTGGTGGGAAATGAGAGTTAAATTTGCCCGTCCAGACACCTCCAGCTAGTCTCTCATTGGTTCTCGCTATTCCTGTTCATCTTCCGCAGAAATTGCAAACTGGGCCAAACAGGAGGTTAAAGGGACTGACTCTCCAAGTCGGGAGAGTGTTAGTAAAGCGTCTGGAATGTTGCACCTGAGTACCAGGGTACGAAAACTGAGACATATTTGAACACGTCTCCCGATCACATGGTTGATCATACTCTAGGTTCCACATGCATGTTTTAGCTGAAGGAAGAATACCTTAAACCTGGGTAGTTGAAACCCGTGGAATGGGTACCATGCAATATGACTTCAAAGGGTCTTCATTTGCTCACCGAACCTCTCCAATCCTATCACTGCTGCGTTTATGTCCCTGTACACATGCTTGATTCTCTTTCGGAGACATAGCAATCCATAGGTTTTAAGATACTTAAGAGTCAGGTACATTCTTAGGCGTTTAATATGCGGTGTTGAGTCCATTTCGTTGAGCAAGGAGTAGCTCTTGTCTATTCCATATTTGGCTTAAGGAACTTTATCTGTGCTCATTTCAATCTCTGGTTTTATGCAGCACCCCAACTCACCTTTACCCTTAAACAAGCATAAGTTGGTTTTCTAAATTTGAGACCCTGTTCTGTTCTGTAATTCAGTTCCTGTGTAGCCAAGTTTACATTCCGTGTATTACTGATATCTTATGATGTTTCTTTTTCTGTGTGACTTATTTCAGTTAGAATCATCGTACCTGAATCCACTCATTGTGCTGCTACGGGCCTGATGACATAGATTTCACTGCTGAGTGATACTGCATTGTACGTAAGTACCACAAGTTCTTTATCCATTTTTCACTTTCTGTGATATTGAACTTGTACGGTAAACGAGGTTCTTGTAAACAGAGGCGTCCCAAACATTGGGGTGGCTGTATCTTTTTGATTTTAATTTCCCTAAGCTATAGGACCATAAGTGGAAGTGCCCTAGGCTCTGTTGCTTTGTTTTTTAGATGTTTCAGGAAACACCATACACTTCTCCCGAGTGTCTGTTGGCAGTTTACATCCCGCCCATCAGCATAACAAGGCTCCCAGTTCTCCATGGCCTGTCCTGCCTTTCTGGATTTTACACTTTTTTCAGATGGCCCTTTTGACCGGGGGGAAGTGAGACTTCATTGTAGTGCAGATTTCCTTTGCAAGCTTGCTTGGTTGGCCAAAAAGGGCGTATGCGTTTTTTCCTGAATATATTCAGGAAAAAACGCATACGCCCTTTTTGGCCAAGTGCATCATTGTGGACGTTCTGCCTCTTTTCCTATGCTTTCAATGCAATTCCAGTCTACCTCCTGAAATCGGTTTCCTGCAATTCTGCCCCGCTTTCAAGTCCTCTTGGCAGCCTTACTTCAGTATATTTTTGGACGATAGCTGTCATTTATAACTCTGCAGGTTTGTGAATTACAGTGCCCCTGAGCTCCTTTCTTCAACTCGCTTTCTTGTGAGCTGGCCGCAACACCGCAGGATGGCTTCAGGCCCTAATCTGGTTCCGGCACGGCACGCTGAGCCTTTGGTTATTTCCTCTTCCTGGTGGGAAATGAGAGTTAAATTTGCCCGTCCAGACACCTCCAGCTAGTCTCTCATTGGTTCTCGCTATTCCTGTTCATCTTCCGCAGAAATTGCAAACTGGGCCAAACAGGAGGTTAAAGGGACTGACTCTCCAAGTCGGGAGAGTGTTAGTAAAGCGTCTGGAATGTTGCACCCGAGTACCAGGGTACGAAAACTGAGACATATTTGAACACGTCTCCCGATCACATGGTTGATCATACTCTAGGTTCCACATGCATGTTTTAGCTGAAGGAAGAATACCTTAAACCTGGGTAGTTGAAACCCGTGGAATGGGTACCATGCAATATGACTTCAAAGGGTCTTCATTTGCTCACCGAACCTCTCCAATCCTATCACTGCTGCGTTTATGTCCCTGTACACATGCTTGATTCTCTTTCGGAGACATAGCAATCCATAGGTTTTAAGATACTTAAGAGTCAGGTACATTCTTAGGCGTTTAATATGGGGTGTTGAGTCCATTTCGTTGAGCAAGGAGTAGCTCTTGTCTATTCCATATTTGGCTTAAGGAACTTTATCTGTGCTCATTTCAATCTCTGGTTTTATGCAGCACCCCAACTCACCTTTACCCTTAAACAAGCATAAGTTGGTTTTCTAAATTTGAGACCCTGTTCTGTTCTGTAATTCAGTTCCTGTGTAGCCAAGTTTACATTCCGTGTATTACTGATATCTTATGATGTTTCTTTTTCTGTGTGACTTATTTCAGTTAGAATCATCGTACCTGAATCCACTCATTGTGCTGCTACGGGCCTGATGACATAGATTTCACTGCTGAGTGATACTGCATTGTACGTAAGTACCACAAGTTCTTTATCCATTTTTCACTTTCTGTGATATTGAACTTGTACGGTAAACGAGGTTCTTGTAAACAGAGGCGTCCCAAACATTGGGGTGGCTGTATCTTTTTGATTTTAATTTCCCTAAGCTATAGGACCATAAGTGGAAGTGCCCTAGGCTCTGTTGCTTTGTTTTTTAGATGTTTCAGGAAACACCATACACTTCTCCCGAGTGTCTGTTGGCAATTTACATCCCGCCCATCAGCATAACAAGGCTCCCAGTTCTCCATGGCCTGTCCTGCCTTTCTGGATTTTACACTTTTTTCAGATGGCCCTTTTGACCGGGGGGAAGTGAGACTTCATTGTAGTGCAGATTTCGTTTGCAAGCTTGCTTGGTTGGCCAAAAAGGGCGTATGCGTTTTTTCCTGAATATATTCAGGAAAAAACGCATACGCCCTTTTTGGCCAAGTGCATCATTGTGGACGTTCTGCCTCTTTTCCTATGCTTTCAATGCAATTCCAGTCTACCTCCTGAAATCGGTTTCCTGCAATTCTGCCCCGCTTTCAAGTCCTCTTGGCAGCCTTACTTCAGTATATTTTTGGACGATAGCTGTCATTTATAACTCTGCAGGTTTGTGAATTACAGTGCCCCTGAGCTCCTTTCTTCAACTCGCTTTCTTGTGAGCTGGCCGCAACACCACAGGATGGCTTCAGGCCCTAATCTGGTTCCGGCACGGCACGCTGAGCCTTTGGTTATTTCCTCTTCCTGGTGGGAAATGAGAGTTAAATTTGCCCGTCCAGACACCTCCAGCTAGTCTCTCATTGGTTCTCGCTATTCCTGTTCATCTTCCGCAGAAATTGCAAACTGGGCCAAACAGGAGGTTAAAGGGACTGACTCTCCAAGTCGGGAGAGTGTTAGTAAAGCGTCTGGAATGTTGCACCTGAGTACCAGGGTACGAAAACTGAGACATATTTGAACACGTCTCCCGATCACATGGTTGATCATACTCTAGGTTCCACATGCATGTTTTAGCTGAAGGAAGAATACCTTAAACCTGGGTAGTTGAAACCCGTGGAATGGGTACCATGCAATATGACTTCAAAGGGTCTTCATTTGCTCAACGAACCTCTCCAATCCTATCACTGCTGCGTTTATGTCCCTGTACACATGCTTGATTCTCTTTCGGAGACATAGCAATCCATAGGTTTTAAGATACTTAAGAGTCAGGTACATTCTTAGGCGTTTAATATGCGGTGTTGAGTCCATTTCGTTGAGCAAGGAGTAGCTCTTGTCTATTCCATATTTGGCTTAAGGAACTTTATCTGTGCTCATTTCAATCTCTGGTTTTATGCAGCACCCCAACTCACCTTTACCCTTAAACAAGCATAAGTTGGTTTTCTAAATTTGAGACCCTGTTCTGTTCTGTAATTCAGTTCCTGTGTAGCCAAGTTTACATTCCGTGTATTACTGATATCTTATGATGTTTCTTTTTCTGTGTGACTTATTTCAGTTAGAATCATCGTACCTGAATCCACTCATTGTGCTGCTACGGGCCTGATGACATAGATTTCACTGCTGAGTGATACTGCATTGTACGTAAGTACCACAAGTTCTTTATCCATTTTTCACTTTCTGTGATATTGAACTTGTACGGTAAACGAGGTTCTTGTAAACAGAGGCGTCCCAAACATTGGGGTGGCTGTATCTTTTTGATTTTAATTTCCCTAAGCTATAGGACCATAAGTGGAAGTGCCCTAGGCTCTGTTGCTTTGTTTTTTAGATGTTTCAGGAAACACCATACACTTCTCCCGAGTGTCTGTTGGCAATTTACATCCCTCCCATCAGCATAACAAGGCTCCCAGTTCTCCATGGCCTGTCCTGCCTTTCTGGATTTTACACTTTTTTCAGATGGCCCTTTTGACCGGGGGGAAGTGAGACTTCATTGTAGTGCAGATTTCCTTTGCAAGCTTGCTTGGTTGGCCAAAAAGGGCGTATGCGTTTTTTCCTGAATATATTCAGGAAAAAACGCATACGCCCTTTTTGGCCAAGTGCATCATTGTGGACGTTCTGCCTCTTTTCCTATGCTTTCAATGCAATTCCAGTCTACCTCCTGAAATCGGTTTCCTGCAATTCTGCCCCGCTTTCAAGTCCTCTTGGCAGCCTTACTTCAGTATATTTTTGGACGATAGCTGTCATTTATAACTCTGCAGGTTTGTGAATTACAGTGCCCCTGAGCTCCTTTCTTCAACTCGCTTTCTTGTGAGCTGGCCGCAACACCGCAGGATGGCTTCAGGCCCTAATCTGGTTCCGGCACGGCACGCTGAGCCTTTGGTTATTTCCTCTTCCTGGTGGGAAATGAGAGTTAAATTTGCCCGTCCAGACACCTCCAGCTAGTCTCTCATTGGTTCTCGCTATTCCTGTTCATCTTCCGCAGAAATTGCAAACTGGGCCAAACAGGAGGTTAAAGGGACTGACTCTCCAAGTCGGGAGAGTGTTAGTAAAGCGTCTGGAATGTTGCACCCGAGTACCAGGGTACGAAAACTGAGACATATTTGAACACGTCTCCCGATCACATGGTTGATCATACTCTAGGTTCCACATGCATATTTTAGCTGAAGGAAGAATACCTTAAACCTGGGTAGTTGAAACCCGTGGAATGGGTACCATGCAATATGACTTCAAAGGGTCTTCATTTGCTCACCGAACCTCTCCAATCCTATCACTGCTGCGTTTATGTCCCTGTACACATGCTTGATTCTCTTTCGGAGACATAGCAATCCATAGGTTTTAAGATACTTAAGAGTCAGGTACATTCTTAGGCGTTTAATATGCGGTGTTGAGTCCATTTCGTTGAGCAAGGAGTAGCTCTTGTCTATTCCATATTTGGCTTAAGGAACTTTATCTGTGCTCATTTCAATCTCTGGTTTTATGCAGCACCCCAACTCACCTTTACCCTTAAACAAGCATAAGTTGGTTTTCTAAATGTGAGACCCTCTTCTGTTCTGTAATTCAGTTCCTGTGTAGCCAAGTTTACATTCCGTGTATTACTGATATCTTATGATGTTTCTTTTTCTGTGTGACTTATTTCAGTTAGAATCATCGTACCTGAATCCACTCATTGTGCTGCTACGGGCCTGATGACATAGATTTCACTGCTGAGTGATACTGCATTGTACGTAAGTACCACAAGTTCTTTATCCATTTTTCACTTTCTGTGATATTGAACTTGTACGGTAAACGAGGTTCTTGTAAACAGAGGCGTCCCAAACATTGGGGTGGCTGTATCTTTTTGATTTTAATTTCCCTAAGCTATAGGACCATAAGTGGAAGTGCCCTAGGCTCTGTTGCTTTGTTTTTTAGATGTTTCAGGAAACACCATACACTTCTCCCGAGTGTCTGTTGGCAATTTACATCCCGCCCATCAGCATAACAAGGCTCCCAGTTCTCCATGGCCTGTCCTGCCTTTCTGGATTTTACACTTTTTTCAGATGGCCCTTTTGACCGGGGGGAAGTGAGACTTCATTGTAGTGCAGATTTCCTTTGCAAGCTTGCTTGGTTGGCCAAAAAGGGCGTATGCGTTTTTTCCTGAATATATTCAGGAAAAAACGCATACGCCCTTTTTGGCCAAGTGCATCATTGTGGACGTTCTGCCTCTTTTCCTATGCTTTCAATGCAATTCCAGTCTACCTCCTGAAATCGGTTTCCTGCAATTCTGCCCCGCTTTCAAGTCCTCTTGGCAGCCTTACTTCAGTATATTTTTGGACGATAGCTGTCATTTATAACTCTGCAGGTTTGTGAATTACAGTGCCCCTGAGCTCCTTTCTTCAACTCGCTTTCTTGTGAGCTGGCCGCAACACCGCAGGATGGCTTCAGGCCCTAATCTGGTTCCGGCACGGCACGCTGAGCCTTTGGTTATTTCCTCTTCCTGGTGGGAAATGAGAGTTAAATTTGCCCGTCCAGACACCTCCAGCTAGTCTCTCATTGGTTCTCGCTATTCCTGTTCATCTTCCGCAGAAATTGCAAACTGGGCCAAACAGGAGGTTAAAGGGACTGACTCTCCAAGTCGGGAGAGTGTTAGTAAAGCGTCTGGAATGTTGCACCTGAGTACCAGGGTACGAAAACTGAGACATATTTGAACACGTCTCCCGATCACATGGTTGATCATACTCTAGGTTCCACATGCATGTTTTAGCTGAAGGAAGAATACCTTAAACCTGGGTAGTTGAAACCCGTGGAATGGGTACCATGCAATATGACTTCAAAGGGTCTTCATTTGCTCACCGAACCTCTCCAATCCTATCACTGCTGCGTTTATGTCCCTGTACACATGCTTGATTCTCTTTCGGAGACATAGCAATCCATAGGTTTTAAGATACTTAAGAGTCAGGTACATTCTTAGGCGTTTAATATGCGGTGTTGAGTCCATTTCGTTGAGCAAGGAGTAGCTCTTGTCTATTCCATATTTGGCTTAAGGAACTTTATCTGTGCTCATTTCAATCTCTGGTTTTATGCAGCACCCCAACTCACCTTTACCCTTAAACAAGCATAAGTTGGTTTTCTAAATTTGAGACCCTGTTCTGTTCTGTAATTCAGTTCCTGTGTAGCCAAGTTTACATTCCGTGTATTACTGATATCTTATGATGTTTCTTTTTCTGTGTGACTTATTTCAGTTAGAATCATCGTACCTGAATCCACTCATTGTGCTGCTACGGGCCTGATGACATAGATTTCACTGCTGAGTGATACTGCATTGTACGTAAGTACCACAAGTTCTTTATCCATTTTTCACTTTCTGTGATATTGAACTTGTACGGTAAACGAGGTTCTTGTAAACAGAGGCGTCCCAAACATTGGGGTGGCTGTATCTTTTTGATTTTAATTTCCCTAAGCTATAGGACCATAAGTGGAAGTGCCCTAGGCTCTGTTGCTTTGTTTTTTAGATGTTTCAGGAAACACCATACACTTCTCCCGAGTGTCTGTTGGCAGTTTACATCCCGCCCATCAGCATAACAAGGCTCCCAGTTCTCCATGGCCTGTCCTGCCTTTCTGGATTTTACAGTTTTTTCAGATGGCCCTTTTGACCGGGGGGAAGTGAGACTTCATTGTAGTGCAGATTTCCTTTGCAAGCTTGCTTGGTTGGCCAAAAAGGGCGTATGCGTTTTTTCCTGAATATATTCAGGAAAAAACGCATACGCCCTTTTTGGCCAAGTGCATCATTGTGGACGTTCTGCCTCTTTTCCTATGCTTTCAATGCAATTCCAGTCTACCTCCTGAAATCGGTTTCCTGCAATTCTGCCCCGCTTTCAAGTCCTCTTGGCAGCCTTACTTCAGTATATTTTTGGACGATAGCTGTCATTTATAACTCTGCAGGTTTGTGAATTACAGTGCCCCTGAGCTCCTTTCTTCAACTCGCTTTCTTGTGAGCTGGCCGCAACACCGCAGGATGGCTTCAGGCCCTAATCTGGTTCCGGCACGGCACGCTGAGCCTTTGGTTATTTCCCCTTCCTGGTGGGAAATGAGAGTTAAATTTGCCCGTCCAGACACCTCCAGCTAGTCTCTCATTGGTTCTCGCTATTCCTGTTCATCTTCCGCAGAAATTGCAAACTGGGCCAAACAGGAGGTTAAAGGGACTGACTCTCCAAGTCGGGAGAGTGTTAGTAAAGCATCTGGAATGTTGCACCCGAGTACCAGGGTACGAAAACTGAGACATATTTGAACACGTCTCCCGATCACATGGTTGATCATACTCTAGGTTCCACATGCATGTTTTAGCTGAAGGAAGAATACCTTAAACCTGGGTAGTTGAAACCCGTGGAATGGGTACCATGCAATATGACTTCAAAGGGTCTTCATTTGCTCACCGAACCTCTCCAATCCTATCACTGCTGCGTTTATGTCCCTGAACACATGCTTGATTCTCTTTCGGAGACATAGCAATCCATAGGTTTTAAGATACTTAAGAGTCAGGTACATTCTTAGGCGTTTAATATGCGGTGTTGAGTCCATTTCGTTGAGCAAGGAGTAGCTCTTGTCTATTCCATATTTGGCTTAAGGAACTTTATCTGTGCTCATTTCAATCTCTGGTTTTATGCAGCACCCCAACTCACCTTTACCCTTAAACAAGCATAAGTTGGTTTTCTAAATTTGAGACCCTGTTCTGTTCTGTAATTCAGTTCCTGTGTAGCCAAGTTTACATTCCGTGTATTACTGATATCTTATGATGTTTCTTTTTCTGTGTGACTTATTTCAGTTAGAATCATCGTACCTGAATCCACTCATTGTGCTGCTACGGGCCTGATGACATAGATTTCACTGCTGAGTGATACTGCATTGTACGTAAGTACCACAAGTTCTTTATCCATTTTTCACTTTCTGTGATATTGAACTTGTACGGTAAACGAGGTTCTTGTAAACAGAGGCGTCCCAAACATTGGGGTGGCTGTATCTTTTTGATTTTAATTTCCCTAAGCTATAGGACCATAAGTGGAAGTGCCCTAGGCTCTGTTGCTTTGTTTTTTAGATGTTTCAGGAAACACCATACACTTCTCCCGAGTGTCTGTTGGCAGTTTACATCCCGCCCATCAGCATAACAAGGCTCCCAGTTCTCCATGGCCTGTCCTGCCTTTCTGGATTTTACACTTTTTTCAGATGGCCCTTTTGACCGGGGGGAAGTGAGACTTCATTGTAGTGCAGATTTCCTTTGCAAGCTTGCTTGGTTGGCCAAAAAGGGCGTATGCGTTTTTTCCTGAATATATTCAGGAAAAAACGCATACGCCCTTTTTGGCCAAGTGCATCATTGTGGACGTTCTGCCTCTTTTCCTATGCTTTCAATGCAATTCCAGTCTACCTCCTGAAATCGGTTTCCTGCAATTCTGCCCCGCTTTCAAGTCCTCTTGGCAGCCTTACTTCAGTATATTTTTGGACGATAGCTGTCATTTATAACTCTGCAGGTTTGTGAATTACAGTGCCCCTGAGCTCCTTTCTTCAACTCGCTTTCTTGTGAGCTGGCCGCAACACCGCAGGATGGCTTCAGGCCCTAATCTGGTTCCGGCACGGCACGCTGAGCCTTTGGTTATTTCCTCTTCCTGGTGGGAAATGAGAGTTAAATTTGCCCGTCCAGACACCTCCAGCTAGTCTCTCATTGGTTCTCGCTATTCCTGTTCATCTTCCGCAGAAATTGCAAACTGGGCCAAACAGGAGGTTAAAGGGACTGACTCTCCAAGTCGGGAGAGTGTTAGTAAAGCGTCTGGAATGTTGCACCCGAGTACCAGGGTACGAAAACTGAGACATATTTGAACACGTCTCCCGATCACATGGTTGATCATACTCTAGGTTCCACATGCATGTTTTAGCTGAAGGAAGAATACCTTAAACCTGGGTAGTTGAAACCCGTGGAATGGGTACCATGCAATATGACTTCAAAGGGTCTTCATTTGCTCACCGAACCTCTCCAATCCTATCACTGCTGCGTTTATGTCCCTGTACACATGCTTGATTCTCTTTCGGAGACATAGCAATCCATAGGTTTTAAGATACTTAAGAGTCAGGTACATTCTTAGGTGTTTAATATGCGGTGTTGAGTCCATTTCGTTGAGCAAGGAGTAGCTCTTGTCTATTCCATATTTGGCTTAAGGAACTTTATCTGTGCTCATTTCAATCTCTGGTTTTATGCAGCACCCCAACTCACCTTTACCCTTAAACAAGCATAAGTTGGTTTTCTAAATTTGAGACCCTGTTCTGTTCTGTAATTCAGTTCCTGTGTAGCCAAGTTTACATTCCGTGTATTACTGATATCTTATGATGTTTCTTTTTCTGTGTGACTTATTTCAGTTAGAATCATCGTACCTGAATCCACTCATTGTGCTGCTACGGGCCTGATGACATAGATTTCACTGCTGAGTGATACTGCATTGTACGTAAGTACCACAAGTTCTTTATCCATTTTTCACTTTCTGTGATATTGAACTTGTACGGTAAACGAGGTTCTTGTAAACAGAGGCGTCCCAAACATTGGGGTGGCTGTATCTTTTTGATTTTAATTTCCCTAAGCTATAGGACCATAAGTGGAAGTGCCCTAGGCTCTGTTGCTTTGTTTTTTAGATGTTTCAGGAAACACCATACACTTCTCCCGAGTGTCTGTTGGCAATTTACATCCCGCCCAACAGCATAACAAGGCTCCCAGTTCTCCATGGCCTGTCCTGCCTTTCTGGATTTTACACTTTTTTCAGATGGCCCTTTTGACCGGGGGGAAGTGAGACTTCATTGTAGTGCAGATTTCCTTTGCAAGCTTGCTTGGTTGGCCAAAAAGGGCGTATGCGTTTTTTCCTGAATATATTCAGGAAAAAACGCATACGCCCCTTTTGGCCAAGTGCATCATTGTGGACGTTCTGCCTCTTTTCCTATGCTTTCAATGCAATTCCAGTCTACCTCCTGAAATCGGTTTCCTGCAATTCTGCCCCGCTTTCAAGTCCTCTTGGCAGCCTTACTTCAGTATATTTTTGGACGATAGCTGTCATTTATAACTCTGCAGGTTTGTGAATTACAGTGCCCCTGAGCTCCTTTCTTCAACTCGTTTTCTTGTGAGCTGGCCGCAACACCGCAGGATGGCTTCAGGCCCTAATCTGGTTCCGGCACGGCACGCTGAGCCTTTGGTTATTTCCTCTTCCTGGTGGGAAATGAGAGTTAAATTTGCCCGTCCAGACACCTCCAGCTAGTCTCTCATTGGTTCTCGCTATTCCTGTTCATCTTCCGCAGAAATTGCAAACTGGGCCAAACAGGAGGTTAAAGGGACTGACTCTCCAAGTCGGGAGAGTGTTAGTAAAGCGTCTGGAATGTTGCACCCGAGTACCAGGGTACGAAAACTGAGACATATTTGAACACGTCTCCCGATCACATGGTTGATCATACTCTAGGTTCCACATGCATGTTTTAGCTGAAGGAAGAATACCTTAAACCTGGGTAGTTGAAACCCGTGGAATGGGTACCATGCAATATGACTTCAAAGGGTCTTCATTTGCTCACCGAACCTCTCCAATCCTATCACTGCTGCGTTTATGTCCCTGTACACATGCTTGATTCTCTTTCGGAGACATAGCAATCCATAGGTTTTAAGATACTTAAGAGTCAGGTACATTCTTAGGCGTTTAATATGCGGTGTTGAGTCCATTTCGTTGAGCAAGGAGTAGCTCTTGTCTATTCCATATTTGGCTTAAGGAACTTTATCTGTGCTCATTTCAATCTCTGGTTTTATGCAGCACCCCAACTCACCTTTACCCTTAAACAAGCATAAGTTGGTTTTCTAAATTTGAGACCCTGTTCTGTTCTGTAATTCAGTTCCTGTGTAGCCAAGTTTACATTCCGTGTATTACTGATATCTTATGATGTTTCTTTTTCTGTGTGACTTATTTCAGTTAGAATCATCGTACCTGAATCCACTCATTGTGCTGCTACGGGCCTGATGGCATAGATTTCACTGCTGAGTGATACTGCATTGTACGTAAGTACCACAAGTTCTTTATCCATTTTTCACTTTCTGTGATATTGAACTTGTACGGTAAACGAGGTTCTTGTAAACAGAGGCGTCCCAAACATTGGGGTGGCTGTGTCTTTTTGATTTTAATTTCCCTAAGCTATAGGACCATAAGTGGAAGTGCCCTAGGCTCTGTTGCTTTGTTTTTTAGATGTTTCAGGAAACACCATACACTTCTCCCGAGTGTCTGTTGGCAGTTTACATCCCGCCCATCAGCATAACAAGGCTCCCAGTTCTCCATGGCCTGTCCTGCCTTTCTGGATTTTACACTTTTTTCAGATGGCCCTTTTGACCGGGGGGAAGTGAGACTTCATTGTAGTGCAGATTTCCTTTGCAAGCTTGCTTGGTTGGCCAAAAAGGGCGTATGCGTTTTTTCCTGAATATATTCAGGAAAAAACGCATACGCCCTTTTTGGCCAAGTGCATCATTGTGGACGTTCTGCCTCTTTTCCTATGCTTTCAATGCAATTCCAGTCTACCTCCTGAAATCGGTTTCCTGCAATTCTGCCCCGCTTTCAAGTCCTCTTGGCAGCCTTACTTCAGTATATTTTTGGACGATAGTTGTCATTTATAACTCTGCAGGTTTGTGAATTACAGTGCCCCTGAGCTCCTTTCTTCAACTCGTTTTCTTGTGAGCTGGCCGCAACACCGCAGGATGGCTTCAGGCCCTAATCTGGTTCCGGCACGGCACGCTGAGCCTTTGGTTATTTCCTCTTCCTGGTGGGAAATGAGAGTTAAATTTGCCCGTCCAGACACCTCCAGCTAGTCTCTCATTGGTTCTCGCTATTCCTGTTCATCTTCCGCAGAAATTGCAAACTGGGCCAAACAGGAGGTTAAAGGGACTGACTCTCCAAGTCGGGAGAGTGTTAGTAAAGCGTCTGGAATGTTGCACCCGAGTACCAGGGTACGAAAACTGAGACATATTTGAACACGTCTCCCGATCACATGGTTGATCATACTCTAGGTTCCACATGCATGTTTTAGCTGAAGGAAGAATACCTTAAACCTGGGTAGTTGAAACCCGTGGAATGGGTACCATGCAATATGACTTCAAAGGGTCTTCATTTGCTCACCGAACCTCTCCAATCCTATCACTGCTGCGTTTATGTCTCTGTACACATGCTTGATTCTCTTTCGGAGACATAGCAATCCATAGGTTTTAAGATACTTAAGAGTCAGGTACATTCTTAGGCGTTTAATATGCGGTGTTGAGTCCATTTCGTTGAGCAAGGAGTAGCTCTTGTCTATTCCATATTTGGCTTAAGGAACTTTATCTGTGCTCATTTCAATCTCTGGTTTTATGCAGCACCCCAACTCACCTTTACCCTTAAACAAGCATAAGTTGGTTTTCTAAATTTGAGACCCTGTTCTGTTCTGTAATTCAGTTCCTGTGTAGCCAAGTTTACATTCCGTGTATTACTGATATCTTATGATGTTTCTTTTTCTGTGTGACTTATTTCAGTTAGAATCATCGTACCTGAATCCACTCATTGTGCTGCTACGGGCCTGATGACATAGATTTCACTGCTGAGTGATACTGCATTGTACGTAAGTACCACAAGTTCTTTATCCATTTTTCACTTTCTGTGATATTGAACTTGTACGGTAAACGAGGTTCTTGTAAACAGAGGCGTCCCAAACATTGGGGTGGCTGTATCTTTTTGATTTTAATTTCCCTAAGCTATAGGACCATAAGTGGAAGTGCCCTAGGCTCTGTTGCTTTGTTTTTTAGATGTTTCAGGAAACACCATACACTTCTCCCGAGTGTCTGTTGGCAATTTACATCCCGCCCATCAGCATAACAAGGCTCCCAGTTCTCCATGGCCTGTCCTGCCTTTCTGGATTTTACACTTTTTTCAGATGGCCCTTTTGACCGGGGGGAAGTGAGACTTCATTGTAGTGCAGATTTCCTTTGCAAGCTTGCTTGGTTGGCCAAAAAGGGCGTATGCGTTTTTTCCTGAATATATTCAGGAAAAAACGCATACGCCCTTTTTGGCCAAGTGCATCATTGTGGACGTTCTGCCTCTTTTCCTATGCTTTCAATGCAATTCCAGTCTACCTCCTGAAATCGGTTTCCTGCAATTCTGCCCCGCTTTCAAGTCCTCTTGGCAGCCTTACTTCAGTATATTTTTGGACGATAGCTGTCATTTATAACTCTGCAGGTTTGTGAATTACAGTGCCCCTGAGCTCCTTTCTTCAACTCGCTTTCTTGTGAGCTGGCCGCAACACCGCAGGATGGCTTCAGGCCCTAATCTGGTTCCGGCACGGCACGCTGAGCCTTTGGTTATTTCCTCTTCCTGGTGGGAAATGAGAGTTAAATTTGCCCGTCCAGACACCTCCAGCTAGTCTCTCATTGGTTCTCGCTATTCCTGTTCATCTTCCGCAGAAATTGCAAACTGGGCCAAACAGGAGGTTAAAGGGACTGACTCTCCAAGTCGGGAGAGTGTTAGTAAAGCGTCTGGAATGTTGCACCCGAGTACCAGGGTACGAAAACTGAGACATATTTGAACACGTCTCCCGATCACATGGTTGATCATACTCTAGGTTCCACATGCATGTTTTAGCTGAAGGAAGAATACCTTAAACCTGGGTAGTTGAAACCCGTGGAATGGGTACCATGCAATATGACTTCAAAGGGTCTTCATTTGCTCACCGAACCTCTCCAATCCTATCACTGCTGCGTTTATGTCCCTGTACACATGCTTGATTCTCTTTCGGAGACATAGCAATCCATAGGTTTTAAGATACTTAAGAGTCAGGTACATTCTTAGGCGTTTAATATGCGGTGTTGAGTCCATTTCGTTGAGCAAGGAGTAGCTCTTGTCTATTCCATATTTGGCTTAAGGAACTTTATCTGTGCTCATTTCAATCTCTGGTTTTATGCAGCACCCCAACTCACCTTTACCCTTAAACAAGCATAAGTTGGTTTTCTAAATTTGAGACCCTGTTCTGTTCTGTAATTCAGTTCCTGTGTAGCCAAGTTTACATTCCGTGTATTACTGATATCTTATGATGTTTCTTTTTCTGTGTGACTTATTTCAGTTAGAATCATCGTACCTGAATCCACTCATTGTGCTGCTACGGGCCTGATGACATAGATTTCACTGCTGAGTGATACTGCATTGTACGTAAGTACCACAAGTTCTTTATCCATTTTTCACTTTCTGTGATATTGAACTTGTACGGTAAACGAGGTTCTTGTAAACAGAGGCGTCCCAAACATTGGGGTGGCTGTATCTTTTTGATTTTAATTTCCCTAAGCTATAGGACCATAAGTGGAAGTGCCCTAGGCTCTGTTGCTTTGTTTTTTAGATGTTTCAGGAAACACCATACACTTCTCCCGAGTGTCTGTTGGCAATTTACATCCCGCCCATCAGCATAACAAGGCTCCCAGTTCTCCATGGCCTGTCCTGCCTTTCTGGATTTTACACTTTTTTCAGATGGCCCTTTTGACCGGGGGGAAGTGAGACTTCATTGTAGTGCAGATTTCCTTTGCAAGCTTGCTTGGTTGGCCAAAAAGGGCGTATGCGTTTTTTCCTGAATATATTCAGGAAAAAACGCATACGCCCTTTTTGGCCAAGTGCATCATTGTGGACGTTCTGCCTCTTTTCCTATGCTTTCAATGCAATTCCAGTCTACCTCCTGAAATCGGTTTCCTGCAATTCTGCCCCGCTTTCAAGTCCTCTTGGCAACCTTACTTCAGTATATTTTTGGACGATAGCTGTCATTTATAACTCTGCAGGTTTGTGAATTACAGTGCCCCTGAGCTCCTTTCTTCAACTCGCTTTCTTGTGAGCTGGCCGCAACACCGCAGGATGGCTTCAGGCCCTAATCTGGTTCCGGCACGGCACGCTGAGCCTTTGGTTATTTCCTCTTCCTGGTGGGAAATGAGAGTTAAATTTGCCCGTCCAGACACCTCCAGCTAGTCTCTCATTGGTTCTCGCTATTCCTGTTCATCTTCCGCAGAAATTGCAAACTGGGCCAAACAGGAGGTTAAAGGGACTGACTCTCCAAGTCGGGAGAGTGTTAGTAAAGCGTCTGGAATGTTGCACCCGAGTACCAGGGTACGAAAACTGAGACATATTTGAACACGTCTCCCGATCACATGGTTGATCATACTCTAGGTTCCACATGCATGTTTTAGCTGAAGGAAGAATACCTTAAACCTGGGTAGTTGAAACCCGTGGAATGGGTACCATGCAATATGACTTCAAAGGGTCTTCATTTGCTCACCGAACCTCTCCAATCCTATCACTGCTGCGTTTATGTCCCTGTACACATGCTTGATTCTCTTTTGGAGACATAGCAATCCATAGGTTTTAAGATACTTAAGAGTCAGGTACATTCTTAGGCGTTTAATATGCGGTGTTGAGTCCATTTCGTTGAGCAAGGAGTAGCTCTTGTCTATTCCATATTTGGCTTAAGGAACTTTATCTGTGCTCATTTCAATCTCTGGTTTTATGCAGCACCCCAACTCACCTTTACCCTTAAACAAGCATAAGTTGGTTTTCTAAATTTGAGACCCTGTTCTGTTCTGTAATTCAGTTCCTGTGTAGCCAAGTTTACATTCCGTGTATTACTGATATCTTATGATGTTTCTTTTTCTGTGTGACTTATTTCAGTTAGAATCATCGTACCTGAATCCACTCATTGTGCTGCTACGGGCCTGATGACATAGATTTCACTGCTGAGTGATACTGCATTGTACGTAAGTACCACAAGTTCTTTATCCATTTTTCACTTTTTGTGATATTGAACTTGTACGGTAAACGAGGTTCCTGTAAACAGAGGCGTCCCAAACATTGGGGTGGCTGTATCTTTTTGATTTTAATTTCCCTAAGCTATAGGACCATAAGTGGAAGTGCCCTAGGCTCTGTTGCTTTGTTTTTTAGATGTTTCAGGAAACACCATACACTTCTCCCGAGTGTCTGTTGGCAATTTACATCCTGCCCATCAGCATAACAAGGCTCCCAGTTCTCCATGGCCTGTCCTGCCTTTCTGGATTTTACACTTTTTTCAGATGGCCCTTTTGACCGGGGGGAAGTGAGACTTCATTGTAGTGCAGATTTCCTTTGCAAGCTTGCTTGGTTGGCCAAAAAGGGCGTATGCGTTTTTTCCTGAATATATTCAGGAAAAAACGCATACGCCCTTTTTGGCCAAGTGCATCATTGTGGACGTTCTGCCTCTTTTCCTATGCTTTCAATGCAATTCCAGTCTACCTCCTGAAATCGGTTTCCTGCAATTCTGCCCCGCTTTCAAGTCCTCTTGGCAGCCTTACTTCAGTATATTTTTGGACGATAGCTGTCATTTATAACTCTGCAGGTTTGTGAATTACAGTGCCCCTGAGCTCCTTTCTTCAACTCGTTTTCTTGTGAGCTGGCCGCAACACCGCAGGATGGCTTCAGGCCCTAATCTGGTTCCGGCACGGCACGCTGAGCCTTTGGTTATTTCCTCTTCCTGGTGGGAAATGAGAGTTAAATTTGCCCGTCCAGACACCTCCAGCTAGTCTCTCATTGGTTCTCGCTATTCCTGTTCATCTTCCGCAGAAATTGCAAACTGGGCCAAACAGGAGGTTAAAGGGACTGACTCTCCAAGTCGGGAGAGTGTTAGTAAAGCGTCTGGAATGTTGCACCCGAGTACCAGGGTACGAAAACTGAGACATATTTGAACACGTCTCCCGATCACATGGTTGATCATACTCTAGGTTCCACATGCATGTTTTAGCTGAAGGAAGAATACCTTAAACCTGGGTAGTTGAAACCCGTGGAATGGGTACCATGCAATATGACTTCAAAGGGTCTTCATTTGCTCACCGAACCTCTCCAATCCTATCACTGCTGCGTTTATGTCCCTGTACACATGCTTGATTCTCTTTCGGAGACATAGCAATCCATAGGTTTTAAGATACTTAAGAGTCAGGTACATTCTTAGGCGTTTAATATGCGGTGTTGAGTCCATTTCGTTGAGCAAGGAGTAGCTCTTGTCTATTCCATATTTGGCTTAAGGAACTTTATCTGTGCTCATTTCAATCTCTGGTTTTATGCAGCACCCCAACTCACCTTTACCCTTAAACAAGCATAAGTTGGTTTTCTAAATTTGAGACCCTGTTCTGTTCTGTAATTCAGTTCCTGTGTAGCCAAGTTTACATTCCGTGTATTACTGATATCTTATGATGTTTCTTTTTCTGTGTGACTTATTTCAGTTAGAATCATCGTACCTGAATCCACTCATTGTGCTGCTACGGGCCTGATGACATAGATTTCACTGCTGAGTGATACTGCATTGTACGTAAGTACCACAAGTTCTTTATCCATTTTTCACTTTCTGTGATATTGAACTTGTACGGTAAACGAGGTTCTTGTAAACAGAGGCGTCCCAAACATTGGGGTGGCTGTATCTTTTTGATTTTAATTTCCCTAAGCTATAGGACCATAAGTGGAAGTGCCCTAGGCTCTGTTGCTTTGTTTTTTAGATGTTTCAGGAAACACCATACACTTCTCCCGAGTGTCTGTTGGCAATTTACATCCCGCCCATCAGCATAACAAGGCTCCCAGTTCTCCATGGCCTGTCCTGCCTTTCTGGATTTTACACTTTTTTCAGATGGCCCTTTTGACCGGGGGGAAGTGAGACTTCATTGTAGTGCAGATTTCCTTTGCAAGCTTGCTTGGTTGGCCAAAAAGGGCGTATGCGTTTTTTCCTGAATATATTCAGGAAAAAACGCATACGCCCTTTTTGGCCAAGTTCATCATTGTAGACGTTCTGCCTCTTTTCCTATGCTTTCAATGCAATTCCAGTCTACCTCCTGAAATCGGTTTCCTGCAATTCTGCCCCGCTTTCAAGTCCTCTTGGCAGCCTTACTTCAGTATATTTTTGGACGATAGTTGTCATTTATAACTCTGCAGGTTTGTGAATTACAGTGCCCCTGAGCTCCTTTCTTCAACTCGCTTTCTTGTGAGCTGGCCGCAACACCGCAGGATGGCTTCAGGCCCTAATCTGGTTCCGGCACGGCACGCTGAGCCTTTGGTTATTTCCTCTTCCTGGTGGGAAATGAGAGTTAAATTTGCCCGTCCAGACACCTCCAGCTAGTCTCTCATTGGTTCTCGCTATTCCTGTTCATCTTCCGCAGAAATTGCAAACTGGGCCAAACAGGAGGTTAAAGGGACTGACTCTCCAAGTCGGGAGAGTGTTAGTAAAGCGTCTGGAATGTTGCACCCGAGTACCAGGGTACGAAAACTGAGACATATTTGAACACGTCTCCCGATCACATGGTTGATCATACTCTAGGTTCCACATGCATGTTTTAGCTGAAGGAAGAATACCTTAAACCTGGGTAGTTGAAACCCGTGGAATGGGTACCATGCAATATGACTTCAAAGGGTCTTCATTTGCTCACCGAACCTCTCCAATCCTATCACTGCTGCGTTTATGTCCCTGTACACATGCTTGATTCTCTTTCGGAGACATAGCAATCCATAGGTTTTAAGATACTTAAGAGTCAGGTACATTCTTAGGCGTTTAATATGCGGTGTTGAGTCCATTTCGTTGAGCAAGGAGTAGCTCTTGTCTATTCCATATTTGGCTTAAGGAACTTTATCTGTGCTCATTTCAATCTCTGGTTTTATGCAGCACCCCAACTCACCTTTACCCTTAAACAAGCATAAGTTGGTTTTCTAAATGTGAGACCCTGTTCTGTTCTGTAATTCAGTTCCTGTGTAGCCAAGTTTACATTCCGTGTATTACTGATATCTTATGATGTTTCTTTTTCTGTGTGATTTATTTCAGTTAGAATCATCGTACCTGAATCCACTCATTGTGCTGCTACGGGCCTGATGACATAGATTTCACTGCTGAGTGATACTGCATTGTACGTAAGTACCACAAGTTCTTTATCCATTTTTCACTTTCTGTGATATTGAACTTGTACGGTAAACGAGGTTCTTGTAAACAGAGGCGTCTCAAACATTGGGGTGGCTGTATCTTTTTGATTTTAATTTCCCTAAGCTATAGGACCATAAGTGGAAGTGCCCTAGGCTCTGTTGCTTTGTTTTTTAGATGTTTCAGGAAACACCATACACTTCTCCCGAGTGTCTGTTGGCAGTTTACATCCCGCCCATCAGCATAACAAGGCTCCCAGTTCTCCATGGCCTGTCCTGCCTTTCTGGATTTTACACTTTTTTCAGATGGCCCTTTTGACCGGGGGGAAGTGAGACTTCATTGTAGTGCAGATTTCCTTTGCAAGCTTGCTTGGTTGGCCAAAAAGGGCGTATGCGTTTTTTCCTGAATATATTCAGGAAAAAACGCATACGCCCTTTTTGGCCAAGTGCATCATTGTGGACGTTCTGCCTCTTTTCCTATGCTTTCAATGCAATTCCAGTCTACCTCCTGAAATCGGTTTCCTGCAATTCTGCCCCGCTTTCAAGTCCTCTTGGCAGCCTTACTTCAGTATATTTTTGGACGATAGTTGTCATTTATAACTCTGCAGGTTTGTGAATTACAGTGCCCCTGAGCTCCTTTCTTCAACTCGTTTTCTTGTGAGCTGGCCGCAACACCGCAGGATGGCTTCAGGCCCTAATCTGGTTCCGGCACGGCACGCTGAGCCTTTGGTTATTTCCTCTTCCTGGTGGGAAATGAGAGTTAAATTTGCCCGTCCAGACACCTCCAGCTAGTCTCTCATTGGTTCTCGCTATTCCTGTTCATCTTCCGCAGAAATTGCAAACTGGGCCAAACAGGAGGTTAAAGGCACTGACTCTCCAAGTCGGGAGAGTGTTAGTAAAGCGTCTGGAATGTTGCACCCGAGTACCAGGGTACGAAAACTGAGACATATTTGAACACGTCTCCCGATCACATGGTTGATCATACTCTAGGTTCCACATGCATGTTTTAGCTGAAGGAAGAATACCTTAAACCTGGGTAGTTGAAACCCGTGGAATGGGTACCATGCAATATGACTTCAAAGGGTCTTCATTTGCTCACCGAACCTCTCCAATCCTATCACTGCTGCGTTTATGTCCCTGTACACATGCTTGATTCTCTTTCGGAGACATAGCAATCCATAGGTTTTAAGATACTTAAGAGTCAGGTACATTCTTAGGCGTTTAATATGCGGTGTTGAGTCCATTTCGTTGAGCAAGGAGTAGCTCTTGTCTATTCCATATTTGGCTTAAGGAACTTTATCTGTGCTCATTTCAATCTCTGGTTTTATGCAGCACCCCAACTCACCTTTACCCTTAAACAAGCATAAGTTGGTTTTCTAAATGTGAGACCCTGTTCTGTTCTGTAATTCAGTTCCTGTGTAGCCAAGTTTACATTCCGTGTATTACTGATATCTTATGATGTTTCTTTTTCTGTGTGATTTATTTCAGTTAGAATCATCGTACCTGAATCCACTCATTGTGCTGCTACGGGCCTGATGACATAGATTTCACTGCTGAGTGATACTGCATTGTACGTAAGTACCACAAGTTCTTTATCCATTTTTCACTTTCTGTGATATTGAACTTGTACGGTAAACGAGGTTCTTGTAAACAGAGGCGTCTCAAACATTGGGGTGGCTGTATCTTTTTGATTTTAATTTCCCTAAGCTATAGGACCATAAGTGGAAGTGCCCTAGGCTCTGTTGCTTTGTTTTTTAGATGTTTCAGGAAACACCATACACTTCTCCCGAGTGTCTGTTGGCAGTTTACATCCCGCCCATCAGCATAACAAGGCTCCCAGTTCTCCATGGCCTGTCCTGCCTTTCTGGATTTTACACTTTTTTCAGATGGCCCTTTTGACCGGGGGGAAGTGAGACTTCATTGTAGTGCAGATTTCCTTTGCAAGCTTGCTTGGTTGGCCAAAAAGGGCGTATGCGTTTTTTCCTGAATATATTCAGGAAAAAACGCATACGCCCTTTTTGGCCAAGTGCATCATTGTGGACGTTCTGCCTCTTTTCCTATGCTTTCAATGCAATTCCAGTCTACCTCCTGAAATCGGTTTCCTGCAATTCTGCCCCGCTTTCAAGTCCTCTTGGCAGCCTTACTTCAGTATATTTTTGGACGATAGTTGTCATTTATAACTCTGCAGGTTTGTGAATTACAGTGCCCCTGAGCTCCTTTCTTCAACTCGTTTTCTTGTGAGCTGGCCGCAACACCGCAGGATGGCTTCAGGCCCTAATCTGGTTCCGGCACGGCACGCTGAGCCTTTGGTTATTTCCTCTTCCTGGTGGGAAATGAGAGTTAAATTTGCCCGTCCAGACACCTCCAGCTAGTCTCTCATTGGTTCTCGCTATTCCTGTTCATCTTCCGCAGAAATTGCAAACTGGGCCAAACAGGAGGTTAAAGGGACTGACTCTCCAAGTCGGGAGAGTGTTAGTAAAGCGTCTGGAATGTTGCACCCGAGTACCAGGGTACGAAAACTGAGACATATTTGAACACGTCTCCCGATCACATGGTTGATCATACTCTAGGTTCCACATGCATGTTTTAGCTGAAGGAAGAATACCTTAAACCTGGGTAGTTGAAACCCGTGGAATGGGTACCATGCAATATGACTTCAAAGGGTCTTCATTTGCTCACCGAACCTCTCCAATCCTATCACTGCTGCGTTTATGTCCCTGTACACATGCTTGATTCTCTTTCGGAGACATAGCAATCCATAGGTTTTAAGATACTTAAGAGTCAGGTACATTCTTAGGCGTTTAATATGGGGTGTTGAGTCCATTTCGTTGAGCAAGGAGTAGCTCTTGTCTATTCCATATTTGGCTTAAGGAACTTTATCTGTGCTCATTTCAATCTCTGGTTTTATGCAGCACCCCAACTCACCTTTACCCTTAAACAAGCATAAGTTGGTTTTCTAAATTTGAGACCCTGTTCTGTTCTGTAATTCAGTTCCTGTGTAGCCAAGTTTACATTCCGTGTATTACTGATATCTTATGATGTTTCTTTTTCTGTGTGACTTATTTCAGTTAGAATCATCGTACCTGAATCCACTCATTGTGCTGCTACGGGCCTGATGACATAGATTTCACTGCTGAGTGATACTGCATTGTACGTAAGTACCACAAGTTCTTTATCCATTTTTCACTTTCTGTGATATTGAACTTGTACGGTAAACGAGGTTCTTGTAAACAGAGGCGTCCCAAACATTGGGGTGGCTGTATCTTTTTGATTTTAATTTCCCTAAGCTATAGGACCATAAGTGGAAGTGCCCTAGGCTCTGTTGCTTTGTTTTTTAGATGTTTCAGGAAACACCATACACTTCTCCCGAGTGTCTGTTGGCAGTTTACATCCCGCCCATCAGCATAACAAGGCTCCCAGTTCTCCATGGCCTGTCCTGCCTTTCTGGATTTTACACTTTTTTCAGATGGCCCTTTTGACCGGGGGGAAGTGAGACTTCATTGTAGTGCAGATTTCCTTTGCAAGCTTGCTTGGTTGGCCAAAAAGGGCGTATGCGTTTTTTCCTGAATATATTCAGGAAAAAACGCATACGCCCTTTTTGGCCAAGTGCATCATTGTGGACGTTCTGCCTCTTTTCCTATGCTTTCAATGCAATTCCAGTCTACCTCCTGAAATCGGTTTCCTGCAATTCTGCCCCGCTTTCAAGTCCTCTTGGCAGCCTTACTTCAGTATATTTTTGGACGATAGCTGTCATTTATAACTCTGCAGGTTTGTGAATTACAGTGCCCCTGAGCTCCTTTCTTCAACTCGCTTTCTTGTGAGCTGGCCGCAACACCGCAGGATGGCTTCAGGCCCTAATCTGGTTCCGGCACGGCACGCTGAGCCTTTGGTTATTTCCTCTTCCTGGTGGGAAATGAGAGTTAAATTTGCCCGTCCAGACACCTCCAGCTAGTCTCTCATTGGTTCTCGCTATTCCTGTTCATCTTCCGCAGAAATTGCAAACTGGGCCAAACAGGAGGTTAAAGGGACTGACTCTCCAAGTCGGGAGAGTGTTAGTAAAGCGTCTGGAATGTTGCACCCGAGTACCAGGGTACGAAAACTGAGACATATTTGAACACGTCTCCCGATCACATGGTTGATCATACTCTAGGTTCCACATGCATGTTTTAGCTGAAGGAAGAATACCTTAAACCTGGGTAGTTGAAACCCGTGGAATGGGTACCATGCAATATGACTTCAAAGGGTCTTCATTTGCTCACCGAACCTCTCCAATCCTATCACTGCTGCGTTTATGTCCCTGTACACATGCTTGATTCTCTTTCGGAGACATAGCAATCCATAGGTTTTAAGATACTTAAGAGTCAGGTACATTCTTAGGCGTTTAATATGCGGTGTTGAGTCCATTTCGTTGAGCAAGGAGTAGCTCTTGTCTATTCCATATTTGGCTTAAGGAACTTTATCTGTGCTCATTTCAATCTCTGGTTTTATGCAGCACCCCAACTCACCTTTACCCTTAAACAAGCATAAGTTGGTTTTCTAAATTTGAGACCCTGTTCTGTTCTGTAATTCAGTTCCTGTGTAGCCAAGTTTACATTCCGTGTATTACTGATATCTTATGATGTTTCTTTTTCTGTGTGACTTATTTCAGTTAGAATCATCGTACCTGAATCCACTCATTGTGCTGCTACGGGCCTGATGACATAGATTTCACTGCTGAGTGATACTGCATTGTACGTAAGTACCACAAGTTCTTTATCCATTTTTCACTTTCTGTGATATTGAACTTGTACGGTAAACGAGGTTCTTGTAAACAGAGGCGTCCCAAACATTGGGGTGGCTGTATCTTTTTGATTTTAATTTCCCTAAGCTATAGGACCATAAGTGGAAGTGCCCTAGGCTCTGTTGCTTTGTTTTTTAGATGTTTCAGGAAACACCATACACTTCTCCCGAGTGTCTGTTGGCAATTTACATCCCGCCCATCAGCATAACAAGGCTCCCAGTTCTCCATGGCCTGTCCTGCCTTTCTGGATTTTACACTTTTTTCAGATGGCCCTTTTGACCGGGGGGAAGTGAGACTTCATTGTAGTGCAGATTTCCTTTGCAAGCTTGCTTGGTTGGCCAAAAAGGGCGTATGCGTTTTTTCCTGAATATATTCAGGAAAAAACGCATACGCCCTTTTTGGCCAAGTGCATCATTGTGGACGTTCTGCCTCTTTTCCTATGCTTTCAATGCAATTCCAGTCTACCTCCTGAAATCGGTTTCCTGCAATTCTGCCCCGCTTTCAAGTCCTCTTGGCAGCCTTACTTCAGTATATTTTTGGACGATAGCTGTCATTTATAACTCTGCAGGTTTGTGAATTACAGTGCCCCTGAGCTCCTTTCTTCAACTCGCTTTCTTGTGAGCTGGCCGCAACACCGCAGGATGGCTTCAGGCCCTAATCTGGTTCCGGCACGGCACGCTGAGCCTTTGGTTATTTCCTCTTCCTGGTGGGAAATGAGAGTTAAATTTGCCCGTCCAGACACCTCCAGCTAGTCTCTCATTGGTTCTCGCTATTCCTGTTCATCTTCCGCAGAAATTGCAAACTGGGCCAAACAGGAGGTTAAAGGGACTGACTCTCCAAGTCGGGAGAGTGTTAGTAAAGCGTCTGGAATGTTGCACCCGAGTACCAGGGTACGAAAACTGAGACATATTTGAACACGTCTCCCGATCACATGGTTGATCATACTCTAGGTTCCACATGCATGTTTTAGCTGAAGGAAGAATACCTTAAACCTGGGTAGTTGAAACCCGTGGAATGGGTACCATGCAATATGACTTCAAAGGGTCTTCATTTGCTCACCGAACCTCTCCAATCCTATCACTGCTGCGTTTATGTCCCTGTACACATGCTTGATTCTCTTTCGGAGACATAGCAATCCATAGGTTTTAAGATACTTAAGAGTCAGGTACATTCTTAGGCGTTTAATATGCGGTGTTGAGACCATTTCGTTGAGCAAGGAGTAGCTCTTGTCTATTCCATATTTGGCTTAAGGAACTTTATCTGTGCTCATTTCAATCTCTGGTTTTATGCAGCACCCCAACTCACCTTTACCCTTAAACAAGCATAAGTTGGTTTTCTAAATTTGAGACCCTGTTCTGTTCTGTAATTCAGTTCCTGTGTAGCCAAGTTTACATTCCGTGTATTACTGATATCTTATGATGTTTCTTTTTCTGTGTGACTTATTTCAGTTAGAATCATCGTACCTGAATCCACTCATTGTGCTGCTACGGGCCTGATGACATAGATTTCACTGCTGAGTGATACTGCATTGTACGTAAGTACCACAATTTCTTTATCCATTTTTCACTTTCTGTGATATTGAACTTGTACGGTAAACGAGGTTCTTGTAAACAGAGGCGTCCCAAACATTGGGGTGGCTGTGTCTTTTTGATTTTAATTTCCCTAAGCTATAGGACCATAAGTGGAAGTGCCCTAGGCTCTGTTGCTTTGTTTTTTAGATGTTTCAGGAAACACCATACACTTCTCCCGAGTGTCTGTTGGCAGTTTACATCCCGCCCATCAGCATAACAAGGCTCCCAGTTCTCCATTGCCTGTCCTGCCTTTCTGGATTTTACACTTTTTTCAGATGGCCCTTTTGACCGGGGGGAAGTGAGACTTCATTGTAGTGCAGATTTCCTTTGCAAGCTTGCTTGGTTGGCCAAAAAGGGCGTATGCGTTTTTTCCTGAATATATTCAGGAAAAAACGCATACGCCCTTTTTGGCCAAGTGCATCATTGTGGACGTTCTGCCTCTTTTCCTATGCTTTCAATGCAATTCCAGTCTACCTCCTGAAATCGGTTTCCTGCAATTCTGCCCCGCTTTCAAGTCCTCTTGGCAGCCTTACTTCAGTATATTTTTGGACGATAGCTGTCATTTATAACTCTGCAGGTTTGTGAATTACAGTGCCCCTGAGCTCCTTTCTTCAACTCGCTTTCTTGTGAGCTGGCCGCAACACCGCAGGATGGCTTCAGGCCCTAATCTGGTTCCGGCACGGCACGCTGAGCCTTTGGTTATTTCCTCTTCCTGGTGGGAAATGAGAGTTAAATTTGCCCGTCCAGACACCTCCAGCTAGTCTCTCATTGGTTCTCGCTATTCCTGTTCATCTTCCGCAGAAATTGCAAACTGGGCCAAACAGGAGGTTAAAGGGACTGACTCTCCAAGTCGGGAGAGTGTTAGTAAAGCGTCTGGAATGTTGCACCCGAGTACCAGGGTACGAAAACTGAGACATATTTGAACACGTCTCCCGATCACATGGTTGATCATACTCTAGGTTCCACATGCATGTTTTAGCTGAAGGAAGAATACCTTAAACCTGGGTAGTTGAAACCCGTGGAATGGGTACCATGTAATATGACTTCAAAGGGTCTTCATTTGCTCACCGAACCTTTCCAATCCTATCACTGCTGCGTTTATGTCCCTGTACACATGCTTGATTCTCTTTCGGAGACATAGCAATCCATAGGTTTTAAGATACTTAAGAGTCAGGTACATTCTTAGGCGTTTAATATGCGGTGTTGAGTCCATTTCGTTGAGCAAGGAGTAGCTCTTGTCTATTCCATATTTGGCTTAAGGAACTTTATCTGTGCTCATTTCAATCTCTGGTTTTATGCAGCACCCCAACTCACCTTTACCCTTAAACAAGCATAAGTTGGTTTTCTAAATTTGAGACCCTGTTCTGTTCTGTAATTCAGTTCCTGTGTAGCCAAGTTTACATTCCGTGTATTACTGATATCTTATGATGTTTCTTTTTCTGTGTGACTTATTTCAGTTAGAATCATCGTACCTGAATCCACTCATTGTGCTGCTATGGGCCTGATGACATAGATTTCACTGCTGAGTGATACTGCATTGTACGTAAGTACCACAAGTTCTTTATCCATTTTTCACTTTCTGTGATATTGAACTTGTACGGTAAACGAGGTTCTTGTAAACAGAGGCGTCCCAAACATTGGAGTGGCTGTGTCTTTTTGATTTTAATTTCCCTAAGCTATAGGACCATAAGTGGAAGTGCCCTAGGCTCTGTTGCTTTGTTTTTTAGATGTTTCAGGAAACACCATACACTTCTCCCGAGTGTCTGTTGGCAGTTTACATCCCGCCCATCAGCATAACAAGGCTCCCAGTTCTCCATGGCCTGTCCTGCCTTTCTGGATTTTACACTTTTTTCAGATGGCCCTTTTGACCGGGGGGAAGTGAGACTTCATTGTAGTGCAGATTTCCTTTGCAAGCTTGCTTGGTTGGCCAAAAAGGGCGTATGCGTTTTTTCCTGAATATATTCAGGAAAAAACGCATACGCCCTTTTTGGCCAAGTGCATCATTGTGGACGTTCTGCCTCTTTTCCTATGCTTTCAATGCAATTCCAGTCTACCTCCTGAAATCGGTTTCCTGCAATTCTGCCCCGCTTTCAAGTCCTCTTGGCAGCCTTACTTCAGTATATTTTTGGACGATAGTTGTCATTTATAACTCTGCAGGTTTGTGAATTACAGTGCCCCTGAGCTCCTTTCTGCAACTCGTTTTCTTGTGAGCTGGCCGCAACACCGCAGGATGGCTTCAGGCCCTAATCTGGTTCCGGCACGGCACGCTGAGCCTTTGGTTATTTCCTCTTCCTGGTGGGAAATGAGAGTTAAATTTGCCCGTCCAGACACCTCCAGCTAGTCTCTCATTGGTTCTCGCTATTCCTGTTCATCTTCCGCAGAAATTGCAAACTGGGCCAAACAGGAGGTTAAAGGGACTGACTCTCCAAGTCGGGAGAGTGTTAGTAAAGCGTCTGGAATGTTGCACCCGAGTACCAGGGTACGAAAACTGAGACATATTTGAACACGTCTCCCGATCACATGGTTGATCATACTCTAGGTTCCACATGCATGTTTTAGCTGAAGGAAGAATACCTTAAACCTGGGTAGTTGAAACCCGTGGAATGGGTACCATGCAATATGACTTCAAAGGGTCTTCATTTGCTCACCGAACCTCTCCAATCCTATCACTGCTGCGTTTATGTCCCTGTACACATGCTTGATTCTCTTTCGGAGACATAGCAATCCATAGGTTTTAAGATACTTAAGAGTCAGGTACATTCTTAGGCGTTTAATATGCGGTGTTGAGTCCATTTCGTTGAGCAAGGAGTAGCTCTTGTCTATTCCATATTTGGCTTAAGGAACTTTATCTGTGCTCATTTCAATCTCTGGTTTTATGCAGCACCCCAACTCACCTTTACCCTTAAACAAGCATAAGTTGGTTTTCTAAATTTGAGACCCTGTTCTGTTCTGTAATTCAGTTCCTGTGTAGCCAAGTTTACATTCCGTGTATTACTGATATCTTATGATGTTTCTTTTTCTGTGTGACTTATTTCAGTTAGAATCATCGTACCTGAATCCACTCATTGTGCTGCTACGGGCCTGATGACATAGATTTCACTGCTGAGTGATACTGCATTGTACGTAAGTACCACAAGTTCTTTATCCATTTTTCACTTTCTGTGATATTGAACTTGTACGGTAAACGAGGTTCTTGTAAACAGAGGCGTCCCAAACATTGGGGTGGCTGTATCTTTTTGATTTTAATTTCCCTAAGCTATAGGACCATAAGTGGAAGTGCCCTAGGCTCTGTTGCTTTGTTTTTTAGATGTTTCAGGAAACACCATACACTTCTCCCGAGTGTCTGTTGGCAGTTTACATCCCGCCCATCAGCATAACAAGGCTCCCAGTTCTCCATGGCCTGTCCTGCCTTTCTGGATTTTACACTTTTTTCAGATGGCCCTTTTGACCGGGGGGAAGTGAGACTTCATTGTAGTGCAGATTTCCTTTGCAAGCTTGCTTGGTTGGCCAAAAAGGGCGTATGCGTTTTTTCCTGAATATATTCAGGAAAAAACGCATACGCCCTTTTTGGCCAAGTGCATCATTGTGGACGTTCTGCCTCTTTTCCTATGCTTTCAATGCAATTCCAGTCTACCTCCTGAAATCGGTTTCCTGCAATTCTGCCCCGCTTTCAAGTCCTCTTGGCAGCCTTACTTCAGTATATTTTTGGACGATAGCTGTCATTTATAACTCTGCAGGTTTGTGAATTACAGTGCCCCTGAGCTCCTTTCTTCAACTCGCTTTCTTGTGAGCTGGCCGCAACACCGCAGGATGGCTTCAGGCCCTAATCTGGTTCCGGCACGGCACGCTGAGCCTTTGGTTATTTCCTCTTCCTGGTGGGAAATGAGAGTTAAATTTGCCCGTCCAGACACCTCCAGCTAGTCTCTCATTGGTTCTCGCTATTCCTGTTCATCTTCCGCAGAAATTGCAAACTGGGCCAAACAGGAGGTTAAAGGGACTGACTCTCCAAGTCGGGAGAGTGTTAGTAAAGCGTCTGGAATGTTGCACCCGAGTACCAGGGTACGAAAACTGAGACATATTTGAACACGTCTCCCGATCACATGGTTGATCATACTCTAGGTTCCACATGCATGTTTTAGCTGAAGGAAGAATACCTTAAACCTGGGTAGTTGAAACCCGTGGAATGGGTACCATGCAATATGACTTCAAAGGGTCTTCATTTGCTCACCGAACCTCTCCAATCCTATCACTGCTGCGTTTATGTCCCTGTACACATGCTTGATTCTCTTTCGGAGACATAGCAATCCATAGGTTTTAAGATACTTAAGAGTCAGGTACATTCTTAGGCGTTTAATATGCGGTGTTGAGTCCATTTCGTTGAGCAAGGAGTAGCTCTTGTCTATTCCATATTTGGCTTAAGGAACTTTATCTGTGCTCATTTCAATCTCTGGTTTTATGCAGCACCCCAACTCACCTTTACCCTTAAACAAGCATAAGTTGGTTTTCTAAATGTGAGACCCTGTTCTGTTCTGTAATTCAGTTCCTGTGTAGCCAAGTTTACATTCCGTGTATTACTGATATCTTACGATGTTTCTTTTTCTGTGTGACTTATTTCAGTTAGAATCATCGTACCTGAATCCACTCATTGTGCTGCTACGGGCCTGATGACATAGATTTCACTGCTGAGTGATACTGCATTGTACGTAAGTACCACAAGTTCTTTATCCATTTTTCACTTTCTGTGATATTGAACTTGTACGGTAAACGAGGTTCTTGTAAACAGAGGCGTCCCAAACATTGGGGTGGCTGTGTCTTTTTGATTTTAATTTCCCTAAGCTATAGGACCATAAGTGGAAGTGCCCTAGGCTCTGTTGCTTTGTTTTTTAGATGTTTCAGGAAACACCATACACTTCTCCCGAGTGTCTGTTGGCAATTTACATCCCGCCCATCAGCATAACAAGGCTCCCAGTTCTCCATGGCCTGTCCTGCCTTTCTGGATTTTACACTTTTTTCAGATGGCCCTTTTGACCGGGGGGAAGTGAGACTTCATTGTAGTGCAGATTTCCTTTGCAAGCTTGCTTGGTTGGCCAAAAAGGGCGTATGCGTTTTTTCCTGAATATATTCAGGAAAAAACGCATACGCCCTTTTTGGCCAAGTGCATCATTGTGGACGTTCTGCCTCTTTTCCTATGCTTTCAATGCAATTCCAGTCTACCTCCTGAAATCGGTTTCCTGCAATTCTGCCCCGCTTTCAAGTCCTCTTGGCAGCCTTACTTCAGTATATTTTTGGACGATAGCTGTCATTTATAACTCTGCAGGTTTGTGAATTACAGTGCCCCTGAGCTCCTTTCTTCAACTCGTTTTCTTGTGAGCTGGCCGCAACACCGCAGGATGGCTTCAGGCCCTAATCTGGTTCCGGCACGGCACGCTGAGCCTTTGGTTATTTCCTCTTCCTGGTGGGAAATGAGAGTTAAATTTGCCCGTCCAGACACCTCCAGCTAGTCTCTCATTGGTTCTCGCTATTCCTGTTCATCTTCCGCAGAAATTGCAAACTGGGCCAAACAGGAGGTTAAAGGGACTGACTCTCCAAGTCGGGAGAGTGTTAGTAAAGCGTCTGGAATGTTGCACCCGAGTACCAGGGTACGAAAACTGAGACATATTTGAACACGTCTCCCGATCACATGGTTGATCATACTCTAGGTTCCACATGCATGTTTTAGCTGAAGGAAGAATACCTTAAACCTGGGTAGTTGAAACCCGTGGAATGGGTACCATGCAATATGACTTCAAAGGGTCTTCATTTGCTCACCGAACCTCTCCAATCCTATCACTGCTGCGTTTATGTCCCTGTACACATGCTTGATTCTCTTTCGGAGACATAGCAATCCATAGGTTTTAAGATACTTAAGAGTCAGGTACATTCTTAGGCGTTTAATATGCGGTGTTGAGTCCATTTCGTTGAGCAAGGAGTAGCTCTTGTCTATTCCATATTTGGCTTAAGGAACTTTATCTGTGCTCATTTCAATCTCTGGTTTTATGCAGCACCCCAACTCACCTTTACCCTTAAACAAGCATAAGTTGGTTTTCTAAATTTGAGACCCTGTTCTGTTCTGTAATTCAGTTCCTGTGTAGCCAAGTTTACATTCCGTGTATTACTGATATCTTATGATGTTTCTTTTTCTGTGTGACTTATTTCAGTTAGAATCATCGTACCTGAATCCACTCATTGTGCTGCTACGGGCCTGATGACATAGATTTCACTGCTGAGTGATACTGCATTGTACGTAAGTACCACAAGTTCTTTATCCATTTTTCACTTTCTGTGATATTGAACTTGTACGGTAAACGAGGTTCTTGTAAACAGAGGCGTCCCAAACATTGGGGTGGCTGTGTCTTTTTGATTTTAATTTCCCTAAGCTATAGGACCATAAGTGGAAGTGCCCTAGGCTCTGTTGCTTTGTTTTTTAGATGTTTCAGGAAACACCATACACTTCTCCCGAGTGTCTGTTGGCAGTTTACATCCCGCCCATCAGCATAACAAGGCTCCCAGTTCTCCATGGCCTGTCCTGCCTTTCTGGATTTTACACTTTTTTCAGATGGCCCTTTTGACCGGGGGGAAGTGAGACTTCATTGTAGTGCAGATTTCCTTTGCAAGCTTGCTTGGTTGGCCAAAAAGGGCGTATGCGTTTTTTCCTGAATATATTCAGGAAAAAACGCATACGCCCTTTTTGGCCAAGTGCATCATTGTGGACGTTCTGCCTCTTTTCCTATGCTTTCAATGCAATTCCAGTCTACCTCCTGAAATCGGTTTCCTGCAATTCTGCCCCGCTTTCAAGTCCTCTTGGCAGCCTTACTTCAGTATATTTTTGGACGATAGCTGTCATTTATAACTCTGCAGGTTTGTGAATTACAGTGCCCCTGAGCTCCTTTCTTCAACTCGTGTTCTTGTGAGCTGGCCGCAACACCGCAGGATGGCTTCAGGCCCTAATCTGGTTCCGGCACGGCACGCTGAGCCTTTGGTTATTTCCTCTTCCTGGTGGGAAATGAGAGTTAAATTTGCCCGTCCAGACACCTCCAGCTAGTCTCTCATTGGTTCTCGCTATTCCTGTTCATCTTCCGCAGAAATTGCAAACTGGGCCAAACAGGAGGTTAAAGGGACTGACTCTCCAAGTCGGGAGAGTGTTAGTAAAGCGTCTGGAATGTTGCACCCGAGTACCAGGGTACGAAAACTGAGACATATTTGAACACGTCTCCCGATCACATGGTTGATCATACTCTAGGTTCCACATGCATGTTTTAGCTGAAGGAAGAATACCTTAAACCTGGGTAGTTGAAACCCGTGGAATGGGTACCATGCAATATGACTTCAAAGGGTCTTCATTTGCTCACCGAACCTCTCCAATCCTATCACTGCTGCGTTTATGTCCCTGTACACATGCTTGATTCTCTTTCGGAGACATAGCAATCCATAGGTTTTAAGATACTTAAGAGTCAGGTACATTCTTAGGCGTTTAATATGCGGTGTTGAGTCCATTTCGTTGAGCAAGGAGTAGCTCTTGTCTATTCCATATTTGGCTTAAGGAACTTTATCTGTGCTCATTTCAATCTCTGGTTTTATGCAGCACCCCAACTCACCTTTACCCTTAAACAAGCATAAGTTGGTTTTCTAAATTTGAGACCCTGTTCTGTTCTGTAATTCAGTTCCTGTGTAGCCAAGTTTACATTCCGTGTATTACTGATATCTTATGATGTTTCTTTTTCTGTGTGACTTATTTCAGTTAGAATCATCGTACCTGAATCCACTCATTGTGCTGCTACGGGCCTGATGACATAGATTTCACTGCTGAGTGATACTGCATTGTACGTAAGTACCACAAGTTCTTTATCCATTTTTCACTTTCTGTGATATTGAACTTGTACGGTAAACGAGGTTCTTGTAAACAGAGGCGTCCCAAACATTGGGGTGGCTGTGTCTTTTTGATTTTAATTTCCCTAAGCTATAGGACCATAAGTGGAAGTGCCCTAGGCTCTGTTGCTTTGTTTTTTAGATGTTTCAGGAAACACCATACACTTCTCCCGAGTGTCTGTTGGCAGTTTACATCCCGCCCATCAGCATAACAAGGCTCCCAGTTCTCCATGGCCTGTCCTGCCTTTCTGGATTTTACACTTTTTTCAGATGGCCCTTTTGACCGGGGGGAAGTGAGACTTCATTGTAGTGCAGATTTCCTTTGCAAGCTTGCTTGGTTGGCCAAAAAGGGCGTATGCGTTTTTTCCTGAATATATTCAGGAAAAAACGCATACGCCCTTTTTGGCCAAGTGCATCATTGTGGACGTTCTGCCTCTTTTCCTATGCTTTCAATGCAATTCCAGTCTACCTCCTGAAATCGGTTTCCTGCAATTCTGCCCCGCTTTCAAGTCCTCTTGGCAGCCTTACTTCAGTATATTTTTGGACGATAGCTGTCATTTATAACTCTGCAGGTTTGTGAATTACAGTGCCCCTGAGCTCCTTTCTGCAACTCGTTTTCTTGTGAGCTGGCCGCAACACCGCAGGATGGCTTCAGGCCCTAATCTGGTTCCGGCACGGCACGCTGAGCCTTTGGTTATTTCCTCTTCCTGGTGGGAAATGAGAGTTAAATTTGCCCGTCCAGACACCTCCAGCTAGTCTCTCATTGGTTCTCGCTATTCCTGTTCATCTTCCGCAGAAATTGCAAACTGGGCCAAACAGGAGGTTAAAGGGACTGACTCTCCAAGTCGGGAGAGTGTTAGTAAAGCGTCTGGAATGTTGCACCCGAGTACCAGGGTACGAAAACTGAGACATATTTGAACACGTCTCCCGATCACATGGTTGATCATACTCTAGGTTCCACATGCATGTTTTAGCTGAAGGAAGAATACCTTAAACCTGGGTAGTTGAAACCCGTGGAATGGGTACCATGCAATATGACTTCAAAGGGTCTTCATTTGCTCACCGAACCTCTCCAATCCTATCACTGCTGCGTTTATGTCCCTGTACACATGCTTGATTCTCTTTCGGAGACATAGCAATCCATAGGTTTTAAGATACTTAAGAGTCAGGTACATTCTTAGGCGTTTAATATGCGGTGTTGAGTCCATTTCGTTGAGCAAGGAGTAGCTCTTGTCTATTCCATATTTGGCTTAAGGAACTTTATCTGTGCTCATTTCAATCTCTGGTTTTATGCAGCACCCCAACTCACCTTTACCCTTAAACAAGCATAAGTTGGTTTTCTAAATTTGAGACCCTGTTCTGTTCTGTAATTCAGTTCCTGTGTAGCCAAGTTTACATTCCGTGTATTACTGATATCTTATGATGTTTCTTTTTCTGTGTGACTTATTTCAGTTAGAATCATCGTACCTGAATCCACTCATTGTGCTGCTACGGGCCTGATGACATAGATTTCACTGCTGAGTGATACTGCATTGTACGTAAGTACCACAAGTTCTTTATCCATTTTTCACTTTCTGTGATATTGAACTTGTACGGTAAACGAGGTTCTTGTAAACAGAGGCGTCCCAAACATTGGGGTGGCTGTGTCTTTTTGATTTTAATTTCCCTAAGCTATAGGACCATAAGTGGAAGTGCCCTAGGCTCTGTTGCTTTGTTTTTTAGATGTTTCAGGAAACACCATACACTTCTCCCGAGTGTCTGTTGGCAGTTTACATCCCGCCCATCAGCATAACAAGGCTCCCAGTTCTCCATGGCCTGTCCTGCCTTTCTGGATTTTACACTTTTTTCAGATGGCCCTTTTGACCGGGGGGAAGTGAGACTTCATTGTAGTGCAGATTTCCTTTGCAAGCTTGCTTGGTTGGCCAAAAAGGGCGTATGCGTTCTTTCCTGAATATATTCAGGAAAAAACGCATACGCCCTTTTTGGCCAAGTGCATCATTGTGGACGTTCTGCCTCTTTTCCTATGCTTTCAATGCAATTCCAGTCTACCTCCTGAAATCGGTTTCCTGCAATTCTGCCCCTCTTTCAAGTCCTCTTGGCAGCCTTACTTCAGTATATTTTTGGACGATAGCTGTCATTTATAACTCTGCAGGTTTGTGAATTACAGTGCCCCTGAGCTCCTTTCTTCAACTCGTTTTCTTGTGAGCTGGCCGCAACACCGCAGGATGGCTTCAGGCCCTAATCTGGTTCCGGCACGGCACGCTGAGCCTTTGGTTATTTCCTCTTCCTGGTGGGAAATGAGAGTTAAATTTGCCCGTCCAGACACCTCCAGCTAGTCTCTCATTGGTTCTCGCTATTCCTGTTCATCTTCCGCAGAAATTGCAAACTGGGCCAAACAGGAGGTTAAAGGGACTGACTCTCCAAGTCGGGAGAGTGTTAGTAAAGCGTCTGGAATGTTGCACCCGAGTACCAGGGTACGAAAACTGAGACATATTTGAACACGTCTCCCGATCACATGGTTGATCATACTCTAGGTTCCACATGCATGTTTTAGCTGAAGGAAGAATACCTTAAACCTGGGTAGTTGAAACCCGTGGAATGGGTACCATGCAATATGACTTCAAAGGGTCTTCATTTGCTCACCGAACCTCTCCAATCCTATCACTGCTGCGTTTATGTCCCTGTACACATGCTTGATTCTCTTTCGGAGACATAGCAATCCATAGGTTTTAAGATACTTAAGAGTCAGGTACATTCTTAGGCGTTTAATATGCGGTGTTGAGTCCATTTCGTTGAGCAAGGAGTAGCTCTTGTCTATTCCATATTTGGCTTAAGGAACTTTATCTGTGCTCATTTCAATCTCTGGTTTTATGCAGCACCCCAACTCACCTTTACCCTTAAACAAGCATAAGTTGGTTTTCTAAATTTGAGACCCTGTTCTGTTCTGTAATTCAGTTCCTGTGTAGCCAAGTTTACATTCCGTGTATTACTGATATCTTATGATGTTTCTTTTTCTGTGTGACTTATTTCAGTTAGAATCATCGTACCTGAATCCACTCATTGTGCTGCTACGGGCCTGATGACATAGATTTCACTGCTGAGTGATACTGCATTGTACGTAAGTACCACAAGTTCTTTATCCATTTTTCACTTTCTGTGATATTGAACTTGTACGGTAAACGAGGTTCTTGTAAACAGAGGCGTCCCAAACATTGGGGTGGCTGTGTCTTTTTGATTTTAATTTCCCTAAGCTATAGGACCATAAGTGGAAGTGCCCTAGGCTCTGTTGCTTTGTTTTTTAGATGTTTCAGGAAACACCATACACTTCTCCCGAGTGTCTGTTGGCAGTTTACATCCCGCCCATCAGCATAACAAGGCTCCCAGTTCTCCATGGCCTGTCCTGCCTTTCTGGATTTTACACTTTTTTCAGATGGCCCTTTTGACCGGGGGGAAGTGAGACTTCATTGTAGTGCAGATTTCCTTTGCAAGCTTGCTTGGTTGGCCAAAAAGGGCGTATGCGTTTTTTCCTGAATATATTCAGGAAAAAACGCATATGCCCTTTTTGGCCAAGTGCATCATTGTGGACGTTCTGCCTCTTTTCCTATGCTTTCAATGCAATTCCAGTCTACCTCCTGAAATCGGTTTCCTGCAATTCTGCCCCGCTTTCAAGTCCTCTTGGCAGACTTACTTCAGTATATTTTTGGACGATAGTTGTCATTTATAACTCTGCAGGTTTGTGAATTACAGTGCCCCTGAGCTCCTTTCTTCAACTCGTTTTCTTGTGAGCTGGCCGCAACACCGCAGGATGGCTTCAGGCCCTAATCTGGTTCCGGCACGGCATGCTGAGCCTTTGGTTATTTCCTCTTCCTGGTGGGAAATGAGAGTTAAATTTGCCCGTCCAGACACCTCCAGCTAGTCTCTCATTGGTTCTCGCTATTCCTGTTCATCTTCCGCAGAAATTGCAAACTGGGCCAAACAGGAGGTTAAAGGGACTGACTCTCCAAGTCGGGAGAGTGTTAGTAAAGCGTCTGGAATGTTGCACCCGAGTACCAGGGTACGAAAACTGAGACATATTTGAACACGTCTCCCGATCACATGGTTGATCATACTCTAGGTTCCACATGCATGTTTTAGCTGAAGGAAGAATACCTTAAACCTGGGTAGTTGAAACCCGTGGAATGGGTACCATGCAATATGACTTCAAAGGGTCTTCATTTGCTCACCGAACCTCTCCAATCCTATCACTGCTGCGTTTATGTCCCTGTACACATGCTTGATTCTCTTTCGGAGACATAGCAATCCATAGGTTTTAAGATACTTAAGAGTCAGGTACATTCTTAGGCGTTTAATATGCGGTGTTGAGTCCATTTCGTTGAGCAAGGAGTAGCTCTTGTCTATTCCATATTTGGCTTAAGGAACTTTATCTGTGCTCATTTCAATCTCTGGTTTTATGCAGCACCCCAACTCACCTTTACCCTTAAACAAGCATAAGTTGGTTTTCTAAATTTGAGACCCTGTTCTGTTCTGTAATTCAGTTCCTGTGTAGCCAAGTTTACATTCCGTGTATTACTGATATCTTATGATGTTTCTTTTTCTGTGTGACTTATTTCAGTTAGAATCATCGTACCTGAATCCACTCATTGTGCTGCTACGGGCCTGATGACATAGATTTCACTGCTGAGTGATACTGCATTGTACGTAAGTACCACAAGTTCTTTATCCATTTTTCACTTTCTGTGATATTGAACTTGTACGGTAAACGAGGTTCTTGTAAACAGAGGCGTCCCAAACATTGGGGTGGCTGTGTCTTTTTGATTTTAATTTCCCTAAGCTATAGGACCATAAGTGGAAGTGCCCTAGGCTCTGTTGCTTTGTTTTTTAGATGTTTCAGGAAACACCATACACTTCTCCCGAGTGTCTGTTGGCAGTTTACATCCCGCCCATCAGCATAACAAGGCTCCCAGTTCTCCATGGCCTGTCCTGCCTTTCTGGATTTTACACTTTTTTCAGATGGCCCTTTTGACCGGGGGGAAGTGAGACTTCATTGTAGTGCAGATTTCGTTTGCAAGCTTGCTTGGTTGGCCAAAAAGGGCGTATGCGTTTTTTCCTGAATATATTCAGGAAAAAACGCATACGCCCTTTTTGGCCAAGTGCATCATTGTGGACGTTCTGCCTCTTTTCCTATGCTTTCAATGCAATTCCAGTCTACCTCCTGAAATCGGTTTCCTGCAATTCTGCCCCGCTTTCAAGTCCTCTTGGCAGCCTTACTTCAGTATATTTTTGGACGATAGCTGTCATTTATAACTCTGCAGGTTTGTGAATTACAGTGCCCCTGAGCTCCTTTCTTCAACTCGTTTTCTTGTGAGCTGGCCGCAACACCGCAGGATGGCTTCAGGCCCTAATCTGGTTCCGGCACGGCACGCTGAGCCTTTGGTTATTTCCTCTTCCTGGTGGGAAATGAGAGTTAAATTTGCCCGTCCAGACACCTCCAGCTAGTCTCTCATTGGTTCTCGCTATTCCTGTTCATCTTCCGCAGAAATTGCAAACTGGGCCAAACAGGAGGTTAAAGGGACTGACTCTCCAAGTCGGGAGAGTGTTAGTAAAGCGTCTGGAATGTTGCACCCGAGTACCAGGGTACGAAAACTGAGACATATTTGAACACGTCTCCCGATCACATGGTTGATCATACTCTAGGTTCCACATGCATGTTTTAGCTGAAGGAAGAATACCTTAAACCTGGGTAGTTGAAACCCGTGGAATGGGTACCATGCAATATGACTTCAAAGGGTCTTCATTTGCTCACCGAACCTCTCCAGTCCTATCACTGCTGCGTTTATGTCCCTGTACACATGCTTGATTCTCTTTCGGAGACATAGCAATCCATAGGTTTTAAGATACTTAAGAGTCAGGTACATTCTTAGGCGTTTAATATGCGGTGTTGAGTCCATTTCGTTGAGCAAGGAGTAGCTCTTGTCTATTCCATATTTGGCTTAAGGAACTTTATCTGTGCTCATTTCAATCTCTGGTTTTATGCAGCACCCCAACTCACCTTTACCCTTAAACAAGCATAAGTTGGTTTTCTAAATTTGAGACCCTGTTCTGTTCTGTAATTCAGTTCCTGTGTAGCCAAGTTTACATTCCGTGTATTACTGATATCTTATGATGTTTCTTTTTCTGTGTGACTTATTTCAGTTAGAATCATCGTACCTGAATCCACTCATTGTGCTGCTACGGGCCTGATGACATAGATTTCACTGCTGAGTGATACTGCATTGTACGTAAGTACCACAAGTTCTTTATCCATTTTTCACTTTCTGTGATATTGAACTTGTACGGTAAACGAGGTTCTTGTAAACAGAGGCGTCCCAAACATTGGGGTGGCTGTGTCTTTTTGATTTTAATTTCCCTAAGCTATAGGACCATAAGTGGAAGTGCCCTAGGCTCTGTTGCTTTGTTTTTTAGATGTTTCAGGAAACACCATACACTTCTCCCGAGTGTCTGTTGGCAGTTTACATCCCGCCCATCAGCATAACAAGGCTCCCAGTTCTCCATGGCCTGTCCTGCCTTTCTGGATTTTACACTGTTTTCAGATGGCCCTTTTGACTGGGGGGAAGTGAGACTTCATTGTAGTGCAGATTTCCTTTGCAAGCTTGCTTGGTTGGCCAAAAAGGGCGTATGCGTTTTTTCCTGAATATATTCAGGAAAAAACGCATACGCCCTTTTTGGCCAAGTGCATCATTGTGGACGTTCTGCCTCTTTTCCTATGCTTTCAATGCAATTCCAGTCTACCTCCTGAAATCGGTTTCCTGCAATTCTGCCCCGCTTTCAAGTCCTCTTGGCAGCCTTACTTCAGTATATTTTTGGACGATAGTTGTCATTTATAACTCTGCAGGTTTGTGAATTACAGTGCCCCTGAGCTCCTTTCTTCAACTCGTTTTCTTGTGAGCTGGCCGCAACACCGCAGGATGGCTTCAGGCCCTAATCTGGTTCCGGCACGGCATGCTGAGCCTTTGGTTATTTCCTCTTCCTGGTGGGAAATGAGAGTTAAATTTGCCCGTCCAGACACCTCCAGCTAGTCTCTCATTGGTTCTCGCTATTCCTGTTCATCTTCCGCAGAAATTGCAAACTGGGCCAAACAGGAGGTTAAAGGGACTGACTCTCCAAGTCGGGAGAGTGTTAGTAAAGCGTCTGGAATGTTGCACCCGAGTACCAGGGTACGAAAACTGAGACATATTTGAACACGTCTCCCGATCACATGGTTGATCATACTCTAGGTTCCACATGCATGTTTTAGCTGAAGGAAGAATACCTTAAACCTGGGTAGTTGAAACCCGTGGAATGGGTACCATGCAATATGACTTCAAAGGGTCTTCATTTGCTCACCGAACCTCTCCAATCCTATCACTGCTGCGTTTATGTCCCTGTACACATGCTTGATTCTCTTTCGGAGACATAGCAATCCATAGGTTTTAAGATACTTAAGAGTCAGGTACATTCTTAGGCGTTTAATATGCGGTGTTGAGTCCATTTCGTTGAGCAAGGAGTAGCTCTTGTCTATTCCATATTTGGCTTAAGGAACTTTATCTGTGCTCATTTCAATCTCTGGTTTTATGCAGCACCCCAACTCACCTTTACCCTTAAACAAGCATAAGTTGGTTTTCTAAATTTGAGACCCTGTTCTGTTCTGTAATTCAGTTCCTGTGTAGCCAAGTTTACATTCCGTGTATTACTGATATCTTATGATGTTTCTTTTTCTGTGTGACTTATTTCAGTTAGAATCATCGTACCTGAATCCACTCATTGTGCTGCTACGGGCCTGATGACATAGATTTCACTGCTGAGTGATACTGCATTGTACGTAAGTACCACAAGTTCTTTATCCATTTTTCACTTTCTGTGATATTGAACTTGTACGGTAAACGAGGTTCTTGTAAACAGAGGCGTCCCAAACATTGGGGTGGCTGTGTCTTTTTGATTTTAATTTCCCTAAGCTATAGGACCATAAGTGGAAGTGCCCTAGGCTCTGTTGCTTTGTTTTTTAGATGTTTCAGGAAACACCATACACTTCTCCCGAGTGTCTGTTGGCAGTTTACATCCCGCCCATCAGCATAACAAGGCTCCCAGTTCTCCATGGCCTGTCCTGCCTTTCTGGATTTTACACTTTTTTCAGATGGCCCTTTTGACCGGGGGGAAGTGAGACTTCATTGTAGTGCAGATTTCGTTTGCAAGCTTGCTTGGTTGGCCAAAAAGGGCGTATGCGTTTTTTCCTGAATATATTCAGGAAAAAACGCATACGCCCTTTTTGGCCAAGTGCATCATTGTGGACGTTCTGCCTCTTTTCCTATGCTTTCAATGCAATTCCAGTCTACCTCCTGAAATCGGTTTCCTGCAATTCTGCCCCGCTTTCAAGTCCTCTTGGCAGCCTTACTTCAGTATATTTTTGGACGATAGCTGTCATTTATAACTCTGCAGGTTTGTGAATTACAGTGCCCCTGAGCTCCTTTCTTCAACTCGTTTTCTTGTGAGCTGGCCGCAACACCGCAGGATGGCTTCAGGCCCTAATCTGGTTCCGGCACGGCACGCTGAGCCTTTGGTTATTTCCTCTTCCTGGTGGGAAATGAGAGTTAAATTTGCCCGTCCAGACACCTCCAGCTAGTCTCTCATTGGTTCTCGCTATTCCTGTTCATCTTCCGCAGAAATTGCAAACTGGGCCAAACAGGAGGTTAAAGGGACTGACTCTCCAAGTCGGGAGAGTGTTAGTAAAGCGTCTGGAATGTTGCACCCGAGTACCAGGGTACGAAAACTGAGACATATTTGAACACGTCTCCCGATCACATGGTTGATCATACTCTAGGTTCCACATGCATGTTTTAGCTGAAGGAAGAATACCTTAAACCTGGGTAGTTGAAACCCGTGGAATGGGTACCATGCAATATGACTTCAAAGGGTCTTCATTTGCTCACCGAACCTCTCCAGTCCTATCACTGCTGCGTTTATGTCCCTGTACACATGCTTGATTCTCTTTCGGAGACATAGCAATCCATAGGTTTTAAGATACTTAAGAGTCAGGTACATTCTTAGGCGTTTAATATGCGGTGTTGAGTCCATTTCGTTGAGCAAGGAGTAGCTCTTGTCTATTCCATATTTGGCTTAAGGAACTTTATCTGTGCTCATTTCAATCTCTGGTTTTATGCAGCACCCCAACTCACCTTTACCCTTAAACAAGCATAAGTTGGTTTTCTAAATTTGAGACCCTGTTCTGTTCTGTAATTCAGTTCCTGTGTAGCCAAGTTTACATTCCGTGTATTACTGATATCTTATGATGTTTCTTTTTCTGTGTGACTTATTTCAGTTAGAATCATCGTACCTGAATCCACTCATTGTGCTGCTACGGGCCTGATGACATAGATTTCACTGCTGAGTGATACTGCATTGTACGTAAGTACCACAAGTTCTTTATCCATTTTTCACTTTCTGTGATATTGAACTTGTATGGTAAACGAGGTTCTTGTAAACAGAGGCGTCCCAAACATTGGGGTGGCTGTGTCTTTTTGATTTTAATTTCCCTAAGCTATAGGACCATAAGTGGAAGTGCCCTAGGCTCTGTTGCTTTGTTTTTTAGATGTTTCAGGAAACACCATACACTTCTCCCGAGTGTCTGTTGGCAGTTTACATCCCGCCCATCAGCATAACAAGGCTCCCAGTTCTCCATGGCCTGTCCTGCCTTTCTGGATTTTACACTTTTTTCAGATGGCCCTTTTGACCGGGGGGAAGTGAGACTTCATTGTAGTGCAGATTTCCTTTGCAAGCTTGCTTGGTTGGCCAAAAAGGGCGTATGCGTTTTTTCCTGAATATATTCAGGAAAAAACGCATACGCCCTTTTTGGCCAAGTGCATCATTGTGGACGTTCTGCCTCTTTTCCTATGCTTTCAATGCAATTCCAGTCTACCTCCTGAAATCGGTTTCCTGCAATTCTGCCCCGCTTTCAAGTCCTCTTGGCAGCCTTACTTCAGTATATTTTTGGACGATAGCTGTCATTTATAACTCTGCAGGTTTGTGAATTACAGTGCCCCTGAGCTCCTTTCTTCAACTCGCTTTCTTGTGAGCTGGCCGCAACACCGCAGGATGGCTTCAGGCCCTAATCTGGTTCCGGCACGGCACGCTGAGCCTTTGGTTATTTCCTCTTCCTGGTGGGAAATGAGAGTTAAATTTGCCCGTCCAGACACCTCCAGCTAGTCTCTCATTGGTTCTCGCTATTCCTGTTCATCTTCCGCAGAAATTGCAAACTGGGCCAAACAGGAGGTTAAAGGGACTGACTCTCCAAGTGGGGAGAGTGTTAGTAAAGCGTCTGGAATGTTGCACCCGAGTACCAGGGTACGAAAACTGAGACATATTTGAACACGTCTCCCGATCACATGGTTGATCATACTCTAGGTTCCACATGCATGTTTTAGCTGAAGGAAGAATACCTTAAACCTGGGTAGTTGAAACCCGTGGAATGGGTACCATGCAATATGACTTCAAAGGGTCTTCATTTGCTCACCGAACCTCTCCAGTCCTATCACTGCTGCGTTTATGTCCCTGTACACATGCTTGATTCTCTTTCGGAGACATAGCAATCCATAGGTTTTAAGATACTTAAGAGTCAGGTACATTCTTAGGCGTTTAATATGCGGTGTTGAGTCCATTTCGTTGAGCAAGGAGTAGCTCTTGTCTATTCCATATTTGGCTTAAGGAACTTTATCTGTGCTCATTTCAATCTCTGGTTTTATGCAGCACCCCAACTCACCTTTACCCTTAAACAAGCATAAGTTGGTTTTCTAAATTTGAGACCCTGTTCTGTTCTGTAATTCAGTTCCTGTGTAGCCAAGTTTACATTCCGTGTATTACTGATATCTTATGATGTTTCTTTTTCTGTGTGACTTATTTCAGTTAGAATCATCGTACCTGAATCCACTCATTGTGCTGCTACGGGCCTGATGACATAGATTTCACTGCTGAGTGATACTGCATTGTACGTAAGTACCACAAGTTCTTTATCCATTTTTCACTTTCTGTGATATTGAACTTGTACGGTAAACGAGGTTCTTGTAAACAGAGGCATCCCAAACATTGGGGTGGCTGTGTCTTTTTGATTTTAATTTCCCTAAGCTATAGGACCATAAGTGGAAGTGCCCTAGGCTCTGTTGCTTTGTTTTTTAGATGTTTCAGGAAACACCATACACTTCTCCCGAGTGTCTGTTGGCAGTTTACATCCCGCCCATCAGCATAACAAGGCTCCCAGTTCTCCATGGCCTGTCCTGCCTTTCTGGATTTTACACTTTTTTCAGATGGCCCTTTTGACCGGGGGGAAGTGAGACTTCATTGTAGTGCAGATTTCCTTTGCAAGCTTGCTTGGTTGGCCAAAAAGGGCGTATGCGTTTTTTCCTGAATATATTCAGGAAAAAACGCATACGCCCTTTTTGGCCAAGTGCATCATTGTGGACGTTCTGCCTCTTTTCCTATGCTTTCAATGCAATTCCAGTCTACCTCCTGAAATCGGTTTCCTGCAATTCTGCCCCGCTTTCAAGTCCTCTTGGCAGCCTTACTTCAGTATATTTTTGGACGATAGCTGTCATTTATAACTCTGCAGGTTTGTGAATTACAGTGCCCCTGAGCTCCTTTCTTCAACTCGCTTTCTTGTGAGCTGGCCGCAACACCGCAGGATGGCTTCAGGCCCTAATCTGGTTCCGGCACGGCACGCTGAGCCTTTGGTTATTTCCTCTTCCTGGTGGGAAATGAGAGTTAAATTTGCCCGTCCAGACACCTCCAGCTAGTCTCTCATTGGTTCTCGCTATTCCTGTTCATCTTCCGCAGAAATTGCAAACTGGGCCAAACAGGAGGTTAAAGGGACTGACTCTCCAAGTCGGGAGAGTGTTAGTAAAGCGTCTGGAATGTTGCACCCGAGTACCAGGGTACGAAAACTGAGACATATTTGAACACGTCTCCCGATCACATGGTTGATCATACTCTAGGTTCCACATGCATGTTTTAGCTGAAGGAAGAATACCTTAAACCTGGGTAGTTGAAACCCGTGGAATGGGTACCATGCAATATGACTTCAAAGGGTCTTCATTTGCTCACCGAACCTCTCCAATCCTATCACTGCTGCGTTTATGTCCCTGTACACATGCTTGATTCTCTTTCGGAGACATAGCAATCCATAGGTTTTAAGATACTTAAGAGTCAGGTACATTCTTAGGCGTTTAATATGCGGTGTTGAGTCCATTTCGTTGAGCAAGGAGTAGCTCTTGTCTATTCCATATTTGGCTTAAGGAACTTTATCTGTGCTCATTTCAATCTCTGGTTTTATGCAGCACCCCAACTCACCTTTACCCTTAAACAAGCATAAGTTGGTTTTCTAAATTTGAGACCCTGTTCTGTTCTGTAATTCAGTTCCTGTGTAGCCAAGTTTACATTCCGTGTATTACTGATATCTTATGATGTTTCTTTTTCTGTGTGACTTATTTCAGTTAGAATCATCGTACCTGAATCCACTCATTGTGCTGCTACGGGCCTGATGACATAGATTTCACTGCTGAGTGATACTGCATTGTACGTAAGTACCACAAGTTCTTTATCCATTTTTCACTTTCTGTGATATTGAACTTGTACGGTAAACGAGGTTCTTGTAAACAGAGGCGTCCCAAACATTGGGGTGGCTGTGTCTTTTTGATTTTAATTTCCCTAAGCTATAGGACCATAAGTGGAAGTGCCCTAGGCTCTGTTGCTTTGTTTTTTAGATGTTTCAGGAAACACCATACACTTCTCCCGAGTGTCTGTTGGCAGTTTACATCCCGCCCATCAGCATAACAAGGCTCCCAGTTCTCCATGGCCTGTCCTGCCTTTCTGGATTTTACACTTTTTTCAGATGGCCCTTTTGACCGGGGGGAAGTGAGACTTCATTGTAGTGCAGATTTCGTTTGCAAGCTTGCTTGGTTGGCCAAAAAGGGCGTATGCGTTTTTTCCTGAATATATTCAGGAAAAAACGCATACGCCCTTTTTGGCCAAGTGCATCATTGTGGACGTTCTGCCTCTTTTCCTATGCTTTCAATGCAATTCCAGTCTACCTCCTGAAATCGGTTTCCTGCAATTCTGCCCCGCTTTCAAGTCCTCTTGGCAGCCTTACTTCAGTATATTTTTGGACGATAGCTGTCATTTATAACTCTGCAGGTTTGTGAATTACAGTGCCCCTGAGCTCCTTTCTTCAACTCGTTTTCTTGTGAGCTGGCCGCAACACCGCAGGATGGCTTCAGGCCCTAATCTGGTTCCGGCACGGCACGCTGAGCCTTTGGTTATTTCCTCTTCCTGGTGGGAAATGAGAGTTAAATTTGCCCGTCCAGACACCTCCAGCTAGTCTCTCATTGGTTCTCGCTATTCCTGTTCATCTTCCGCAGAAATTGCAAACTGGGCCAAACAGGAGGTTAAAGGGACTGACTCTCCAAGTCGGGAGAGTGTTAGTAAAGCGTCTGGAATGTTGCACCCGAGTACCAGGGTACGAAAACTGAGACATATTTGAACACGTCTCCCGATCACATGGTTGATCATACTCTAGGTTCCACATGCATGTTTTAGCTGAAGGAAGAATACCTTAAACCTGGGTAGTTGAAACCCGTGGAATGGGTACCATGCAATATGACTTCAAAGGGTCTTCATTTGCTCACCGAACCTCTCCAGTCCTATCACTGCTGCGTTTATGTCCCTGTACACATGCTTGATTCTCTTTCGGAGACATAGCAATCCATAGGTTTTAAGATACTTAAGAGTCAGGTACATTCTTAGGCGTTTAATATGCGGTGTTGAGTCCATTTCGTTGAGCAAGGAGTAGCTCTTGTCTATTCCATATTTGGCTTAAGGAACTTTATCTGTGCTCATTTCAATCTCTGGTTTTATGCAGCACCCCAACTCACCTTTACCCTTAAACAAGCATAAGTTGGTTTTCTAAATTTGAGACCCTGTTCTGTTCTGTAATTCAGTTCCTGTGTAGCCAAGTTTACATTCCGTGTATTACTGATATCTTATGATGTTTCTTTTTCTGTGTGACTTATTTCAGTTAGAATCATCGTACCTGAATCCACTCATTGTGCTGCTACGGGCCTGATGACATAGATTTCACTGCTGAGTGATACTGCATTGTACGTAAGTACCACAAGTTCTTTATCCATTTTTCACTTTCTGTGATATTGAACTTGTACGGTAAACGAGGTTCTTGTAAACAGAGGCGTCCCAAACATTGGGGTGGCTGTGTCTTTTTGATTTTAATTTCCCTAAGCTATAGGACCATAAGTGGAAGTGCCCTAGGCTCTGTTGCTTTGTTTTTTAGATGTTTCAGGAAACACCATACACTTCTCCCGAGTGTCTGTTGGCAGTTTACATCCCGCCCATCAGCATAACAAGGCTCCCAGTTCTCCATGGCCTGTCCTGCCTTTCTGGATTTTACACTTTTTTCAGATGGCCCTTTTGACCGGGGGGAAGTGAGACTTCATTGTAGTGCAGATTTCCTTTGCAAGCTTGCTTGGTTGGCCAAAAAGGGCGTATGCGTTTTTTCCTGAATATATTCAGGAAAAAACGCATACGCCCTTTTTGGCCAAGTGCATCATTGTGGACGTTCTGCCTCTTTTCCTATGCTTTCAATGCAATTCCAGTCTACCTCCTGAAATCGGTTTCCTGCAATTCTGCCCCGCTTTCAAGTCCTCTTGGCAGCCTTACTTCAGTATATTTTTGGACGATAGCTGTCATTTATAACTCTGCAGGTTTGTGAATTACAGTGCCCCTGAGCTCCTTTCTTCAACTCGCTTTCTTGTGAGCTGGCCGCAACACCGCAGGATGGCTTCAGGCCCTAATCTGGTTCCGGCACGGCACGCTGAGCCTTTGGTTATTTCCTCTTCCTGGTGGGAAATGAGAGTTAAATTTGCCCGTCCAGACACCTCCAGCTAGTCTCTCATTGGTTCTCGCTATTCCTGTTCATCTTCCGCAGAAATTGCAAACTGGGCCAAACAGGAGGTTAAAGGGACTGACTCTCCAAGTCGGGAGAGTGTTAGTAAAGCGTCTGGAATGTTGCACCCGAGTACCAGGGTACGAAAACTGAGACATATTTGAACACGTCTCCCGATCACATGGTTGATCATACTCTAGGTTCCACATGCATGTTTTAGCTGAAGGAAGAATACCTTAAACCTGGGTAGTTGAAACCCGTGGAATGGGTACCATGCAATATGACTTCAAAGGGTCTTCATTTGCTCACCGAACCTCTCCAATCCTATCACTGCTGCGTTTATTTCCCTGTACACATGCTTGATTCTCTTTCGGAGACATAGCAATCCATAGGTTTTAAGATACTTAAGAGTCAGGTACATTCTTAGGCGTTTAATATGCGGTGTTGAGTCCATTTCGTTGAGCAAGGAGTAGCTCTTGTCTATTCCATATTTGGCTTAAGGAACTTTATCTGTGCTCATTTCAATCTCTGGTTTTATGCAGCACCCCAACTCACCTTTACCCTTAAACAAGCATAAGTTGGTTTTCTAAATTTGAGACCCTGTTCTGTTCTGTAATTCAGTTCCTGTGTAGCCAAGTTTACATTCCGTGTATTACTGATATCTTATGATGTTTCTTTTTCTGTGTGACTTATTTCAGTTAGAATCATCGTACCTGAATCCACTCATTGTGCTGCTACGGGCCTGATGACATAGATTTCACTGCTGAGTGATACTGCATTGTACGTAAGTACCACAAGTTCTTTATCCATTTTTCACTTTCTGTGATATTGAACTTGTACGGTAAACGAGGTTCTTGTAAACAGAGACGTCCCAAACATTGGGGTGGCTGTGTCTTTTTGATTTTAATTTCCCTAAGCTATAGGACCATAAGTGGAAGTGCCCTAGGCTCTGTTGCTTTGTTTTTTAGATGTTTCAGGAAACACCATACACTTCTCCCGAGTGTCTGTTGGCAGTTTACATCCCGCCCATCAGCATAACAAGGCTCCCAGTTCTCCATGGCCTGTCCTGCCTTTCTGGATTTTACACTTTTTTCAGATGGCCCTTTTGACCGGGGGGAAGTGAGACTTCATTGTAGTGCAGATTTCCTTTGCAAGCTTGCTTGGTTGGCCAAAAAGGGCGTATGCGTTTTTTCCTGAATATATTCAGGAAAAAACGCATACGCCCTTTTTGGCCAAGTGCATCATTGTGGACGTTCTGCCTCTTTTCCTATGCTTTCAATGCAATTCCAGTCTACCTCCTGAAATCGGTTTCCTGCAATTCTGCCCCGCTTTCAAGTCCTCTTGGCAGCCTTACTTCAGTATATTTTTGGACGATAGCTGTCATTTATAACTCTGCAGGTTTGTGAATTACAGTGCCCCTGAGCTCCTTTCTTCAACTCGCTTTCTTGTGAGCTGGCCGCAACACCGCAGGATGGCTTCAGGCCCTAATCTGGTTCCGGCACGGCATGCTGAGCCTTTGGTTATTTCCTCTTCCTGGTGGGAAATGAGAGTTAAATTTGCCCGTCCAGACACCTCCAGCTAGTCTCTCATTGGTTCTCGCTATTCCTGTTCATCTTCCGCAGAAATTGCAAACTGGGCCAAACAGGAGGTTAAAGGGACTGACTCTCCAAGTCGGGAGAGTGTTAGTAAAGCGTCTGGAATGTTGCACCCGAGTACCAGGGTACGAAAACTGAGACATATTTGAACACGTCTCCCGATCACATGGTTGATCATACTCTAGGTTCCACATGCATGTTTTAGCTGAAGGAAGAATACCTTAAACCTGGGTAGTTGAAACCCGTGGAATGGGTACCATGCAATATGACTTCAAAGGGTCTTCATTTGCTCACCGAACCTCTCCAATCCTATCACTGCTGCGTTTATGTCCCTGTACACATGCTTGATTCTCTTTCGGAGACATAGCAATCCATAGGTTTTAAGATACTTAAGAGTCAGGTACATTCTTAGGCGTTTAATATGCGGTGTTGAGTCCATTTCGTTGAGCAAGGAGTAGCTCTTGTCTATTCCATATTTGGCTTAAGGAACTTTATCTGTGCTCATTTCAATCTCTGGTTTTATGCAGCACCCCAACTCACCTTTACCCTTAAACAAGCATAAGTTGGTTTTCTAAATTTGAGACCCTGTTCTGTTCTGTAATTCAGTTCCTGTGTAGCCAAGTTTACATTCCGTGTATTACTGATATCTTATGATGTTTCTTTTTCTGTGTGACTTATTTCAGTTAGAATCATCGTACCTGAATCCACTCATTGTGCTGCTACGGGCCTGATGACATAGATTTCACTGCTGAGTGATACTGCATTGTACGTAAGTACCACAAGTTCTTTATCCATTTTTCACTTTCTGTGATATTGAACTTGTACGGTAAACGAGGTTCTTGTAAACAGAGGCGTCCCAAACATTGGGGTGGCTGTGTCTTTTTGATTTTAATTTCCCTAAGCTATAGGACCATAAGTGGAAGTGCCCTAGGCTCTGTTGCTTTGTTTTTTAGATGTTTCAGGAAACACCATACACTTCTCCCGAGTGTCTGTTGGCAGTTTACATCCCGCCCATCAGCATAACAAGGCTCCCAGTTCTCCATGGCCTGTCCTGCCTTTCTGGATTTTACACTTTTTTCAGATGGCCCTTTTGACCGGGGGGAAGTGAGACTTCATTGTAGTGCAGATTTCGTTTGCAAGCTTGCTTGGTTGGCCAAAAAGGGCGTATGCGTTTTTTCCTGAATATATTCAGGAAAAAACGCATACGCCCTTTTTGGCCAAGTGCATCATTGTGGACGTTCTGCCTCTTTTCCTATGCTTTCAATGCAATTCCAGTCTACCTCCTGAAATCGGTTTCCTGCAATTCTGCCCCGCTTTCAAGTCCTCTTGGCAGCCTTACTTCAGTATATTTTTGGACGATAGCTGTCATTTATAACTCTGCAGGTTTGTGAATTACAGTGCCCCTGAGCTCCTTTCTTCAACTCGTTTTCTTGTGAGCTGGCCGCAACACCGCAGGATGGCTTCAGGCCCTAATCTGGTTCCGGCACGGCACGCTGAGCCTTTGGTTATTTCCTCTTCCTGGTGGGAAATGAGAGTTAAATTTGCCCGTCCAGACACCTCCAGCTAGTCTCTCATTGGTTCTCGCTATTCCTGTTCATCTTCCGCAGAAATTGCAAACTGGGCCAAACAGGAGGTTAAAGGGACTGACTCTCCAAGTCGGGAGAGTGTTAGTAAAGCGTCTGGAATGTTGCACCCGAGTACCAGGGTACGAAAACTGAGACATATTTGAACACGTCTCCCGATCACATGGTTGATCATACTCTAGGTTCCACATGCATGTTTTAGCTGAAGGAAGAATACCTTAAACCTGGGTAGTTGAAACCCGTGGAATGGGTACCATGCAATATGACTTCAAAGGGTCTTCATTTGCTCACCGAACCTCTCCAATCCTATCACTGCTGCGTTTATGTCCCTGTACACATGCTTGATTCTCTTTCGGAGACATAGCAATCCATAGGTTTTAAGATACTTAAGAGTCAGGTACATTCTTAGGCGTTTAATATGCGGTGTTGAGTCCATTTCGTTGAGCAAGGAGTAGCTCTTGTCTATTCCATATTTGGCTTAAGGAACTTTATCTGTGCTCATTTCAATCTCTGGTTTTATGCAGCACCCCAACTCACCTTTACCCTTAAACAAGCATAAGTTGGTTTTCTAAATTTGAGACCCTGTTCTGTTCTGTAATTCAGTTCCTGTGTAGCCAAGTTTACATTCCGTGTATTACTGATATCTTATGATGTTTCTTTTTCTGTGTGACTTATTTCAGTTAGAATCATCGTACCTGAATCCACTCATTGTGCTGCTACGGGCCTGATGACATAGATTTCACTGCTGAGTGATACTGCATTGTACGTAAGTACCACAAGTTCTTTATCCATTTTTCACTTTCTGTGATATTGAACTTGTACGGTAAACGAGGTTCTTGTAAACAGAGGCGTCCCAAACATTGGGGTGGCTGTGTCTTTTTGATTTTAATTTCCCTAAGCTATAGGACCATAAGTGGAAGTGCCCTAGGCTCTGTTGCTTTGTTTTTTAGATGTTTCAGGAAACACCATACACTTCTCCCGAGTGTCTGTTGGCAGTTTACATCCCGCCCATCAGCATAACAAGGCTCCCAGTTCTCCATGGCCTGTCCTGCCTTTCTGGATTTTACACTTTTTTCAGATGGCCCTTTTGACCGGGGGGAAGTGAGACTTCATTGTAGTGCAGATTTCCTTTGCAAGCTTGCTTGGTTGGCCAAAAAGGGCGTATGCGTTTTTTCCTGAATATATTCAGGAAAAAACGCATACGCCCTTTTTGGCCAAGTGCATCATTGTGGACGTTCTGCCTCTTTTCCTATGCTTTCAATGCAATTCCAGTCTACCTCCTGAAATCGGTTTCCTGCAATTCTGCCCCGCTTTCAAGTCCTCTTGGCAGCCTTACTTCAGTATATTTTTGGACGATAGCTGTCATTTATAACTCTGCAGGTTTGTGAATTACAGTGCCCCTGAGCTCCTTTCTTCAACTCGTTTTCTTGTGAGCTGGCCGCAACACCGCAGGATGGCTTCAGGCCCTAATCTGGTTCCGGCACGGCACGCTGAGCCTTTGGTTATTTCCTCTTCCTGGTGGGAAATGAGAGTTAAATTTGCCCGTCCAGACACCTCCAGCTAGTCTCTCATTGGTTCTCGCTATTCCTGTTCATCTTCCGCAGAAATTGCAAACTGGGCCAAACAGGAGGTTAAAGGGACTGACTCTCCAAGTCGGGAGAGTGTTAGTAAAGCGTCTGGAATGTTGCACCCGAGTACCAGGGTACGAAAACTGAGACATATTTGAACACGTCTCCCGATCACATGGTTGATCATACTCTAGGTTCCACATGCATGTTTTAGCTGAAGGAAGAATACCTTAAACCTGGGTAGTTGAAACCCGTGGAATGGGTACCATGCAATATGACTTCAAAGGGTCTTCATTTGCTCACCGAACCTCTCCAATCCTATCACTGCTGCGTTTATGTCCCTGTACACATGCTTGATTCTCTTTCGGAGACATAGCAATCCATAGGTTTTAAGATACTTAAGAGTCAGGTACATTCTTAGGCGTTTAATATGCGGTGTTGAGTCCATTTCGTTGAGCAAGGAGTAGCTCTTGTCTATTCCATATTTGGCTTAAGGAACTTTATCTGTGCTCATTTCAATCTCTGGTTTTATGCAGCACCCCAACTCACCTTTACCCTTAAACAAGCATAAGTTGGTTTTCTAAATTTGAGACCCTGTTCTGTTCTGTAATTCAGTTCCTGTGTAGCCAAGTTTACATTCCGTGTATTACTGATATCTTATGATGTTTCTTTTTCTGTGTGACTTATTTCAGTTAGAATCATCGTACCTGAATCCACTCATTGTGCTGCTACGGGCCTGATGACATAGATTTCACTGCTGAGTGATACTGCATTGTACGTAAGTACCACAAGTTCTTTATCCATTTTTCACTTTCTGTGATATTGAACTTGTACGGTAAACGAGGTTCTTGTAAACAGAGGCGTCCCAAACATTGGGGTGGCTGTGTCTTTTTGATTTTAATTTCCCTAAGCTATAGGACCATAAGTGGAAGTGGCCTAGGCTCTGTTGCTTTGTTTTTTAGATGTTTCAGGAAACACCATACACTTCTCCCGAGTGTCTGTTGGCAGTTTACATCCCGCCCATCAGCATAACAAGGCTCCCAGTTCTCCATGGCCTGTCCTGCCTTTCTGGATTTTACACTTTTTTCAGATGGCCCTTTTGACCGGGGGGAAGTGAGACTTCATTGTAGTGCAGATTTCCTTTGCAAGCTTGCTTGGTTGGCCAAAAAGGGCGTATGCGTTTTTTCCTGAATATATTCAGGAAAAAACGCATACGCCCTTTTTGGCCAAGTGCATCATTGTGGACGTTCTGCCTCTTTTCCTATGCTTTCAATGCAATTCCAGTCTACCTCCTGAAATCGGTTTCCTGCAATTCTGCCCCGCTTTCAAGTCCTCTTGGCAGCCTTACTTCAGTATATTTTTGGACGATAGCTGTCATTTATAACTCTGCAGGTTTGTGAATTACAGTGCCCCTGAGCTCCTTTCTTCAACTCGTTTTCTTGTGAGCTGGCCGCAACACCGCAGGATGGCTTCAGGCCCTAATCTGGTTCCGGCACGGCACGCTGAGCCTTTGGTTATTTCCTGTTCCTGGTGGGAAATGAGAGTTAAATTTGCCCGTCCAGACACCTCCAGCTAGTCTCTCATTGGTTCTCGCTATTCCTGTTCATCTTCCGCAGAAATTGCAAACTGGGCCAAACAGGAGGTTAAAGGGACTGACTCTCCAAGTCGGGAGAGTGTTAGTAAAGCGTCTGGAATGTTGCACCCGAGTACCAGGGTACGAAAACTGAGACATATTTGAACACGTCTCCCGATCACATGGTTGATCATACTCTAGGTTCCACATGCATGTTTTAGCTGAAGGAAGAATACCTTAAACCTGGGTAGTTGAAACCCGTGGAATGGGTACCATGCAATATGACTTCAAAGGGTCTTCATTTGCTCACCGAACCTCTCCAGTCCTATCACTGCTGCGTTTATGTCCCTGTACACATGCTTGATTCTCTTTCGGAGACATAGCAATCCATAGGTTTTAAGATACTTAAGAGTCAGGTACATTCTTAGGCGTTTAATATGCGGTGTTGAGTCCATTTCGTTGAGCAAGGAGTAGCTCTTGTCTATTCCATATTTGGCTTAAGGAACTTTATCTGTGCTCATTTCAATCTCTGGTTTTATGCAGCACCCCAACTCACCTTTACCCTTAAACAAGCATAAGTTGGTTTTCTAAATTTGAGACCCTGTTCTGTTCTGTAATTCAGTTCCTGTGTAGCCAAGTTTACATTCCGTGTATTACTGATATCTTATGATGTTTCTTTTTCTGTGTGACTTATTTCAGTTAGAATCATCGTACCTGAATCCACTCATTGTGCTGCTACGGGCCTGATGACATAGATTTCACTGTTGAGTGATACTGCATTGTACGTAAGTACCACAAGTTCTTTATCCATTTTTCACTTTCTGTGATATTGAACTTGTACGGTAAACGAGGTTCTTGTAAACAGAGGCGTCCCAAACATTGGGGTGGCTGTGTCTTTTTGATTTTAATTTCCCTAAGCTATAGGACCATAAGTGGAAGTGCCCTAGGCTCTGTTGCTTTGTTTTTTAGATGTTTCAGGAAACACCATACACTTCTCCCGAGTGTCTGTTGGCAGTTTACATCCCGCCCATCAGCATAACAAGGCTCCCAGTTCTCCATGGCCTGTCCTGCCTTTCTGGATTTTACACTTTTTTCAGATGGCCCTTTTGACCGGGGGGAAGTGAGACTTCATTGTAGTGCAGATTTCCTTTGCAAGCTTGCTTGGTTGGCCAAAAAGGGCGTATGCGTTTTTTCCTGAATATATTCAGGAAAAAACGCATACGCCCTTTTTGGCCAAGTGCATCATTGTGGACGTTCTGCCTCTTTTCCTATGCTTTCAATGCAATTCCAGTCTACCTCCTGAAATCGGTTTCCTGCAATTCTGCCCCGCTTTCAAGTCCTCTTGGCAGCCTTACTTCAGTATATTTTTGGACGATAGCTGTCATTTATAACTCTGCAGGTTTGTGAATTACAGTGCCCCTGAGCTCCTTTCTTCAACTCGTTTTCTTGTGAGCTGGCCGCAACACCGCAGGATGGCTTCAGGCCCTAATCTGGTTCCGGCACGGCACGCTGAGCCTTTGGTTATTTCCTCTTCCTGGTGGGAAATGAGAGTTAAATTTGCCCGTCCAGACACCTCCAGCTAGTCTCTCATTGGTTCTCGCTATTCCTGTTCATCTTCCGCAGAAATTGCAAACTGGGCCAAACAGGAGGTTAAAGGGACTGACTCTCCAAGTCGGGAGAGTGTTAGTAAAGCGTCTGGAATGTTGCACCCGAGTACCAGGGTACGAAAACTGAGACATATTTGAACACGTCTCCCGATCACATGGTTGATCATACTCTAGGTTCCACATGCATGTTTTAGCTGAAGGAAGAATACCTTAAACCTGGGTAGTTGAAACCCGTGGAATGGGTACCATGCAATATGACTTCAAAGGGTCTTCATTTGCTCACCGAACCTCTCCAATCCTATCACTGCTGCGTTTATGTCCCTGTACACATGCTTGATTCTCTTTCGGAGACATAGCAATCCATAGGTTTTAAGATACTTAAGAGTCAGGTACATTCTTAGGCGTTTAATATGCGGTGTTGAGTCCATTTCGTTGAGCAAGGAGTAGCTCTTGTCTATTCCATATTTGGCTTAAGGAACTTTATCTGTGCTCATTTCAATCTCTGGTTTTATGCAGCACCCCAACTCACCTTTACCCTTAAACAAGCATAAGTTGGTTTTCTAAATTTGAGACCCTGTTCTGTTCTGTAATTCAGTTCCTGTGTAGCCAAGTTTACATTCCGTGTATTACTGATATCTTATGATGTTTCTTTTTCTGTGTGACTTATTTCAGTTAGAATCATCGTACCTGAATCCACTCATTGTGCTGCTACGGACCTGATGACATAGATTTCACTGCTGAGTGATACTGCATTGTACGTAAGTACCACAAGTTCTTTATCCATTTTTCACTTTCTGTGATATTGAACTTGTACGGTAAACGAGGTTCTTGTAAACAGAGGCGTCCCAAACATTGGGGTGGCTGTGTCTTTTTGATTTTAGTTTCCCTAAGCTATAGGACCATAAGTGGAAGTGCCCTAGGCTCTGTTGCTTTGTTTTTTAGATGTTTCAGGAAACACCATACACTTCTCCCGAGTGTCTGTTGGCAATTTACATCCCGCCCATCAGCATAACAAGGCTCCCAGTTCTCCATGGCCTGTCCTGCCTTTCTGGATTTTACACTTTTTTCAGATGGCCCTTTTGACCGGGGGGAAGTGAGACTTCATTGTAGTGCAGATTTCCTTTGCAAGCTTGCTTGGTTGGCCAAAAAGGGCGTATGCGTTTTTTCCTGAATATATTCAGGAAAAAACGCATACGCCCTTTTTGGCCAAGTGCATCATTGTGGACGTTCTGCCTCTTTTCCTATGCTTTCAATGCAATTCCAGTCTACCTCCTGAAATCGGTTTCCTGCAATTCTGCCCCGCTTTCAAGTCCTCTTGGCAGCCTTACTTCAGTATATTTTTGGACGATAGTTGTCATTTATAACTCTGCAGGTTTGTGAATTACAGTGCCCCTGAGCTCCTTTCTTCAACTCGTTTTCTTGTGAGCTGGCCGCAACACCGCAGGATGGCTTCAGGCCCTAATCTGGTTCCGGCACGGCACGCTGAGCCTTTGGTTATTTCCTCTTCCTGGTGGGAAATGAGAGTTAAATTTGCCCGTCCAGACACCTCCAGCTAGTCTCTCATTGGTTCTCGCTATTCCTGTTCATCTTCCGCAGAAATTGCAAACTGGGCCAAACAGGAGGTTAAAGGGACTGACTCTCCAAGTCGGGAGAGTGTTAGTAAAGCGTCTGGAATGTTGCACCCGAGTACCAGGGTACGAAAACTGAGACATATTTGAACACGTCTCCCGATCACATGGTTGATCATACTCTAGGTTCCACATGCATGTTTTAGCTGAAGGAAGAATACCTTAAACCTGGGTAGTTGAAACCCGTGGAATGGGTACCATGCAATATGACTTCAAAGGGTCTTCATTTGCTCACCGAACCTCTCCAATCCTATCACTGCTGCGTTTATGTCCCTGTACACATGCTTGATTCTCTTTCGGAGACATAGCAATCCATAGGTTTTAAGATACTTAAGAGTCAGGTACATTCTTAGGCGTTTAATATGCGGTGTTGAGTCCATTTCGTTGAGCAAGGAGTAGCTCTTGTCTATTCCATATTTGGCTTAAGGAACTTTATCTGTGCTCATTTCAATCTCTGGTTTTATGCAGCACCCCAACTCACCTTTACCCTTAAACAAGCATAAGTTGGTTTTCTAAATTTGAGACCCTGTTCTGTTCTGTAATTCAGTTCCTGTGTAGCCAAGTTTACATTCCGTGTATTACTGATATCTTATGATGTTTCTTTCTCTGTGTGACTTATTTCAGTTAGAATCATCGTACCTGAATCCACTCATTGTGCTGCTACGGGCCTGATGACATAGATTTCACTGCTGAGTGATACTGCATTGTACGTAAGTACCACAAGTTCTTTATCCATTTTTCACTTTCTGTGATATTGAACTTGTACGGTAAACGAGGTTCTTGTAAACAGAGGCGTCCCAAACATTGGGGTGGCTGTGTCTTTTTGATTTTAATTTCCCTAAGCTATAGGACCATAAGTGGAAGTGGCCTAGGCTCTGTTGCTTTGTTTTTTAGATGTTTCAGGAAACACCATACACTTCTCCCGAGTGTCTGTTGGCAGTTTACATCCCGCCCATCAGCATAACAAGGCTCCCAGTTCTCCATGGCCTGTCCTGCCTTTCTGGATTTTACACTTTTTTCAGATGGCCCTTTTGACCGGGGGGAAGTGAGACTTCATTGTAGTGCAGATTTCGTTTGCAAGCTTGCTTGGTTGGCCAAAAAGGGCGTATGCGTTTTTTCCTGAATATATTCAGGAAAAAACGCATACGCCCTTTTTGGCCAAGTGCATCATTGTGGACGTTCTGCCTCTTTTCCTATGCTTTCAATGCAATTCCAGTCTACCTCCTGAAATCGGTTTCCTGCAATTCTGCCCCGCTTTCAAGTCCTCTTGGCAGCCTTACTTCAGTATATTTTTGGACGATAGCTGTCATTTATAACTCTGCAGGTTTGTGAATTACAGTGCCCCTGAGCTCCTTTCTTCAACTCGCTTTCTTGTGAGCTGGCCGCAACACCGCAGGATGGCTTCAGGCCCTAATCTGGTTCCGGCACGGCACGCTGAGCCTTTGGTTATTTCCTCTTCCTGGTGGGAAATGAGAGTTAAATTTGCCCGTCCAGACACCTCCAGCTAGTCTCTCATTGGTTCTCGCTATTCCTGTTCATCTTCCGCAGAAATTGCAAACTGGGCCAAACAGGAGGTTAAAGGGACTGACTCTCCAAGTCGGGAGAGTGTTAGTAAAGCGTCTGGAATGTTGCACCCGAGTACCAGGGTACGAAAACTGAGACATATTTGAACACGTCTCCCGATCACATGGTTGATCATACTCTAGGTTCCACATGCATGTTTTAGCTGAAGGAAGAATACCTTAAACCTGGGTAGTTGAAACCCGTGGAATGGGTACCATGCAATATGACTTCAAAGGGTCTTCATTTGCTCACCGAACCTCTCCAATCCTATCACTGCTGCATTTATGTCCCTGTACACATGCTTGATTCTCTTTCGGAGACATAGCAATCCATAGGTTTTAAGATACTTAAGAGTCAGGTACATTCTTAGGCGTTTAATATGCGGTGTTGAGTCCATTTCGTTGAGCAAGGAGTAGCTCTTGTCTATTCCATATTTGGCTTAAGGAACTTTATCTGTGCTCATTTCAATCTCTGGTTTTATGCAGCACCCCAACTCACCTTTACCCTTAAACAAGCATAAGTTGGTTTTCTAAATTTGAGACCCTGTTCTGTTCTGTAATTCAGTTCCTGTGTAGCCAAGTTTACATTCCGTGTATTACTGATATCTTATGATGTTTCTTTTTCTGTGTGACTTATTTCAGTTAGAATCATCGTACCTGAATCCACTCATTGTGCTGCTACGGGCCTGATGACATAGATTTCACTGCTGAGTGATACTGCATTGTACGTAAGTACCACAAGTTCTTTATCCATTTTTCACTTTCTGTGATATTGAACTTGTACGGTAAACGAGGTTCTTGTAAACAGAGGCGTCCCAAACATTGGGGTGGCTGTGTCTTTTTGATTTTAGTTTCCCTAAGCTATAGGACCATAAGTGGAAGTGCCCTAGGCTCTGTTGCTTTGTTTTTTAGATGTTTCAGGAAACACCATACACTTCTCCCGAGTGTCTGTTGGCAGTTTACATCCCGCCCATCAGCATAACAAGGCTCCCAGTTCTCCATGGCCTGTCCTGCCTTTCTGGATTTTACACTTTTTTCAGATGGCCCTTTTGACCGGGGGGAAGTGAGACTTCATTGTAGTGCAGATTTCCTTTGCAAGCTTGCTTGGTTGGCCAAAAAGGGCGTATGCGTTTTTTCCTGAATATATTCAGGAAAAAACGCATACGCCCTTTTTGGCCAAGTGCATCATTGTGGACGTTCTGCCTCTTTTCCTATGCTTTCAATGCAATTCCAGTCTACCTCCTGAAATCGGTTTCCTGCAATTCTGCCCCGCTTTCAAGTCCTCTTGGCAGCCTTACTTCAGTATATTTTTGGACGATAGTTGTCATTTATAACTCTGTAGGTTTGTGAATTACAGTGCCCCTGAGCTCCTTTCTTCAACTCGCTTTCTTGTGAGCTGGCCGCAACACCGCAGGATGGCTTCAGGCCCTAATCTGGTTCCGGCACGGCACGCTGAGCCTTTGGTTATTTCCTCTTCCTGGTGGGAAATGAGAGTTAAATTTGCCCGTCCAGACACCTCCAGCTAGTCTCTCATTGGTTCTCGCTATTCCTGTTCATCTTCCGCAGAAATTGCAAACTGGGCCAAACAGGAGGTTAAAGGGACTGACTCTCCAAGTCGGGAGAGTGTTAGTAAAGCGTCTGGAATGTTGCACCCGAGTACCAGGGTACGAAAACTGAGACATATTTGAACACGTCTCCCGATCACATGGTTGATCATACTCTAGGTTCCACATGCATGTTTTAGCTGAAGGAAGAATACCTTAAACCTGGGTAGTTGAAACCCGTGGAATGGGTACCATGCAATATGACTTCAAAGGGTCTTCATTTGCTCACCGAACCTCTCCAATCCTATCACTGCTGCGTTTATGTCCCTGTACACATGCTTGATTCTCTTTCGGAGACATAGCATTCCATAGGTTTTAAGATACTTAAGAGTCAGGTACATTCTTAGGCGTTTAATATGCGGTGTTGAGTCCATTTCGTTGAGCAAGGAGTAGCTCTTGTCTATTCCATATTTGGCTTAAGGAACTTTATCTGTGCTCATTTCAATCTCTGGTTTTATGCAGCACCCCAACTCACCTTTACCCTTAAACAAGCATAAGTTGGTTTTCTAAATTTGAGACCCTGTTCTGTTCTGTAATTCAGTTCCTGTGTAGCCAAGTTTACATTCCGTGTATTACTGATATCTTATGATGTTTCTTTTTCTGTGTGACTTATTTCAGTTAGAATCATCGTACCTGAATCCACTCATTGTGCTGCTACGGGCCTGATGACATAGATTTCAGTGCTGAGTGATACTGCATTGTACGTAAGTACCACAAGTTCTTTATCCATTTTTCACTTTCTGTGATATTGAACTTGTACGGTAAACGAGGTTCTTGTAAACAGAGGCGTCCCAAACATTGGGGTGGCTGTGTCTTTTTGATTTTAGTTTCCCTAAGCTATAGGACCATAAGTGGAAGTGCCCTAGGCTCTGTTGCTTTGTTTTTTAGATGTTTCAGGAAACACCATACACTTCTCCCGAGTGTCTGTTGGCAATTTACATCCCGCCCATCAGCATAACAAGGCTCCCAGTTCTCCATGGCCTGTCCTGCCTTTCTGGATTTTACACTTTTTTCAGATGGCCCTTTTGACCGGGGGGAAGTGAGACTTCATTGTAGTGCAGATTTCCTTTGCAAGCTTGCTTGGTTGGCCAAAAAGGGCGTATGCGTTTTTTCCTGAATATATTCAGGAAAAAACGCATACGCCCTTTTTGGCCAAGTGCATCATTGTGGACGTTCTGCCTCTTTTCCAATGCTTTCAATGCAATTCCAGTCTACCTCCTGAAATCGGTTTCCTGCAATTCTGCCCCGCTTTCAAGTCCTCTTGGCAGCCTTACTTCAGTATATTTTTGGACGATAGCTGTCATTTATAACTCTGCAGGTTTGTGAATTACAGTGCCCCTGAGCTCCTTTCTTCATCTCGCTTTCTTGTGAGCTGGCCGCAACACCGCAGGATGGCTTCAGGCCCTAATCTGGTTCCGGCACGGCACGCTGAGCCTTTGGTTATTTCCTCTTCCTGGTGGGAAATGAGAGTTAAATTTGCCCGTCCAGACACCTCCAGCTAGTCTCTCATTGGTTCTCGCTATTCCTGTTCATCTTCCGCAGAAATTGCAAACTGGGCCAAACAGGAGGTTAAAGGGACTGACTCTCCAAGTCGGGAGAGTGTTAGTAAAGCGTCTGGAATGTTGCACCCGAGTACCAGGGTACGAAAACTGAGACATATTTGAACACGTCTCCCGATCACATGGTTGATCATACTCTAGGTTCCACATGCATGTTTTAGCTGAAGGAAGAATACCTTAAACCTGGGTAGTTGAAACCCGTGGAATGGGTACCATGCAATATGACTTCAAAGGGTCTTCATTTGCTCACCGAACCTCTCCAATCCTATCACTGCTGCGTTTATGTCCCTGTACACATGCTTGATTCTCTTTCGGAGACATAGCAATCCATAGGTTTTAAGATACTTAAGAGTCAGGTACATTCTTAGGCGTTTAATATGCGGTGTTGAGTCCATTTCGTTGAGCAAGGAGTAGCTCTTGTCTATTCCATATTTGGCTTAAGGAACTTTATCTGTGCTCATTTCAATCTCTGGTTTTATGCAGCACCCCAACTCACCTTTACCCTTAAACAAGCATAAGTTGGTTTTCTAAATTTGAGACCCTGTTCTGTTCTGTAATTCAGTTCCTGTGTAGCCAAGTTTACATTCCGTGTATTACTGATATCTTATGATGTTTCTTTTTCTGTGTGACTTATTTCAGTTAGAATCATCGTACCTGAATCCACTCATTGTGCTGCTACGGGCCTGATGACATAGATTTCACTGCTGAGTGATACTGCATTGTACGTAAGTACCACAAGTTCTTTATCCATTTTTCACTTTCTGTGATATTGAACTTGTACGGTAAACGAGGTTCTTGTAAACAGAGGCGTCCCAAACATTGGGGTGGCTGTGTCTTTTTGATTTTAGTTTCCCTAAGCTATAGGACCATAAGTGGAAGTGCCCTAGGCTCTGTTGCTTTGTTTTTTAGATGTTTCAGGAAACACCATACACTTCTCCCGAGTGTCTGTTGGCAATTTACATCCCGCCCATCAGCATAACAAGGCTCCCAGTTCTCCATGGCCTGTCCTGCCTTTCTGGATTTTACACTTTTTTCAGATGGCCCTTTTGACCGGGGGGAAGTGAGACTTCATTGTAGTGCAGATTTCCTTTGCAAGCTTGCTTGGTTGGCCAAAAAGGGCGTATGCGTTTTTTCCTGAATATATTCAGGAAAAAACGCATACGCCCTTTTTGGCCAAGTGCATCATTGTGGACGTTCTGCCTCTTTTCCTATGCTTTCAATGCAATTCCAGTCTACCTCCTGAAATCGGTTTCCTGCAATTCTGCCCCGCTTTCAAGTCCTCTTGGCAGCCTTACTTCAGTATATTTTTGGACGATAGTTGTCATTTATAACTCTGCAGGTTTGTGAATTACAGTGCCCCTGAGCTCCTTTCTTCAACTCGTTTTCTTGTGAGCTGGCCGCAACACCGCAGGATGGCTTCAGGCCCTAATCTGGTTCCGGCACGGCACGCTGAGCCTTTGGTTATTTCCTCTTCCTGGTGGGAAATGAGAGTTAAATTTGCCCGTCCAGACACCTCCAGCTAGTCTCTCATTGGTTCTCGCTATTCCTGTTCATCTTCCGCAGAAATTGCAAACTGGGCCAAACAGGAGGTTAAAGGGACTGACTCTCCAAGTCGGGAGAGTGTTAGTAAAGCGTCTGGAATGTTGCACCCGAGTACCAGGGTACGAAAACTGAGACATATTTGAACACGTCTCCCGATCACATGGTTGATCATACTCTAGGTTCCACATGCATGTTTTAGCTGAAGGAAGAATACCTTAAACCTGGGTAGTTGAAACCCGTGGAATGGGTACCATGCAATATGACTTCAAAGGGTCTTCATTTGCTCACCGAACCTCTCCAATCCTATCACTGCTGCGTTTATGTCCCTGTACACATGCTTGATTCTCTTTCGGAGACATAGCAATCCATAGGTTTTAAGATACTTAAGAGTCAGGTACATTCTTAGGCGTTTAATATGCGGTGTTGAGTCCATTTCGTTGAGCAAGGAGTAGCTCTTGTCTATTCCATATTTGGCTTAAGGAACTTTATCTGTGCTCATTTCAATCTCTGGTTTTATGCAGCACCCCAACTCACCTTTACCCTTAAACAAGCATAAGTTGGTTTTCTAAATTTGAGACCCTGTTCTGTTCTGTAATTCAGTTCCTGTGTAGCCAAGCTTACATTCCGTGTATTACTGATATCTTATGATGTTTCTTTTTCTGTGTGACTTATTTCAGTTAGAATCATCGTACCTGAATCCACTCATTGTGCTGCTACGGGCCTGATGACATAGATTTCACTGCTGAGTGATACTGCATTGTACGTAAGTACCACAAGTTCTTTATCCATTTTTCACTTTCTGTGATATTGAACTTGTACGGTAAACGAGGTTCTTGTAAACAGAGGCGTCCCAAACATTGGGGTGGCTGTGTCTTTTTGATTTTAATTTCCCTAAGCTATAGGACCATAAGTGGAAGTGCCCTAGGCTCTGTTGCTTTGTTTTTTAGATGTTTCAGGAAACACCATACACTTCTCCCGAGTGTCTGTTGGCAGTTTACATCCCGCCCATCAGCATAACAAGGCTCCCAGTTCTCCATGGCCTGTCCTGCCTTTCTGGATTTTACACTTTTTTCAGATGGCCCTTTTGACCGGGGGGAAGTGAGACTTCATTGTAGTGCAGATTTCCTTTGCAAGCTTGCTTGGTTGGCCAAAAAGGGCGTATGCGTTTTTTCCTGAATATATTCAGGAAAAAACGCATACGCCCTTTTTGGCCAAGTGCATCATTGTGGACGTTCTGCCTCTTTTCCTATGCTTTCAATGCAATTCCAGTCTACCTCCTGAAATCGGTTTCCTGCAATTCTGCCCCGCTTTCAAGTCCTCTTGGCAGCCTTACTTCAGTATATTTTTGGACGATAGCTGTCATTTATAACTCTGCAGGTTTGTGAATTACAGTGCCCCTGAGCTCCTTTCTTCAACTCGTTTTCTTGTGAGCTGGCCGCAACACCGCAGGATGGCTTCAGGCCCTAATCTGGTTCCGGCACGGCACGCTGAGCCTTTGGTTATTTCCTCTTCCTGGTGGGAAATGAGAGTTAAATTTGCCCGTCCAGACACCTCCAGCTAGTCTCTCATTGGTTCTCGCTATTCCTGTTCATCTTCCGCAGAAATTGCAAACTGGGCCAAACAGGAGGTTAAAGGGACTGACTCTCCAAGTCGGGAGAGTGTTAGTAAAGCGTCTGGAATGTTGCACCCGAGTACCAGGGTACGAAAACTGAGACATATTTGAACACGTCTCCCGATCACATGGTTGATCATACTCTAGGTTCCACATGCATGTTTTAGCTGAAGGAAGAATACCTTAAACCTGGGTAGTTGAAACCCGTGGAATGGGTACCATGCAATATGACTTCAAAGGGTCTTCATTTGCTCACCGAACCTCTCCAATCCTATCACTGCTGCGTTTATGTCCCTGTACACATGCTTGATTCTCTTTCGGAGACATAGCAATCCATAGGTTTTAAGATACTTAAGAGTCAGGTACATTCTTAGGCGTTTAATATGCGGTGTTGAGTCCATTTCGTTGAGCAAGGAGTAGCTCTTGTCTATTCCATATTTGGCTTAAGGAACTTTATCTGTGCTCATTTCAATCTCTGGTTTTATGCAGCACCCCAACTCACCTTTACCCTTAAACAAGCATAAGTTGGTTTTCTAAATTTGAGACCCTGTTCTGTTCTGTAATTCAGTTCCTGTGTAGCCAAGTTTACATTCCGTGTATTACTGATATCTTATGATGTTTCTTTTTCTGTGTGACTTATTTCAGTTAGAATCATCGTACCTGAATCCACTCATTGTGCTGCTACGGGCCTGATGACATAGATTTCACTGCTGAGTGATACTGCATTGTACGTAAGTACCACAAGTTCTTTATCCATTTTTCACTTTCTGTGATATTGAACTTGTACGGTAAACGAGGTTCTTGTAAACAGAGGCGTCCCAAACATTGGGGTGGCTGTGTCTTTTTGATTTTAATTTCCCTAAGCTATAGGACCATAAGTGGAAGTGCCCTAGGCTCTGTTGCTTTGTTTTTTAGATGTTTCAGGAAACACCATACACTTCTCCCGAGTGTCTGTTGGCAGTTTACATCCCGCCCATCAGCATAACAAGGCTCCCAGTTCTCCATGGCCTGTCCTGCCTTTCTGGATTTTACACTTTTTTCAGATGGCCCTTTTGACCGGGGGGAAGTGAGACTTCATTGTAGTGCAGATTTCCTTTGCAAGCTTGCTTGGTTGGCCAAAAAGGGCGTATGCGTTTTTTCCTGAATATATTCAGGAAAAAACGCATACGCCCTTTTTGGCCAAGTGCATCATTGTGGACGTTCTGCCTCTTTTCCTATGCTTTCAATGCAATTCCAGTCTACCTCCTGAAATCGGTTTCCTGCAATTCTGCCCCGCTTTCAAGTCCTCTTGGCAGCCTTACTTCAGTATATTTTTGGACGATAGCTGTCATTTATAACTCTGCAGGTTTGTGAATTACAGTGCCCCTGAGCTCCTTTCTTCAACTCGCTTTCTTGTGAGCTGGCCGCAACACCGCAGGATGGCTTCAGGCCCTAATCTGGTTCCGGCACGGCACGCTGAGCCTTTGGTTATTTCCTCTTCCTGGTGGGAAATGAGAGTTAAATTTGCCCGTCCAGACACCTCCAGCTAGTCTCTCATTGGTTCTCGCTATTCCTGTTCATCTTCCGCAGAAATTGCAAACTGGGCCAAACAGGAGGTTAAAGGGACTGACTCTCCAAGTCGGGAGAGTGTTAGTAAAGCGTCTGGAATGTTGCACCCGAGTACCAGGGTACGAAAACTGAGACATATTTGAACACGTCTCCCGATCACATGGTTGATCATACTCTAGGTTCCACATGCATGTTTTAGCTGAAGGAAGAATACCTTAAACCTGGGTAGTTGAAACCCGTGGAATGGGTACCATGCAATATGACTTCAAAGGGTCTTCATTTGCTCACCGAACCTCTCCAATCCTATCACTGCTGCGTTTATTTCCCTGTACACATGCTTGATTCTCTTTCGGAGACATAGCAATCCATAGGTTTTAAGATACTTAAGAGTCAGGTACATTCTTAGGCGTTTAATATGCGGTGTTGAGTCCATTTCGTTGAGCAAGGAGTAGCTCTTGTCTATTCCATATTTGGCTTAAGGAACTTTATCTGTGCTCATTTCAATCTCTGGTTTTATGCAGCACCCCAACTCACCTTTACCCTTAAACAAGCATAAGTTGGTTTTCTAAATTTGAGACCCTGTTCTGTTCTGTAATTCAGTTCCTGTGTAGCCAAGTTTACATTCCGTGTATTACTGATATCTTATGATGTTTCTTTTTCTGTGTGACTTATTTCAGTTAGAATCATCGTACCTGAATCCACTCATTGTGCTGCTACGGGCCTGATGACATAGATTTCACTGCTGAGTGATACTGCATTGTACGTAAGTACCACAAGTTCTTTATCCATTTTTCACTTTCTGTGATATTGAACTTGTACGGTAAACGAGGTTCTTGTAAACAGAGGCGTCCCAAACATTGGGGTGGCTGTGTCTTTTTGATTTTAATTTCCCTAAGCTATAGGACCATAAGTGGAAGTGCCCTAGGCTCTGTTGCTTTGTTTTTTAGATGTTTCAGGAAACACCATACACTTCTCCCGAGTGTCTGTTGGCAGTTTACATCCCGCCCATCAGCATAACAAGGCTCCCAGTTCTCCATGGCCTGTCCTGCCTTTCTGGATTTTACACTTTTTTCAGATGGCCCTTTTGACCGGGGGGAAGTGAGACTTCATTGTAGTGCAGATTTCCTTTGCAAGCTTGCTTGGTTGGCCAAAAAGGGCGTATGCGTTTTTTCCTGAATATATTCAGGAAAAAACGCATACGCCCTTTTTGGCCAAGTGCATCATTGTGGACGTTCTGCCTCTTTTCCTATGCTTTCAATGCAATTCCAGTCTACCTCCTGAAATCGGTTTCCTGCAATTCTGCCCCGCTTTCAAGTCCTCTTGGCAGCCTTACTTCAGTATATTTTTGGACGATAGCTGTCATTTATAACTCTGCAGGTTTGTGAATTACAGTGCCCCTGAGCTCCTTTCTTCAACTCGCTTTCTTGTGAGCTGGCCGCAACACCGCAGGATGGCTTCAGGCCCTAATCTGGTTCCGGCACGGCATGCTGAGCCTTTGGTTATTTCCTCTTCCTGGTGGGAAATGAGAGTTAAATTTGCCCGTCCAGACACCTCCAGCTAGTCTCTCATTGGTTCTCGCTATTCCTGTTCATCTTCCGCAGAAATTGCAAACTGGGCCAAACAGGAGGTTAAAGGGACTGACTCTCCAAGTCGGGAGAGTGTTAGTAAAGCGTCTGGAATGTTGCACCCGAGTACCAGGGTACGAAAACTGAGACATATTTGAACACGTCTCCCGATCACATGGTTGATCATACTCTAGGTTCCACATGCATGTTTTAGCTGAAGGAAGAATACCTTAAACCTGGGTAGTTGAAACCCGTGGAATGGGTACCATGCAATATGACTTCAAAGGGTCTTCATTTGCTCACCGAACCTCTCCAATCCTATCACTGCTGCGTTTATGTCCCTGTACACATGCTTGATTCTCTTTCGGAGACATAGCAATCCATAGGTTTTAAGATACTTAAGAGTCAGGTACATTCTTAGGCGTTTAATATGCGGTGTTGAGTCCATTTCGTTGAGCAAGGAGTAGCTCTTGTCTATTCCATATTTGGCTTAAGGAACTTTATCTGTGCTCATTTCAATCTCTGGTTTTATGCAGCACCCCAACTCACCTTTACCCTTAAACAAGCATAAGTTGGTTTTCTAAATTTGAGACCCTGTTCTGTTGTGTAATTCAGTTCCTGTGTAGCCAAGTTTACATTCCGTGTATTACTGATATCTTATGATGTTTCTTTTTCTGTGTGACTTATTTCAGTTAGAATCATCGTACCTGAATCCACTCATTGTGCTGCTACGGGCCTGATGACATAGATTTCACTGCTGAGTGATACTGCATTGTACGTAAGTACCACAAGTTCTTTATCCATTTTTCACTTTCTGTGATATTGAACTTGTACGGTAAACGAGGTTCTTGTAAACAGAGGCGTCCCAAACATTGGGGTGGCTGTGTCTTTTTGATTTTAATTTCCCTAAGCTATAGGACCATAAGTGGAAGTGCCCTAGGCTCTGTTGCTTTGTTTTTTAGATGTTTCAGGAAACACCATACACTTCTCCCGAGTGTCTGTTGGCAGTTTACATCCCGCCCATCAGCATAACAAGGCTCCCAGTTCTCCATGGCCTGTCCTGCCTTTCTGGATTTTACACTTTTTTCAGATGGCCCTTTTGACCGGGGGGAAGTGAGACTTCATTGTAGTGCAGATTTCCTTTGCAAGCTTGCTTGGTTGGCCAAAAAGGGCGTATGCGTTTTTTCCTGAATATATTCAGGAAAAAACGCATACGCCCTTTTTGGCCAAGTGCATCATTGTGGACGTTCTGCCTCTTTTCCTATGCTTTCAATGCAATTCCAGTCTACCTCCTGAAATCGGTTTCCTGCAATTCTGCCCCGCTTTCAAGTCCTCTTGGCAGCCTTACTTCAGTATATTTTTGGACGATAGCTGTCATTTATAACTCTGCAGGTTTGTGAATTACAGTGCCCCTGAGCTCCTTTCTTCAACTCGTTTTCTTGTGAGCTGGCCGCAACACCGCAGGATGGCTTCAGGCCCTAATCTGGTTCCGGCACGGCACGCTGAGCCTTTGGTTATTTCCTGTTCCTGGTGGGAAATGAGAGTTAAATTTGCCCGTCCAGACACCTCCAGCTAGTCTCTCATTGGTTCTCGCTATTCCTGTTCATCTTCCGCAGAAATTGCAAACTGGGCCAAACAGGAGGTTAAAGGGACTGACTCTCCAAGTCGGGAGAGTGTTAGTAAAGCGTCTGGAATGTTGCACCCGAGTACCAGGGTACGAAAACTGAGACATATTTGAACACGTCTCCCGATCACATGGTTGATCATACTCTAGGTTCCACATGCATGTTTTAGCTGAAGGAAGAATACCTTAAACCTGGGTAGTTGAAACCCGTGGAATGGGTACCATGCAATATGACTTCAAAGGGTCTTCATTTGCTCACCGAACCTCTCCAATCCTATCACTGCTGCGTTTATGTCCCTGTACACATGCTTGATTCTCTTTCGGAGACATAGCAATCCATAGGTTTTAAGATACTTAAGAGTCAGGTACATTCTTAGGCGTTTAATATGCGGTGTTGAGTCCATTTCGTTGAGCAAGGAGTAGCTCTTGTCTATTCCATATTTGGCTTAAGGAACTTTATCTGTGCTCATTTCAATCTCTGGTTTTATGCAGCACCCCAACTCACCTTTACCCTTAAACAAGCATAAGTTGGTTTTCTAAATTTGAGACCCTGTTCTGTTCTGTAATTCAGTTCCTGTGTAGCCAAGTTTACATTCCGTGTATTACTGATATCTTATGATGTTTCTTTTTCTGTGTGACTTATTTCAGTTAGAATCATCGTACCTGAATCCACTCATTGTGCTGCTACGGGCCTGATGACATAGATTTCACTGCTGAGTGATACTGCATTGTACGTAAGTACCACAAGTTCTTTATCCATTTTTCACTTTCTGTGATATTGAACTTGTACGGTAAACGAGGTTCTTGTAAACAGAGGCGTCCCAAACATTGGGGTGGCTGTGTCTTTTTGATTTTAATTTCCCTAAGCTATAGGACCATAAGTGGAAGTGCCCTAGGCTCTGTTGCTTTGTTTTTTAGATGTTTCAGGAAACACCATACACTTCTCCCGAGTGTCTGTTGGCAGTTTACATCCCGCCCATCAGCATAACAAGGCTCCCAGTTCTCCATGGCCTGTCCTGCCTTTCTGGATTTTACACTTTTTTCAGATGGCCCTTTTGACCGGGGGGAAGTGAGACTTCATTGTAGTGCAGATTTCCTTTGCAAGCTTGCTTGGTTGGCCAAAAAGGGCGTATGCGTTTTTTCCTGAATATATTCAGGAAAAAACGCATACGCCCTTTTTGGCCAAGTGCATCATTGTGGACGTTCTGCCTCTTTTCCTATGCTTTCAATGCAATTCCAGTCTACCTCCTGAAATCGGTTTCCTGCAATTCTGCCCCGCTTTCAAGTCCTCTTGGCAGCCTTACTTCAGTATATTTTTGGACGATAGCTGTCATTTATAACTCTGCAGGTTTGTGAATTACAGTGCCCCTGAGCTCCTTTCTTCAACTCGCTTTCTTGTGAGCTGGCCGCAACACCGCAGGATGGCTTCAGGCCCTAATCTGGTTCCGGCACGGCACGCTGAGCCTTTGGTTATTTCCTCTTCCTGGTGGGAAATGAGAGTTAAATTTGCCCGTCCAGACACCTCCAGCTAGTCTCTCATTGGTTCTCGCTATTCCTGTTCATCTTCCGCAGAAATTGCAAACTGGGCCAAACAGGAGGTTAAAGGGACTGACTCTCCAAGTCGGGAGAGTGTTAGTAAAGCGTCTGGAATGTTGCACCCGAGTACCAGGGTACGAAAACTGAGACATATTTGAACACGTCTCCCGATCACATGGTTGATCATACTCTAGGTTCCACATGCATGTTTTAGCTGAAGGAAGAATACCTTAAACCTGGGTAGTTGAAACCCGTGGAATGGGTACCATGCAATATGACTTCAAAGGGTCTTCATTTGCTCACCGAACCTCTCCAATCCTATCACTGCTGCGTTTATGTCCCTGTACACATGCTTGATTCTCTTTCGGAGACATAGCAATCCATAGGTTTTAAGATACTTAAGAGTCAGGTACATTCTTAGGCGTTTAATATGCGGTGTTGAGTCCATTTCGTTGAGCAAGGAGTAGCTCTTGTCTATTCCATATTTGGCTTAAGGAACTTTATCTGTGCTCATTTCAATCTCTGGTTTTATGCAGCACCCCAACTCACCTTTACCCTTAAACAAGCATAAGTTGGTTTTCTAAATTTGAGACCCTGTTCTGTTCTGTAATTCAGTTCCTGTGTAGCCAAGTTTACATTCCGTGTATTACTGATATCTTATGATGTTTCTTTTTCTGTGTGACTTATTTCAGTTAGAATCATCGTACCTGAATCCACTCATTGTGCTGCTACGGGCCTGATGACATAGATTTCACTGCTGAGTGATACTGCATTGTACGTAAGTACCACAAGTTCTTTATCCATTTTTCACTTTCTGTGATATTGAACTTGTACGGTAAACGAGGTTCTTGTAAACAGAGGCGTCCCAAACATTGGGGTGGCTGTGTCTTTTTGATTTTAATTTCCCTAAGCTATAGGACCATAAGTGGAAGTGCCCTAGGCTCTGTTGCTTTGTTTTTTAGATGTTTCAGGAAACACCATACACTTCTCCCGAGTGTCTGTTGGCAGTTTACATCCCGCCCATCAGCATAACAAGGCTCCCAGTTCTCCATGGCCTGTCCTGCCTTTCTGGATTTTACACTTTTTTCAGATGGCCCTTTTGACCGGGGGGAAGTGAGACTTCATTGTAGTGCAGATTTCCTTTGCAAGCTTGCTTGGTTGGCCAAAAAGGGCGTATGCGTTTTTTCCTGAATATATTCAGGAAAAAACGCATACGCCCTTTTTGGCCAAGTGCATCATTGTGGACGTTCTGCCTCTTTTCCTATGCTTTCAATGCAATTCCAGTCTACCTCCTGAAATCGGTTTCCTGCAATTCTGCCCCGCTTTCAAGTCCTCTTGGCAGCCTTACTTCAGTATATTTTTGGACGATAGCTGTCATTTATAACTCTGCAGGTTTGTGAATTACAGTGCCCCTGAGCTCCTTTCTTCAACTCGCTTTCTTGTGAGCTGGCCGCAACACCGCAGGATGGCTTCAGGCAATAATCTGGTTCCGGCACGGCACGCTGAGCCTTTGGTTATTTCCTCTTCCTGGTGGGAAATGAGAGTTAAATTTGCCCGTCCAGACACCTTCAGCTAGTCTCTCATTGGTTCTCGCTATTCCTGTTCATCTTCCGCAGAAATTGCAAACTGGGCCAAACAGGAGGTTAAAGGGACTGACTCTCCAAGTCGGGAGAGTGTTAGTAAAGCGTCTGGAATGTTGCACCCGAGTACCAGGGTACGAAAACTGAGACATATTTGAACACGTCTCCCGATCACATGGTTGATCATACTCTAGGTTCCACATGCATGTTTTAGCTGAAGGAAGAATACCTTAAACCTGGGTAGTTGAAACCCGTGGAATGGGTACCATGCAATATGACTTCAAAGGGTCTTCATTTGCTCACCGAACCTTTCCAATCCTATCACTGCTGCGTTTATGTCCCTGTACACATGCTTGATTCTCTTTCGGAGACATAGCAATCCATAGGTTTTAAGATACTTAAGAGTCAGGTACATTCTTAGGCGTTTAATATGCGGTGTTGAGTCCATTTCGTTGAGCAAGGAGTAGCTCTTGTCTATTCCATATTTGGCTTAAGGAACTTTATCTGTGCTCATTTCAATCTCTGGTTTTATGCAGCACCCCAACTCACCTTTACCCTTAAACAAGCATAAGTTGGTTTTCTAAATTTGAGACCCTGTTCTGTTCTGTAATTCAGTTCCTGTGTAGCCAAGTTTACATTCCGTGTATTACTGATATCTTATGATGTTTCTTTCTCTGTGTGACTTATTTCAGTTAGAATCATCGTACCTGAATCCACTCATTGTGCTGCTACGGGCCTGATGACATAGATTTCACTGCTGAGTGATACTGCATTGTACGTAAGTACCACAAGTTCTTTATCCATTTTTCACTTTCTGTGATATTGAACTTGTACGGTAAACGAGGTTCTTGTAAACAGAGGCGTCCCAAACATTGGGGTGGCTGTGTCTTTTTGATTTTAATTTCCCTAAGCTATAGGACCATAAGTGGAAGTGCCCTAGGCTCTGTTGCTTTGTTTTTTAGATGTTTCAGGAAACACCATACACTTCTCCCGAGTGTCTGTTGGCAGTTTACATCCCGCCCATCAGCATAACAAGGCTCCCAGTTCTCCATGGCCTGTCCTGCCTTTCTGGATTTTACACTTTTTTCAGATGGCCCTTTTGACCGGGGGGAAGTGAGACTTCATTGTAGTGCAGATTTCCTTTGCAAGCTTGCTTGGTTGGCCAAAAAGGGCGTATGCGTTTTTTCCTGAATATATTCAGGAAAAAACGCATACGCCCTTTTTGGCCAAGTGCATCATTGTGGACGTTCTGCCTCTTTTCCTATGCTTTCAATGCAATTCCAGTCTACCTCCTGAAATCGGTTTCCTGCAATTCTGCCCCGCTTTCAAGTCCTCTTGGCAGCCTTACTTCAGTATATTTTTGGACGATAGTTGTCATTTATAACTCTGCAGGTTTGTGAATTACAGTGCCCCTGAGCTCCTTTCTTCAACTCGTTTTCTTGTGAGCTGGCCGCAACACCGCAGGATGGCTTCAGGCCCTAATCTGGTTCCGGCACGGCATGCTGAGCCTTTGGTTATTTCCTCTTCCTGGTGGGAAATGAGAGTTAAATTTGCCCGTCCAGACACCTCCAGCTAGTCTCTCATTGGTTCTCGCTATTCCTGTTCATCTTCCGCAGAAATTGCAAACTGGGCCAAACAGGAGGTTAAAGGGACTGACTCTCCAAGTCGGGAGAGTGTTAGTAAAGCGTCTGGAATGTTGCACCCGAGTACCAGGGTACGAAAACTGAGACATATTTGAACACGTCTCCCGATCACATGGTTGATCATACTCTAGGTTCCACATGCATGTTTTAGCTGAAGGAAGAATACCTTAAACCTGGGTAGTTGAAACCCGTGGAATGGGTACCATGCAATATGACTTCAAAGGGTCTTCATTTGCTCACCGAACCTCTCCAATCCTATCACTGCTGCGTTTATGTCCCTGTACACATGCTTGATTCTCTTTCGGAGACATAGCAATCCATAGGTTTTAAGATACTTAAGAGTCAGGTACATTCTTAGGCGTTTAATATGCGGTGTTGAGTCCATTTCGTTGAGCAAGGAGTAGCTCTTGTCTATTCCATATTTGGCTTAAGGAACTTTATCTGTGCTCATTTCAATCTCTGGTTTTATGCAGCACCCCAACTCACCTTTACCCTTAAACAAGCATAAGTTGGTTTTCTAAATTTGAGACCCTGTTCTGTTCTGTAATTCAGTTCCTGTGTAGCCAAGTTTACATTCCGTGTATTACTGATATCTTATGATGTTTCTTTTTCTGTGTGACTTATTTCAGTTAGAATCATCGTACCTGAATCCACTCATTGTGCTGCTACGGGCCTGATGACATAGATTTCACTGCTGAGTGATACTGCATTGTACGTAAGTACCACAAGTTCTTTATCCATTTTTCACTTTCTGTGATATTGAACTTGTACGGTAAACGAGGTTCTTGTAAACAGAGGCGTCCCAAACATTGGGGTGGCTGTGTCTTTTTGATTTTAATTTCCCTAAGCTATAGGACCATAAGTGGAAGTGCCCTAGGCTCTGTTGCTTTGTTTTTTAGATGTTTCAGGAAACACCATACACTTCTCCCGAGTGTCTGTTGGCAGTTTACATCCCGCCCATCAGCATAACAAGGCTCCCAGTTCTCCATGGCCTGTCCTGCCTTTCTGGATTTTACACTTTTTTCAGATGGCCCTTTTGACCGGGGGGAAGTGAGACTTCATTGTAGTGCAGATTTCCTTTGCAAGCTTGCTTGGTTGGCCAAAAAGGGCGTATGCGTTTTTTCCTGAATATATTCAGGAAAAAACGCATACGCCCTTTTTGGCCAAGTGCATCATTGTGGACGTTCTGCCTCTTTTCCTATGCTTTCAATGCAATTCCAGTCTACCTCCTGAAATCGGTTTCCTGCAATTCTGCCCCGCTTTCAAGTCCTCTTGGCAGCCTTACTTCAGTATATTTTTGGACGATAGCTGTCATTTATAACTCTGCAGGTTTGTGAATTACAGTGCCCCTGAGCTCCTTTCTTCAACTCGCTTTCTTGTGAGCTGGCCGCAACACCGCAGGATGGCTTCAGGCCCTAATCTGGTTCCGGCACGGCACGCTGAGCCTTTGGTTATTTCCTCTTCCTGGTGGGAAATGAGAGTTAAATTTGCCCGTCCAGACACCTCCAGCTAGTCTCTCATTGGTTCTCGCTATTCCTGTTCATCTTCCGCAGAAATTGCAAACTGGGCCAAACAGGAGGTTAAAGGGACTGACTCTCCAAGTGGGGAGAGTGTTAGTAAAGCGTCTGGAATGTTGCACCCGAGTACCAGGGTACGAAAACTGAGACATATTTGAACACGTCTCCCGATCACATGGTTGATCATACTCTAGGTTCCACATGCATGTTTTAGCTGAAGGAAGAATACCTTAAACCTGGGTAGTTGAAACCCGTGGAATGGGTACCATGCAATATGACTTCAAAGGGTCTTCATTTGCTCACCGAACCTCTCCAATCCTATCACTGCTGCGTTTATGTCCCTGTACACATGCTTGATTCTCTTTCGGAGACATAGCAATCCATAGGTTTTAAGATACTTAAGAGTCAGGTACATTCTTAGGCGTTTAATATGCGGTGTTGAGTCCATTTCGTTGAGCAAGGAGTAGCTCTTGTCTATTCCATATTTGGCTTAAGGAACTTTATCTGTGCTCATTTCAATCTCTGGTTTTATGCAGCACCCCAACTCACCTTTACCCTTAAACAAGCATAAGTTGGTTTTCTAAATTTGAGACCCTGTTCTGTTCTGTAATTCAGTTCCTGTGTAGCCAAGTTTACATTCCGTGTATTACTGATATCTTATGATGTTTCTTTTTCTGTGTGACTTATTTCAGTTAGAATCATCGTACCTGAATCCACTCATTGTGCTGCTACGGGCCTGATGACATAGATTTCACTGCTGAGTGATACTGCATTGTACGTAAGTACCACAAGTTCTTTATCCATTTTTCACTTTCTGTGATATTGAACTTGTACGGTAAACGAGGTTCTTGTAAACAGAGGCGTCCCAAACATTGGGGTGGCTGTGTCTTTTTGATTTTAATTTCCCTAAGCTATAGGACCATAAGTGGAAGTGCCCTAGGCTCTGTTGCTTTGTTTTTTAGATGTTTCAGGAAACACCATACACTTCTCCCGAGTGTCTGTTGGCAGTTTACATCCCGCCCATCAGCATAACAAGGCTCCCAGTTCTCCATGGCCTGTCCTGCCTTTCTGGATTTTACACTTTTTTCAGATGGCCCTTTTGACCGGGGGGAAGTGAGACTTCATTGTAGTGCAGATTTCCTTTGCAAGCTTGCTTGGTTGGCCAAAAAGGGCGTATGCGTTTTTTCCTGAATATATTCAGGAAAAAACGCATACGCCCTTTTTGGCCAAGTGCATCATTGTGGACGTTCTGCCTCTTTTCCTATGCTTTCAATGCAATTCCAGTCTACCTCCTGAAATCGGTTTCCTGCAATTCTGCCCCGCTTTCAAGTCCTCTTGGCAGCCTTACTTCAGTATATTTTTGGACGATAGTTGTCATTTATAACTCTGCAGGTTTGTGAATTACAGTGCCCCTGAGCTCCTTTCTTCAACTCGTTTTCTTGTGAGCTGGCCGCAACACCGCAGGATGGCTTCAGGCCCTAATCTGGTTCCGGCACGGCACGCTGAGCCTTTGGTTATTTCCTCTTCCTGGTGGGAAATGAGAGTTAAATTTGCCCGTCCAGACACCTCCAGCTAGTCTCTCATTGGTTCTCGCTATTCCTGTTCATCTTCCGCAGAAATTGCAAACTGGGCCAAACAGGAGGTTAAAGGGACTGACTCTCCAAGTCGGGAGAGTGTTAGTAAAGCGTCTGGAATGTTGCACCCGAGTACCAGGGTACGAAAACTGAGACATATTTGAACACGTCTCCCGATCACATGGTTGATCATACTCTAGGTTCCACATGCATGTTTTAGCTGAAGGAAGAATACCTTAAACCTGGGTAGTTGAAACCCGTGGAATGGGTACCATGCAATATGACTTCAAAGGGTCTTCATTTGCTCACCGAACCTCTCCAATCCTATCACTGCTGCGTTTATGTCCCTGTACACATGCTTGATTCTCTTTCGGAGACATAGCAATCCATAGGTTTTAAGATACTTAAGAGTCAGGTACATTCTTAGGCGTTTAATATGCGGTGTTGAGTCCATTTCGTTGAGCAAGGAGTAGCTCTTGTCTATTCCATATTTGGCTTAAGGAACTTTATCTGTGCTCATTTCAATCTCTGGTTTTATGCAGCACCCCAACTCACCTTTACCCTTAAACAAGCATAAGTTGGTTTTCTAAATTTGAGACCCTGTTCTGTTCTGTAATTCAGTTCCTGTGTAGCCAAGTTTACATTCCGTGTATTACTGATATCTTATGATGTTTCTTTTTCTGTGTGACTTATTTCAGTTAGAATCATCGTACCTGAATCCACTCATTGTGCTGCTACGGGCCTGATGACATAGATTTCACTGCTGAGTGATACTGCATTGTACGTAAGTACCACAAGTTCTTTATCCATTTTTCACTTTCTGTGATATTGAACTTGTACGGTAAACGAGGTTCTTGTAAACAGAGGCGTCCCAAACATTGGGGTGGCTGTGTCTTTTTGATTTTAATTTCCCTAAGCTATAGGACCATAAGTGGAAGTGCCCTAGGCTCTGTTGCTTTGTTTTTTAGATGTTTCAGGAAACACCATACACTTCTCCCGAGTGTCTGTTGGCAGTTTACATCCCGCCCATCAGCATAACAAGGCTCCCAGTTCTCCATGGCCTGTCCTGCCTTTCTGGATTTTACACTTTTTTCAGATGGCCCTTTTGACCGGGGGGAAGTGAGACTTCATTGTAGTGCAGATTTCCTTTGCAAGCTTGCTTGGTTGGCCAAAAAGGGCGTATGCGTTTTTTCCTGAATATATTCAGGAAAAAACGCATACGCCCTTTTTGGCCAAGTGCATCATTGTGGACGTTCTGCCTCTTTTCCTATGCTTTCAATGCAATTCCAGTCTACCTCCTGAAATCGGTTTCCTGCAATTCTGCCCCGCTTTCAAGTCCTCTTGGCAGCCTTACTTCAGTATATTTTTGGACGATAGCTGTCATTTATAACTCTGCAGGTTTGTGAATTACAGTGCCCCTGAGCTCCTTTCTTCAACTCGCTTTCTTGTGAGCTGGCCGCAACACCGCAGGATGGCTTCAGGCCCTAATCTGGTTCCGGCACGGCACGCTGAGCCTTTGGTTATTTCCTCTTCCTGGTGGGAAATGAGAGTTAAATTTGCCCGTCCAGACACCTCCAGCTAGTCTCTCATTGGTTCTCGCTATTCCTGTTCATCTTCCGCAGAAATTGCAAACTGGGCCAAACAGGAGGTTAAAGGGACTGACTCTCCAAGTGGGGAGAGTGTTAGTAAAGCGTCTGGAATGTTGCACCCGAGTACCAGGGTACGAAAACTGAGACATATTTGAACACGTCTCCCGATCACATGGTTGATCATACTCTAGGTTCCACATGCATGTTTTAGCTGAAGGAAGAATACCTTAAACCTGGGTAGTTGAAACCCGTGGAATGGGTACCATGCAATATGACTTCAAAGGGTCTTCATTTGCTCACCGAACCTTTCCAATCCTATCACTGCTGCGTTTATGTCCCTGTACACATGCTTGATTCTCTTTCGGAGACATAGCAATCCATAGGTTTTAAGATACTTAAGAGTCAGGTACATTCTTAGGCGTTTAATATGCGGTGTTGAGTCCATTTTGTTGAGCAAGGAGTAGCTCTTGTCTATTCCATATTTGGCTTAAGGAACTTTATCTGTGCTCATTTCAATCTCTGGTTTTATGCAGCACCCCAACTCACCTTTACCCTTAAACAAGCATAAGTTGGTTTTCTAAATTTGAGACCCTGTTCTGTTCTGTAATTCAGTTCCTGTGTAGCCAAGTTTACATTCCGTGTATTACTGATATCTTATGATGTTTCTTTCTCTGTGTGACTTATTTCAGTTAGAATCATCGTACCTGAATCCACTCATTGTGCTGCTACGGGCCTGATGACATAGATTTCACTGCTGAGTGATACTGCATTGTACGTAAGTACCACAAGTTCTTTATCCATTTTTCACTTTCTGTGATATTGAACTTGTACGGTAAACGAGGTTCTTGTAAACAGAGGCGTCCCAAACATTGGGGTGGCTGTGTCTTTTTGATTTTAATTTCCCTAAGCTATAGGACCATAAGTGGAAGTGCCCTAGGCTCTGTTGCTTTGTTTTTTAGATGTTTCAGGAAACACCATACACTTCTCCCGAGTGTCTGTTGGCAGTTTACATCCCGCCCATCAGCATAACAAGGCTCCCAGTTCTCCATGGCCTGTCCTGCCTTTCTGGATTTTACACTTTTTTCAGATGGCCCTTTTGACGGGGGGGTGGGAAGTGAGACTTCATTGTAGTGCAGATTTCCTTTGCAAGCTTGCTTGGTTGGCCAAAAAGGGCGTATGCGTTTTTTCCTGAATATATTCAGGAAAAAACGCATACGCCCTTTTTGGCCAAGTGCATCATTGTGGACGTTCTGCCTCTTTTCCAATGCTTTCAATGCAATTCCAGTCTACCTCCTGAAATCGGTTTCCTGCAATTCTGCCCCGCTTTCAAGTCCTCTTGGCAGCCTTACTTCAGTATATTTTTGGACGATAGTTGTCATTTATAACTCTGCAGGTTTGTGAATTACAGTGCCCCTGAGCTCCTTTCTTCAACTCGTTTTCTTGTGAGCTGGCCGCAACACCGCAGGATGGCTTCAGGCCCTAATCTGGTTCCGGCACGGCACGCTGAGCCTTTGGTTATTTCCTCTTCCTGGTGGGAAATGAGAGTTAAATTTGCCCGTCCAGACACCTCCAGCTAGTCTCTCATTGGTTCTCGCTATTCCTGTTCATCTTCCGCAGAAATTGCAAACTGGGCCAAACAGGAGGTTAAAGGGACTGACTCTCCAAGTCGGGAGAGTGTTAGTAAAGCGTCTGGAATGTTGCACCCGAGTACCAGGGTACGAAAACTGAGACATATTTGAACACGTCTCCCGATCACATGGTTGATCATACTCTAGGTTCCACATGCATGTTTTAGCTGAAGGAAGAATACCTTAAACCTGGGTAGTTGAAACCCGTGGAATGGGTACCATGCAATATGACTTCAAAGGGTCTTCATTTGCTCACCGAACCTCTCCAATCCTATCACTGCTGCGTTTATGTCCCTGTACACATGCTTGATTCTCTTTCGGAGACATAGCAATCCATAGGTTTTAAGATACTTAAGAGTCAGGTACATTCTTAGGCGTTTAATATGCGGTGTTGAGTCCATTTCGTTGAGCAAGGAGTAGCTCTTGTCTATTCCATATTTGGCTTAAGGAACTTTATCTGTGCTCATTTCAATCTCTGGTTTTATGCAGCACCCCAACTCACCTTTACCCTTAAACAAGCATAAGTTGGTTTTCTAAATTTGAGACCCTGTTCTGTTCTGTAATTCAGTTCCTGTGTAGCCAAGTTTACATTCCGTGTATTACTGATATCTTATGATGTTTCTTTTTCTGTGTGACTTATTTCAGTTAGAATCATCGTACCTGAATCCACTCATTGTGCTGCTACGGGCCTGATGACATAGATTTCACTGCTGAGTGATACTGCATTGTACGTAAGTACCACAAGTTCTTTATCCATTTTTCACTTTCTGTGATATTGAACTTGTACGGTAAACGAGGTTCTTGTAAACAGAGGCGTCCCAAACATTGGGGTGGCTGTGTCTTTTTGATTTTAATTTCCCTAAGCTATAGGACCATAAGTGGAAGTGGCCTAGGCTCTGTTGCTTTGTTTTTTAGATGTTTCAGGAAACACCATACACTTCTCCCGAGTGTCTGTTGGCAGTTTACATCCCGCCCATCAGCATAACAAGGCTCCCAGTTCTCCATGGCCTGTCCTGCCTTTCTGGATTTTACACTTTTTTCAGATGGCCCTTTTGACCGGGGGGAAGTGAGACTTCATTGTAGTGCAGATTTCCTTTGCAAGCTTGCTTGGTTGGCCAAAAAGGGCGTATGCGTTTTTTCCTGAATATATTCAGGAAAAAACGCATACGCCCTTTTTGGCCAAGTGCATCATTGTGGACGTTCTGCCTCTTTTCCTATGCTTTCAATGCAATTCCAGTCTACCTCCTGAAATCGGTTTCCTGCAATTCTGCCCCGCTTTCAAGTCCTCTTGGCAGCCTTACTTCAGTATATTTTTGGACGATAGTTGTCATTTATAACTCTGCAGGTTTGTGAATTACAGTGCCCCTGAGCTCCTTTCTTCAACTCGTTTTCTTGTGAGCTGGCCGCAACACCGCAGGATGGCTTCAGGCCCTAATCTGGTTCCGGCACGGCACGCTGAGCCTTTGGTTATTTCCTCTTCCTGGTGGGAAATGAGAGTTAAATTTGCCCGTCCAGACACCTCCAGCTAGTCTCTCATTGGTTCTCGCTATTCCTGTTCATCTTCCGCAGAAATTGCAAACTGGGCCAAACAGGAGGTTAAAGGGACTGACTCTCCAAGTCGGGAGAGTGTTAGTAAAGCGTCTGGAATGTTGCACCCGAGTACCAGGGTACGAAAACTGAGACATATTTGAACACGTCTCCCGATCACATGGTTGATCATACTCTAGGTTCCACATGCATGTTTTAGCTGAAGGAAGAATACCTTAAACCTGGGTAGTTGAAACCCGTGGAATGGGTACCATGCAATATGACTTCAAAGGGTCTTCATTTGCTCACCGAACCTCTCCAATCCTATCACTGCTGCGTTTATGTCCCTGTACACATGCTTGATTCTCTTTCGGAGACATAGCAATCCATAGGTTTTAAGATACTTAAGAGTCAGGTACATTCTTAGGCGTTTAATATGCGGTGTTGAGTCCATTTCGTTGAGCAAGGAGTAGCTCTTGTCTATTCCATATTTGGCTTAAGGAACTTTATCTGTGCTCATTTCAATCTCTGGTTTTATGCAGCACCCCAACTCACCTTTACCCTTAAACAAGCATAAGTTGGTTTTCTAAATTTGAGACCCTGTTCTGTTCTGTAATTCAGTTCCTGTGTAGCCAAGTTTACATTCCGTGTATTACTGATATCTTATGATGTTTCTTTTTCTGTGTGACTTATTTCAGTTAGAATCATCGTACCTGAATCCACTCATTGTGCTGCTACGGACCTGATGACATAGATTTCACTGCTGAGTGATACTGCATTGTACGTAAGTACCACAAGTTCTTTATCCATTTTTCACTTTCTGTGATATTGAACTTGTACGGTAAACGAGGTTCTTGTAAACAGAGGCGTCCCAAACATTGGGGTGGCTGTGTCTTTTTGATTTTAGTTTCCCTAAGCTATAGGACCATAAGTGGAAGTGGCCTAGGCTCTGTTGCTTTGTTTTTTAGATGTTTCAGGAAACACCATACACTTCTCCCGAGTGTCTGTTGGCAGTTTACATCCCGCCCATCAGCATAACAAGGCTCCCAGTTCTCCATGGCCTGTCCTGCCTTTCTGGATTTTACACTTTTTTCAGATGGCCCTTTTGACCGGGGGGAAGTGAGACTTCATTGTAGTGCAGATTTCCTTTGCAAGCTTGCTTGGTTGGCCAAAAAGGGCGTATACGTTTTTTCCTGAATATATTCAGGAAAAAACGCATACGCCCTTTTTGGCCAAGTGCATCATTGTGGACGTTCTGCCTCTTTTCCTATGCTTTCAATGCAATTCCAGTCTACCTCCTGAAATCGGTTTCCTGCAATTCTGCCCCGCTTTCAAGTCCTCTTGGCAGCCTTACTTCAGTATATTTTTGGACGATAGCTGTCATTTATAACTCTGCAGGTTTGTGAATTACAGTGCCCCTGAGCTCCTTTCTTCAACTCGCTTTCTTGTGAGCTGGCCGCAACACCGCAGGATGGCTTCAGGCCCTAATCTGGTTCCGGCACGGCACGCTGAGCCTTTGGTTATTTCCTCTTCCTGGTGGGAAATGAGAGTTAAATTTGCCCGTCCAGACACCTCCAGCTAGTCTCTCATTGGTTCTCGCTATTCCTGTTCATCTTCCGCAGAAATTGCAAACTGGGCCAAACAGGAGGTTAAAGGGACTGACTCTCCAAGTCGGGAGAGTGTTAGTAAAGCGTCTGGAATGTTGCACCCGAGTACCAGGGTACGAAAACTGAGACATATTTGAACACGTCTCCCGATCACATGGTTGATCATACTCTAGGTTCCACATGCATGTTTTAGCTGAAGGAAGAATACCTTAAACCTGGGTAGTTGAAACCCGTGGAATGGGTACCATGCAATATGACTTCAAAGGGTCTTCATTTGCTCACCGAACCTCTCCAATCCTATCACTGCTGCGTTTATGTCCCTGTACACATGCTTGATTCTCTTTCGGAGACATAGCAATCCATAGGTTTTAAGATACTTAAGAGTCAGGTACATTCTTAGGCGTTTAATATGCGGTGTTGAGTCCATTTCGTTGAGCAAGGAGTAGCTCTTGTCTATTCCATATTTGGCTTAAGGAACTTTATCTGTGCTCATTTCAATCTCTGGTTTTATGCAGCACCCCAACTCACCTTTACCCTTAAACAAGCATAAGTTGGTTTTCTAAATTTGAGACCCTGTTCTGTTCTGTAATTCAGTTCCTGTGTAGCCAAGTTTACATTCCGTGTATTACTGATATCTTATGATGTTTCTTTTTCTGTGTGACTTATTTCAGTTAGAATCATCGTACCTGAATCCACTCATTGTGCTGCTACGGGCCTGATGACATAGATTTCACTGCTGAGTGATACTGCATTGTACGTAAGTACCACAAGTTCTTTATCCATTTTTCACTTTCTGTGATATTGAACTTGTACGGTAAACGAGGTTCTTGTAAACAGAGGCGTCCCAAACATTGGGGTGGCTGTGTCTTTTTGATTTTAGTTTCCCTAAGCTATAGGACCATAAGTGGAAGTGCCCTAGGCTCTGTTGCTTTGTTTTTTAGATGTTTCAGGAAACACCATACACTTCTCCCGAGTGTCTGTTGGCAGTTTACATCCCGCCCATCAGCATAACAAGGCTCCCAGTTCTCCATGGCCTGTCCTGCCTTTCTGGATTTTACACTTTTTTCAGATGGCCCTTTTGACCGGGGGGAAGTGAGACTTCATTGTAGTGCAGATTTCCTTTGCAAGCTTGCTTGGTTGGCCAAAAAGGGCGTATGCGTTTTTTCCTGAATATATTCAGGAAAAAACGCATACGCCCTTTTTGGCCAAGTGCATCATTGTGGACGTTCTGCCTCTTTTCCTATGCTTTCAATGCAATTCCAGTCTACCTCCTGAAATCGGTTTCCTGCAATTCTGCCCCGCTTTCAAGTCCTCTTGGCAGCCTTACTTCAGTATATTTTTGGACGATAGTTGTCATTTATAACTCTGCAGGTTTGTGAATTACAGTGCCCCTGAGCTCCTTTCTTCAACTCGTTTTCTTGTGAGCTGGCCGCAACACCGCAGGATGGCTTCAGGCCCTAATCTGGTTCCGGCACGGCACGCTGAGCCTTTGGTTATTTCCTCTTCCTGGTGGGAAATGAGAGTTAAATTTGCCCGTCCAGACACCTCCAGCTAGTCTCTCATTGGTTCTCGCTATTCCTGTTCATCTTCCGCAGAAATTGCAAACTGGGCCAAACAGGAGGTTAAAGGGACTGACTCTCCAAGTCGGGAGAGTGTTAGTAAAGCGTCTGGAATGTTGCACCCGAGTACCAGGGTACGAAAACTGAGACATATTTGAACACGTCTCCCGATCACATGGTTGATCATACTCTAGGTTCCACATGCATGTTTTAGCTGAAGGAAGAATACCTTAAACCTGGGTAGTTGAAACCCGTGGAATGGGTACCATGCAATATGACTTCAAAGGGTCTTCATTTGCTCACCGAACCTCTCCAATCCTATCACTGCTGCGTTTATGTCCCTGTACACATGCTTGATTCTCTTTCGGAGACATAGCAATCCATAGGTTTTAAGATACTTAAGAGTCAGGTACATTCTTAGGCGTTTAATATGCGGTGTTGAGTCCATTTCGTTGAGCAAGGAGTAGCTCTTGTCTATTCCATATTTGGCTTAAGGAACTTTATCTGTGCTCATTTCAATCTCTGGTTTTATGCAGCACCCCAACTCACCTTTACCCTTAAACAAGCATAAGTTGGTTTTCTAAATTTGAGACCCTGTTCTGTTCTGTAATTCAGTTCCTGTGTAGCCAAGTTTACATTCCGTGTATTACTGATATCTTATGATGTTTCTTTTTCTGTGTGACTTATTTCAGTTAGAATCATCGTACCTGAATCCACTCATTGTGCTGCTACGGGCCTGATGACATAGATTTCACTGCTGAGTGATACTGCATTGTACGTAAGTACCACAAGTTCTTTATCCATTTTTCACTTTCTGTGATATTGAACTTGTACGGTAAACGAGGTTCTTGTAAACAGAGGCGTCCCAAACATTGGGGTGGCTGTGTCTTTTTGATTTTAATTTCCCTAAGCTATAGGACCATAAGTGGAAGTGGCCTAGGCTCTGTTGCTTTGTTTTTTAGATGTTTCAGGAAGCACCATACACTTCTCCCGAGTGTCTGTTGGCAGTTTACATCCCGCCCATCAGCATAACAAGGCTCCCAGTTCTCCATGGCCTGTCCTGCCTTTCTGGATTTTACACTTTTTTCAGATGGCCCTTTTGACCGGGGGGAAGTGAGACTTCATTGTAGTGCAGATTTCCTTTGCAAGCTTGCTTGGTTGGCCAAAAAGGGCGTATGCGTTTTTTCCTGAATATATTCAGGAAAAAACGCATACGCCCTTTTTGGCCAAGTGCATCATTGTGGACGTTCTGCCTCTTTTCCTATGCTTTCAATGCAATTCCAGTCTACCTCCTGAAATCGGTTTCCTGCAATTCTGCCCCGCTTTCAAGTCCTCTTGGCAGCCTTACTTCAGTATATTTTTGGACGATAGCTGTCATTTATAACTCTGCAGGTTTGTGAATTACAGTGCCCCTGAGCTCCTTTCTTCAACTCGCTTTCTTGTGAGCTGGCCGCAACACCGCAGGATGGCTTCAGGCCCTAATCTGGTTCCGGCACGGCACGCTGAGCCTTTGGTTATTTCCTCTTCCTGGTGGGAAATGAGAGTTAAATTTGCCCGTCCAGACACCTCCAGCTAGTCTCTCATTGGTTCTCGCTATTCCTGTTCATCTTCCGCAGAAATTGCAAACTGGGCCAAACAGGAGGTTAAAGGGACTGACTCTCCAAGTCGGGAGAGTGTTAGTAAAGCGTCTGGAATGTTGCACCCGAGTACCAGGGTACGAAAACTGAGACATATTTGAACACGTCTCCCGATCACATGGTTGATCATACTCTAGGTTCCACATGCATGTTTTAGCTGAAGGAAGAATACCTTAAACCTGGGTAGTTGAAACCCGTGGAATGGGTACCATGCAATATGACTTCAAAGGGTCTTCATTTGCTCACCGAACCTCTCCAATCCTATCACTGCTGCGTTTATGTCCCTGTACACATGCTTGATTCTCTTTCGGAGACATAGCAATCCATAGGTTTTAAGATACTTAAGAGTCAGGTACATTCTTAGGCGTTTAATATGCGGTGTTGAGTCCATTTCGTTGAGCAAGGAGTAGCTCTTGTCTATTCCATATTTGGCTTAAGGAACTTTATCTGTGCTCATTTCAATCTCTGGTTTTATGCAGCACCCCAACTCACCTTTACCCTTAAACAAGCATAAGTTGGTTTTCTAAATTTGAGACCCTGTTCTGTTCTGTAATTCAGTTCCTGTGTAGCCAAGTTTACATTCCGTGTATTACTGATATCTTATGATGTTTCTTTTTCTGTGTGACTTATTTCAGTTAGAATCATCGTACCTGAATCCACTCATTGTGCTGCTACGGGCCTGATGACATAGATTTCACTGCTGAGTGATACTGCATTGTACGTAAGTACCACAAGTTCTTTATCCATTTTTCACTTTCTGTGATATTGAACTTGTACGGTAAACGAGGTTCTTGTAAACAGAGGCGTCCCAAACATTGGGGTGGCTGTGTCTTTTTGATTTTAATTTCCCTAAGCTATAGGACCATAAGTGGAAGTGGCCTAGGCTCTGTTGCTTTGTTTTTTAGATGTTTCAGGAAGCACCATACACTTCTCCCGAGTGTCTGTTGGCAGTTTACATCCCGCCCATCAGCATAACAAGGCTCCCAGTTCTCCATGGCCTGTCCTGCCTTTCTGGATTTTACACTTTTTTCAGATGGCCCTTTTGACCGGGGGGAAGTGAGACTTCATTGTAGTGCAGATTTCCTTTGCAAGCTTGCTTGGTTGGCCAAAAAGGGCGTATGCGTTTTTTCCTGAATATATTCAGGAAAAAACGCATACGCCCTTTTTGGCCAAGTGCATCATTGTGGACGTTCTGCCTCTTTTCCTATGCTTTCAATGCAATTCCAGTCTACCTCCTGAAATCGGTTTCCTGCAATTCTGCCCCGCTTTCAAGTCCTCTTGGCAGCCTTACTTCAGTATATTTTTGGACGATAGCTGTCATTTATAACTCTGCAGGTTTGTGAATTACAGTGCCCCTGAGCTCCTTTCTTCAACTCGCTTTCTTGTGAGCTGGCCGCAACACCGCAGGATGGCTTCAGGCCCTAATCTGGTTCCGGCACGGCACGCTGAGCCTTTGGTTATTTCCTCTTCCTGGTGGGAAATGAGAGTTAAATTTGCCCGTCCAGACACCTCCAGCTAGTCTCTCATTGGTTCTCGCTATTCCTGTTCATCTTCCGCAGAAATTGCAAACTGGGCCAAACAGGAGGTTAAAGGGACTGACTCTCCAAGTCGGGAGAGTGTTAGTAAAGCGTCTGGAATGTTGCACCCGAGTACCAGGGTACGAAAACTGAGACATATTTGAACACGTCTCCCGATCACATGGTTGATCATACTCTAGGTTCCACATGCATGTTTTAGCTGAAGGAAGAATACCTTAAACCTGGGTAGTTGAAACCCGTGGAATGGGTACCATGCAATATGACTTCAAAGGGTCTTCATTTGCTCACCGAACCTCTCCAATCCTATCACTGCTGCGTTTATGTCCCTGTACACATGCTTGATTCTCTTTCGGAGACATAGCAATCCATAGGTTTTAAGATACTTAAGAGTCAGGTACATTCTTAGGCGTTTAATATGCGGTGTTGAGTCCATTTCGTTGAGCAAGGAGTAGCTCTTGTCTATTCCATATTTGGCTTAAGGAACTTTATCTGTGCTCATTTCAATCTCTGGTTTTATGCAGCACCCCAACTCACCTTTACCCTTAAACAAGCATAAGTTGGTTTTCTAAATTTGAGACCCTGTTCTGTTCTGTAATTCAGTTCCTGTGTAGCCAAGTTTACATTCCGTGTATTACTGATATCTTATGATGTTTCTTTTTCTGTGTGACTTATTTCAGTTAGAATCATCGTACCTGAATCCACTCATTGTGCTGCTACGGGCCTGATGACATAGATTTCACTGCTGAGTGATACTGCATTGTACGTAAGTACCACAAGTTCTTTATCCATTTTTCACTTTCTGTGATATTGAACTTGTACGGTAAACGAGGTTCTTGTAAACAGAGGCGTCCCAAACATTGGGGTGGCTGTGTCTTTTTGATTTTAATTTCCCTAAGCTATAGGACCATAAGTGGAAGTGGCCTAGGCTCTGTTGCTTTGTTTTTTAGATGTTTCAGGAAGCACCATACACTTCTCCCGAGTGTCTGTTGGCAGTTTACATCCCGCCCATCAGCATAACAAGGCTCCCAGTTCTCCATGGCCTGTCCTGCCTTTCTGGATTTTACACTTTTTTCAGATGGCCCTTTTGACCGGGGGGAAGTGAGACTTCATTGTAGTGCAGATTTCCTTTGCAAGCTTGCTTGGTTGGCCAAAAAGGGCGTATGCGTTTTTTCCTGAATATATTCAGGAAAAAACGCATACGCCCTTTTTGGCCAAGTGCATCATTGTGGACGTTCTGCCTCTTTTCCTATGCTTTCAATGCAATTCCAGTCTACCTCCTGAAATCGGTTTCCTGCAATTCTGCCCCGCTTTCAAGTCCTCTTGGCAGCCTTACTTCAGTATATTTTTGGACGATAGCTGTCATTTATAACTCTGCAGGTTTGTGAATTACAGTGCCCCTGAGCTCCTTTCTTCAACTCGCTTTCTTGTGAGCTGGCCGCAACACCGCAGGATGGCTTCAGGCCCTAATCTGGTTCCGGCACGGCACGCTGAGCCTTTGGTTATTTCCTCTTCCTGGTGGGAAATGAGAGTTAAATTTGCCCGTCCAGACACCTCCAGCTAGTCTCTCATTGGTTCTCGCTATTCCTGTTCATCTTCCGCAGAAATTGCAAACTGGGCCAAACAGGAGGTTAAAGGGACTGACTCTCCAAGTCGGGAGAGTGTTAGTAAAGCGTCTGGAATGTTGCACCCGAGTACCAGGGTACGAAAACTGAGACATATTTGAACACGTCTCCCGATCACATGGTTGATCATACTCTAGGTTCCACATGCATGTTTTAGCTGAAGGAAGAATACCTTAAACCTGGGTAGTTGAAACCCGTGGAATGGGTACCATGCAATATGACTTCAAAGGGTCTTCATTTGCTCACCGAACCTCTCCAATCCTATCACTGCTGCGTTTATGTCCCTGTACACATGCTTGATTCTCTTTCGGAGACATAGCAATCCATAGGTTTTAAGATACTTAAGAGTCAGGTACATTCTTAGGCGTTTAATATGCGGTGTTGAGTCCATTTCGTTGAGCAAGGAGTAGCTCTTGTCTATTCCATATTTGGCTTAAGGAACTTTATCTGTGCTCATTTCAATCTCTGGTTTTATGCAGCACCCCAACTCACCTTTACCCTTAAACAAGCATAAGTTGGTTTTCTAAATTTGAGACCCTGTTCTGTTCTGTAATTCAGTTCCTGTGTAGCCAAGTTTACATTCCGTGTATTACTGATATCTTATGATGTTTCTTTTTCTGTGTGACTTATTTCAGTTAGAATCATCGTACCTGAATCCACTCATTGTGCTGCTACGGGCCTGATGACATAGATTTCACTGCTGAGTGATACTGCATTGTACGTAAGTACCACAAGTTCTTTATCCATTTTTCACTTTCTGTGATATTGAACTTGTACGGTAAACGAGGTTCTTGTAAACAGAGGCGTCCCAAACATTGGGGTGGCTGTGTCTTTTTGATTTTAGTTTCCCTAAGCTATAGGACCATAAGTGGAAGTGCCCTAGGCTCTGTTGCTTTGTTTTTTAGATGTTTCAGGAAACACCATACACTTCTCCCGAGTGTCTGTTGGCAGTTTACATCCCGCCCATCAGCATAACAAGGCTCCCAGTTCTCCATGGCCTGTCCTGCCTTTCTGGATTTTACACTTTTTTCAGATGGCCCTTTTGACCGGGGGGAAGTGAGACTTCATTGTAGTGCAGATTTCCTTTGCAAGCTTGCTTGGTTGGCCAAAAAGGGCGTATGCGTTTTTTCCTGAATATATTCAGGAAAAAACGCATACGCCCTTTTTGGCCAAGTGCATCATTGTGGACGTTCTGCCTCTTTTCCTATGCTTTCAATGCAATTCCAGTCTACCTCCTGAAATCGGTTTCCTGCAATTCTGCCCCGCTTTCAAGTCCTCTTGGCAGCCTTACTTCAGTATATTTTTGGACGATAGCTGTCATTTATAACTCTGCAGGTTTGTGAATTACAGTGCCCCTGAGCTCCTTTCTTCAACTCGCTTTCTTGTGAGCTGGCCGCAACACCGCAGGATGGCTTCAGGCCCTAATCTGGTTCCGGCACGGCACGCTGAGCCTTTGGTTATTTCCTCTTCCTGGTGGGAAATGAGAGTTAAATTTGCCCGTCCAGACACCTCCAGCTAGTCTCTCATTGGTTCTCGCTATTCCTGTTCATCTTCCGCAGAAATTGCAAACTGGGCCAAACAGGAGGTTAAAGGGACTGACTCTCCAAGTCGGGAGAGTGTTAGTAAAGCGTCTGGAATGTTGCACCCGAGTACCAGGGTACGAAAACTGAGACATATTTGAACACGTCTCCCGATCACATGGTTGATCATACTCTAGGTTCCACATGCATGTTTTAGCTGAAGGAAGAATACCTTAAACCTGGGTAGTTGAAACCCGTGGAATGGGTACCATGCAATATGACTTCAAAGGGTCTTCATTTGCTCACCGAACCTCTCCAATCCTATCACTGCTGCGTTTATGTCCCTGTACACATGCTTGATTCTCTTTCGGAGACATAGCAATCCATAGGTTTTAAGATACTTAAGAGTCAGGTACATTCTTAGGCGTTTAATATGCGGTGTTGAGTCCATTTCGTTGAGCAAGGAGTAGCTCTTGTCTATTCCATATTTGGCTTAAGGAACTTTATCTGTGCTCATTTCAATCTCTGGTTTTATGCAGCACCCCAACTCACCTTTACCCTTAAACAAGCATAAGTTGGTTTTCTAAATTTGAGACCCTGTTCTGTTCTGTAATTCAGTTCCTGTGTAGCCAAGTTTACATTCCGTGTATTACTGATATCTTATGATGTTTCTTTTTCTGTGTGACTTATTTCAGTTAGAATCATCGTACCTGAATCCACTCATTGTGCTGCTACGGGCCTGATGACATAGATTTCACTGCTGAGTGATACTGCATTGTACGTAAGTACCACAAGTTCTTTATCCATTTTTCACTTTCTGTGATATTGAACTTGTACGGTAAACGAGGTTCTTGTAAACAGAGGCGTCCCAAACATTGGGGTGGCTGTGTCTTTTTGATTTTAGTTTCCCTAAGCTATAGGACCATAAGTGGAAGTGCCCTAGGCTCTGTTGCTTTGTTTTTTAGATGTTTCAGGAAACACCATACACTTCTCCCGAGTGTCTGTTGGCAGTTTACATCCCGCCCATCAGCATAACAAGGCTCCCAGTTCTCCATGGCCTGTCCTGCCTTTCTGGATTTTACACTTTTTTCAGATGGCCCTTTTGACCGGGGGGAAGTGAGACTTCATTGTAGTGCAGATTTCCTTTGCAAGCTTGCTTGGTTGGCCAAAAAGGGCGTATGCGTTTTTTCCTGAATATATTCAGGAAAAAACGCATACGCCCTTTTTGGCCAAGTGCATCATTGTGGACGTTCTGCCTCTTTTCCTATGCTTTCAATGCAATTCCAGTCTACCTCCTGAAATCGGTTTCCTGCAATTCTGCCCCGCTTTCAAGTCCTCTTGGCAGCCTTACTTCAGTATATTTTTGGACGATAGTTGTCATTTATAACTCTGCAGGTTTGTGAATTACAGTGCCCCTGAGCTCCTTTCTTCAACTCGCTTTCTTGTGAGCTGGCCGCAACACCGCAGGATGGCTTCAGGCCCTAATCTGGTTCCGGCACGGCACGCTGAGCCTTTGGTTATTTCCTCTTCCTGGTGGGAAATGAGAGTTAAATTTGCCCGTCCAGACACCTCCAGCTAGTCTCTCATTGGTTCTCGCTATTCCTGTTCATCTTCCGCAGAAATTGCAAACTGGGCCAAACAGGAGGTTAAAGGGACTGACTCTCCAAGTCGGGAGAGTGTTAGTAAAGCGTCTGGAATGTTGCACCCGAGTACCAGGGTACGAAAACTGAGACATATTTGAACACGTCTCCCGATCACATGGTTGATCATACTCTAGGTTCCACATGCATGTTTTAGCTGAAGGAAGAATACCTTAAACCTGGGTAGTTGAAACCCGTGGAATGGGTACCATGCAATATGACTTCAAAGGGTCTTCATTTGCTCACCGAACCTCTCCAATCCTATCACTGCTGCGTTTATGTCCCTGTACACATGCTTGATTCTCTTTCGGAGACATAGCAATCCATAGGTTTTAAGATACTTAAGAGTCAGGTACATTCTTAGGCGTTTAATATGCGGTGTTGAGTCCATTTCGTTGAGCAAGGAGTAGCTCTTGTCTATTCCATATTTGGCTTAAGGAACTTTATCTGTGCTCATTTCAATCTCTGGTTTTATGCAGCACCCCAACTCACCTTTACCCTTAAACAAGCATAAGTTGGTTTTCTAAATTTGAGACCCTGTTCTGTTCTGTAATTCAGTTCCTGTGTAGCCAAGTTTACATTCCGTGTATTACTGATATCTTATGATGTTTCTTTTTCTGTGTGACTTATTTCAGTTAGAATCATCGTACCTGAATCCACTCATTGTGCTGCTACGGGCCTGATGACATAGATTTCAGTGCTGAGTGATACTGCATTGTACGTAAGTACCACAAGTTCTTTATCCATTTTTCACTTTCTGTGATATTGAACTTGTACGGTAAACGAGGTTCTTGTAAACAGAGGCGTCCCAAACATTGGGGTGGCTGTGTCTTTTTGATTTTAGTTTCCCTAAGCTATAGGACCATAAGTGGAAGTGCCCTAGGCTCTGTTGCTTTGTTTTTTAGATGTTTCAGGAAACACCATACACTTCTCCCGAGTGTCTGTTGGCAGTTTACATCCCGCCCATCAGCATAACAAGGCTCCCAGTTCTCCATGGCCTGTCCTGCCTTTCTGGATTTTACACTTTTTTCAGATGGCCCTTTTGACCGGGGGGAAGTGAGACTTCATTGTAGTGCAGATTTCCTTTGCAAGCTTGCTTGGTTGGCCAAAAAGGGCGTATGCGTTTTTTCCTGAATATATTCAGGAAAAAACGCATACGCCCTTTTTGGCCAAGTGCATCATTGTGGACGTTCTGCCTCTTTTCCAATGCTTTCAATGCAATTCCAGTCTACCTCCTGAAATCGGTTTCCTGCAATTCTGCCCCGCTTTCAAGTCCTCTTGGCAGCCTTACTTCAGTATATTTTTGGACGATAGCTGTCATTTATAACTCTGCAGGTTTGTGAATTACAGTGCCCCTGAGCTCCTTTCTTCAACTCGCTTTCTTGTGAGCTGGCCGCAACACCGCAGGATGGCTTCAGGCCCTAATCTGGTTCCGGCACGGCACGCTGAGCCTTTGGTTATTTCCTCTTCCTGGTGGGAAATGAGAGTTAAATTTGCCCGTCCAGACACCTCCAGCTAGTCTCTCATTGGTTCTCGCTATTCCTGTTCATCTTCCGCAGAAATTGCAAACTGGGCCAAACAGGAGGTTAAAGGGACTGACTCTCCAAGTCGGGAGAGTGTTAGTAAAGCGTCTGGAATGTTGCACCCGAGTACCAGGGTACGAAAACTGAGACATATTTGAACACGTCTCCCGATCACATGGTTGATCATACTCTAGGTTCCACATGCATGTTTTAGCTGAAGGAAGAATACCTTAAACCTGGGTAGTTGAAACCCGTGGAATGGGTACCATGCAATATGACTTCAAAGGGTCTTCATTTGCTCACCGAACCTCTCCAATCCTATCACTGCTGCGTTTATGTCCCTGTACACATGCTTGATTCTCTTTCGGAGACATAGCAATCCATAGGTTTTAAGATACTTAAGAGTCAGGTACATTCTTAGGCGTTTAATATGCGGTGTTGAGTCCATTTCGTTGAGCAAGGAGTAGCTCTTGTCTATTCCATATTTGGCTTAAGGAACTTTATCTGTGCTCATTTCAATCTCTGGTTTTATGCAGCACCCCAACTCACCTTTACCCTTAAACAAGCATAAGTTGGTTTTCTAAATTTGAGACCCTGTTCTGTTCTGTAATTCAGTTCCTGTGTAGCCAAGTTTACATTCCGTGTATTACTGATATCTTATGATGTTTCTTTTTCTGTGTGACTTATTTCAGTTAGAATCATCGTACCTGAATCCACTCATTGTGCTGCTACGGGCCTGATGACATAGATTTCAGTGCTGAGTGATACTGCATTGTACGTAAGTACCACAAGTTCTTTATCCATTTTTCACTTTCTGTGATATTGAACTTGTACGGTAAACGAGGTTCTTGTAAACAGAGGCGTCCCAAACATTGGGGTGGCTGTGTCTTTTTGATTTTAATTTCCCTAAGCTATAGGACCATAAGTGGAAGTGCCCTAGGCTCTGTTGCTTTGTTTTTTAGATGTTTCAGGAAACACCATACACTTCTCCCGAGTGTCTGTTGGCAGTTTACATCCCGCCCATCAGCATAACAAGGCTCCCAGTTCTCCATGGCCTGTCCTGCCTTTCTGGATTTTACACTTTTTTCAGATGGCCCTTTTGACGGGGGGGGGGGGAAGTGAGACTTCATTGTAGTGCAGATTTCCTTTGCAAGCTTGCTTGGTTGGCCAAAAAGGGCGTATGCGTTTTTTCCTGAATATATTCAGGAAAAAACGCATACGCCCTTTTTGGCCAAGTGCATCATTGTGGACGTTCTGCCTCTTTTCCAATGCTTTCAATGCAATTCCAGTCTACCTCCTGAAATCGGTTTCCTGCAATTCTGCCCCGCTTTCAAGTCCTCTTGGCAGCCTTACTTCAGTATATTTTTGGACGATAGCTGTCATTTATAACTCTGCAGGTTTGTGAATTACAGTGCCCCTGAGCTCCTTTCTTCAACTCGCTTTCTTGTGAGCTGGCCGCAACACCGCAGGATGGCTTCAGGCCCTAATCTGGTTCCGGCACGGCACGCTGAGCCTTTGGTTATTTCCTCTTCCTGGTGGGAAATGAGAGTTAAATTTGCCCGTCCAGACACCTCCAGCTAGTCTCTCATTGGTTCTCGCTATTCCTGTTCATCTTCCGCAGAAATTGCAAACTGGGCCAAACAGGAGGTTAAAGGGACTGACTCTCCAAGTCGGGAGAGTGTTAGTAAAGCGTCTGGAATGTTGCACCCGAGTACCAGGGTACGAAAACTGAGACATATTTGAACACGTCTCCCGATCACATGGTTGATCATACTCTAGGTTCCACATGCATGTTTTAGCTGAAGGAAGAATACCTTAAACCTGGGTAGTTGAAACCCGTGGAATGGGTACCATGCAATATGACTTCAAAGGGTCTTCATTTGCTCACCGAACCTCTCCAATCCTATCACTGCTGCGTTTATGTCCCTGTACACATGCTTGATTCTCTTTCGGAGACATAGCAATCCATAGGTTTTAAGATACTTAAGAGTCAGGTACATTCTTAGGCGTTTAATATGCGGTGTTGAGTCCATTTCGTTGAGCAAGGAGTAGCTCTTGTCTATTCCATATTTGGCTTAAGGAACTTTATCTGTGCTCATTTCAATCTCTGGTTTTATGCAGCACCCCAACTCACCTTTACCCTTAAACAAGCATAAGTTGGTTTTCTAAATTTGAGACCCTGTTCTGTTCTGTAATTCAGTTCCTGTGTAGCCAAGTTTACATTCCGTGTATTACTGATATCTTATGATGTTTCTTTTTCTGTGTGACTTATTTCAGTTAGAATCATCGTACCTGAATCCACTCATTGTGCTGCTACGGGCCTGATGACATAGATTTCACTGCTGAGTGATACTGCATTGTACGTAAGTACCACAAGTTCTTTATCCATTTTTCACTTTCTGTGATATTGAACTTGTACGGTAAACGAGGTTCTTGTAAACAGAGGCGTCCCAAACATTGGGGTGGCTGTGTCTTTTTGATTTTAGTTTCCCTAAGCTATAGGACCATAAGTGGAAGTGCCCTAGGCTCTGTTGCTTTGTTTTTTAGATGTTTCAGGAAACACCATACACTTCTCCCGAGTGTCTGTTGGCAATTTACATCCCGCCCATCAGCATAACAAGGCTCCCAGTTCTCCATGGCCTGTCCTGCCTTTCTGGATTTTACACTTTTCTCAGATGGCCCTTTTGACCGGGGGGAAGTGAGACTTCATTGTAGTGCAGATTTCCTTTGCAAGCTTGCTTGGTTGGCCAAAAAGGGCGTATGCGTTTTTTCCTGAATATATTCAGGAAAAAACGCATACGCCCTTTTTGGCCAAGTGCATCATTGTGGACGTTCTGCCTCTTTTCCTATGCTTTCAATGCAATTCCAGTCTACCTCCTGAAATCGGTTTCCTGCAATTCTGCCCCGCTTTCAAGTCCTCTTGGCAGCCTTACTTCAGTATATTTTTGGACGATAGTTGTCATTTATAACTCTGCAGGTTTGTGAATTACAGTGCCCCTGAGCTCCTTTCTTCAACTCGTTTTCTTGTGAGCTGGCCGCAACACCGCAGGATGGCTTCAGGCCCTAATCTGGTTCCGGCACGGCACGCTGAGCCTTTGGTTATTTCCTCTTCCTGGTGGGAAATGAGAGTTAAATTTGCCCGTCCAGACACCTCCAGCTAGTCTCTCATTGGTTCTCGCTATTCCTGTTCATCTTCCGCAGAAATTGCAAACTGGGCCAAACAGGAGGTTAAAGGGACTGACTCTCCAAGTCGGGAGAGTGTTAGTAAAGCGTCTGGAATGTTGCACCCGAGTACCAGGGTACGAAAACTGAGACATATTTGAACACGTCTCCCGATCACATGGTTGATCATACTCTAGGTTCCACATGCATGTTTTAGCTGAAGGAAGAATACCTTAAACCTGGGTAGTTGAAACCCGTGGAATGGGTACCATGCAATATGACTTCAAAGGGTCTTCATTTGCTCACCGAACCTCTCCAATCCTATCACTGCTGCGTTTATGTCCCTGTACACATGCTTGATTCTCTTTCGGAGACATAGCAATCCATAGGTTTTAAGATACTTAAGAGTCAGGTACATTCTTAGGCGTTTAATATGCGGTGTTGAGTCCATTTCGTTGAGCAAGGAGTAGCTCTTGTCTATTCCATATTTGGCTTAAGGAACTTTATCTGTGCTCATTTCAATCTCTGGTTTTATGCAGCACCCCAACTCACCTTTACCCTTAAACAAGCATAAGTTGGTTTTCTAAATTTGAGACCCTGTTCTGTTCTGTAATTCAGTTCCTGTGTAGCCAAGTTTACATTCCGTGTATTACTGATATCTTATGATGTTTCTTTTTCTGTGTGACTTATTTCAGTTAGAATCATCGTACCTGAATCCACTCATTGTGCTGCTACGGGCCTGATGACATAGATTTCAGTGCTGAGTGATACTGCATTGTACGTAAGTACCACAAGTTCTTTATCCATTTTTCACTTTCTGTGATATTGAACTTGTACGGTAAACGAGGTTCTTGTAAACAGAGGCGTCCCAAACATTGGGGTGGCTGTGTCTTTTTGATTTTAATTTCCCTAAGCTATAGGACCATAAGTGGAAGTGCCCTAGGCTCTGTTGCTTTGTTTTTTAGATGTTTCAGGAAACACCATACACTTCTCCCGAGTGTCTGTTGGCAGTTTACATCCCGCCCATCAGCATAACAAGGCTCCCAGTTCTCCATGGCCTGTCCTGCCTTTCTGGATTTTACACTTTTTTCAGATGGCCCTTTTGACCGGGGGGAAGTGAGACTTCATTGTAGTGCAGATTTCCTTTGCAAGCTTGCTTGGTTGGCCAAAAAGGGCGTATGCGTTTTTTCCTGAATATATTCAGGAAAAAACGCATACGCCCTTTTTGGCCAAGTGCATCATTGTGGACGTTCTGCCTCTTTTCCTATGCTTTCAATGCAATTCCAGTCTACCTCCTGAAATCGGTTTCCTGCAATTCTGCCCCGCTTTCAAGTCCTCTTGGCAGCCTTACTTCAGTATATTTTTGGACGATAGCTGTCATTTATAACTCTGCAGGTTTGTGAATTACAGTGCCCCTGAGCTCCTTTCTTCAACTCGCTTTCTTGTGAGCTGGCCGCAACACCGCAGGATGGCTTCAGGCCCTAATCTGGTTCCGGCACGGCACGCTGAGCCTTTGGTTATTTCCTCTTCCTGGTGGGAAATGAGAGTTAAATTTGCCCGTCCAGACACCTCCAGCTAGTCTCTCATTGGTTCTCGCTATTCCTGTTCATCTTCCGCAGAAATTGCAAACTGGGCCAAACAGGAGGTTAAAGGGACTGACTCTCCAAGTCGGGAGAGTGTTAGTAAAGCGTCTGGAATGTTGCACCCGAGTACCAGGGTACGAAAACTGAGACATATTTGAACACGTCTCCCGATCACATGGTTGATCATACTCTAGGTTCCACATGCATGTTTTAGCTGAAGGAAGAATACCTTAAACCTGGGTAGTTGAAACCCGTGGAATGGGTACCATGCAATATGACTTCAAAGGGTCTTCATTTGCTCACCGAACCTCTCCAATCCTATCACTGCTGCGTTTATGTCCCTGTACACATGCTTGATTCTCTTTCGGAGACATAGCAATCCATAGGTTTTAAGATACTTAAGAGTCAGGTACATTCTTAGGCGTTTAATATGCGGTGTTGAGTCCATTTCGTTGAGCAAGGAGTAGCTCTTGTCTATTCCATATTTGGCTTAAGGAACTTTATCTGTGCTCATTTCAATCTCTGGTTTTATGCAGCACCCCAACTCACCTTTACCCTTAAACAAGCATAAGTTGGTTTTCTAAATTTGAGACCCTGTTCTGTTCTGTAATTCAGTTCCTGTGTAGCCAAGTTTACATTCCGTGTATTACTGATATCTTATGATGTTTCTTTTTCTGTGTGACTTATTTCAGTTAGAATCATCGTACCTGAATCCACTCATTGTGCTGCTACGGGCCTGATGACATAGATTTCACTGCTGAGTGATACTGCATTGTACGTAAGTACCACAAGTTCTTTATCCATTTTTCACTTTCTGTGATATTGAACTTGTACGGTAAACGAGGTTCTTGTAAACAGAGGCGTCCCAAACATTGGGGTGGCTGTGTCTTTTTGATTTTAGTTTCCCTAAGCTATAGGACCATAAGTGGAAGTGCCCTAGGCTCTGTTGCTTTGTTTTTTAGATGTTTCAGGAAACACCATACACTTCTCCCGAGTGTCTGTTGGCAGTTTACATCCCGCCCATCAGCATAACAAGGCTCCCAGTTCTCCATGGCCTGTCCTGCCTTTCTGGATTTTACACTTTTTTCAGATGGCCCTTTTGACCGGGGGAAAGTGAGACTTCATTGTAGTGCAGATTTCCTTTGCAAGCTTGCTTGGTTGGCCAAAAAGGGCGTATGCGTTTTTTCCTGAATATATTCAGGAAAAAACGCATACGCCCTTTTTGGCCAAGTGCATCATTGTGGACGTTCTGCCTCTTTTCCTATGCTTTCAATGCAATTCCAGTCTACCTCCTGAAATCGGTTTCCTGCAATTCTGCCCCGCTTTCAAGTCCTCTTGGCAGCCTTACTTCAGTATATTTTTGGACGATAGCTGTCATTTATAACTCTGCAGGTTTGTGAATTACAGTGCCCCTGAGCTCCTTTCTTCAACTCGCTTTCTTGTGAGCTGGCCGCAACACCGCAGGATGGCTTCAGGCCCTAATCTGGTTCCGGCACGGCACGCTGAGCCTTTGGTTATTTCCTCTTCCTGGTGGGAAATGAGAGTTAAATTTGCCCGTCCAGACACCTCCAGCTAGTCTCTCATTGGTTCTCGCTATTCCTGTTCATCTTCCGCAGAAATTGCAAACTGGGCCAAACAGGAGGTTAAAGGGACTGACTCTCCAAGTCGGGAGAGTGTTAGTAAAGCGTCTGGAATGTTGCACCCGAGTACCAGGGTACGAAAACTGAGACATATTTGAACACGTCTCCCGATCACATGGTTGATCATACTCTAGGTTCCACATGCATGTTTTAGCTGAAGGAAGAATACCTTAAACCTGGGTAGTTGAAACCCGTGGAATGGGTACCATGCAATATGACTTCAAAGGGTCTTCATTTGCTCACCGAACCTCTCCAATCCTATCACTGCTGCGTTTATGTCCCTGTACACATGCTTGATTCTCTTTCGGAGACATAGCAATCCATAGGTTTTAAGATACTTAAGAGTCAGGTACATTCTTAGGCGTTTAATATGCGGTGTTGAGTCCATTTCGTTGAGCAAGGAGTAGCTCTTGTCTATTCCATATTTGGCTTAAGGAACTTTATCTGTGCTCATTTCAATCTCTGGTTTTATGCAGCACCCCAACTCACCATTACCCTTAAACAAGCATAAGTTGGTTTTCTAAATTTGAGACCCTGTTCTGTTCTGTAATTCAGTTCCTGTGTAGCCAAGTTTACATTCCGTGTATTACTGATATCTTATGATGTTTCTTTTTCTGTGTGACTTATTTCAGTTAGAATCATCGTACCTGAATCCACTCATTGTGCTGCTACGGGCCTGATGACATAGATTTCACTGCTGAGTGATACTGCATTGTACGTAAGTACCACAAGTTCTTTATCCATTTTTCACTTTCTGTGATATTGAACTTGTACGGTAAACGAGGTTCTTGTAAACAGAGGCGTCCCAAACATTGGGGTGGCTGTGTCTTTTTGATTTTAATTTCCCTAAGCTATAGGACCATAAGTGGAAGTGCCCTAGGCTCTGTTGCTTTGTTTTTTAGATGTTTCAGGAAACACCATACACTTCTCCCGAGTGTCTGTTGGCAGTTTACATCCCGCCCATCAGCATAACAAGGCTCCCAGTTCTCCATGGCCTGTCCTGCCTTTCTGGATTTTACACTTTTTTCAGATGGCCCTTTTGACCGGGGGGAAGTGAGACTTCATTGTAGTGCAGATTTCCTTTGCAAGCTTGCTTGGTTGGCCAAAAAGGGCGTATGCGTTTTTTCCTGAATATATTCAGGAAAAAACGCATACGCCCTTTTTGGCCAAGTGCATCATTGTGGACGTTCTGCCTCTTTTCCTATGCTTTCAATGCAATTCCAGTCTACCTCCTGAAATCGGTTTCCTGCAATTCTGCCCCGCTTTCAAGTCCTCTTGGCAGCCTTACTTCAGTATATTTTTGGACGATAGCTGTCATTTATAACTCTGCAGGTTTGTGAATTACAGTGCCCCTGAGCTCCGTTCTTCAACTCGCTTTCTTGTGAGCTGGCCGCAACACCGCAGGATGGCTTCAGGCCCTAATCTGGTTCCGGCACGGCACGCTGAGCCTTTGGTTATTTCCTCTTCCTGGTGGGAAATGAGAGTTAAATTTGCCCGTCCAGACACCTCCAGCTAGTCTCTCATTGGTTCTCGCTATTCCTGTTCATCTTCCGCAGAAATTGCAAACTGGGCCAAACAGGAGGTTAAAGGGACTGACTCTCCAAGTCGGGAGAGTGTTAGTAAAGCGTCTGGAATGTTGCACCCGAGTACCAGGGTACGAAAACTGAGACATATTTGAACACGTCTCCCGATCACATGGTTGATCATACTCTAGGTTCCACATGCATGTTTTAGCTGAAGGAAGAATACCTTAAACCTGGGTAGTTGAAACCCGTGGAATGGGTACCATGCAATATGACTTCAAAGGGTCTTCATTTGCTCACCGAACCTCTCCAATCCTATCACTGCTGCGTTTATGTCCCTGTACACATGCTTGATTCTCTTTCGGAGACATAGCAATCCATAGGTTTTAAGATACTTAAGAGTCAGGTACATTCTTAGGCGTTTAATATGCGGTGTTGAGTCCATTTCGTTGAGCAAGGAGTAGCTCTTGTCTATTCCATATTTGGCTTAAGGAACTTTATCTGTGCTCATTTCAATCTCTGGTTTTATGCAGCACCCCAACTCACCTTTACCCTTAAACAAGCATAAGTTGGTTTTCTAAATTTGAGACCCTGTTCTGTTCTGTAATTCAGTTCCTGTGTAGCCAAGTTTACATTCCGTGTATTACTGATATCTTATGATGTTTCTTTTTCTGTGTGACTTATTTCAGTTAGAATCATCGTACCTGAATCCACTCATTGTGCTGCTACGGGCCTGATGACATAGATTTCACTGCTGAGTGATACTGCATTGTACGTAAGTACCACAAGTTCTTTATCCATTTTTCACTTTCTGTGATATTGAACTTGTACGGTAAACGAGGTTCTTGTAAACAGAGGCGTCCCAAACATTGGGGTGGCTGTGTCTTTTTGATTTTAATTTCCCTAAGCTATAGGACCATAAGTGGAAGTGGCCTAGGCTCTGTTGCTTTGTTTTTTAGATGTTTCAGGAAACACCATACACTTCTCCCGAGTGTCTGTTGGCAGTTTACATCCCGCCCATCAGCATAACAAGGCTCCCAGTTCTCCATGGCCTGTCCTGCCTTTCTGGATTTTACACTTTTTTCAGATGGCCCTTTTGACCGGGGGGAAGTGAGACTTCATTGTAGTGCAGATTTCCTTTGCAAACTTGCTTGGTTGGCCAAAAAGGGCGTATGCGTTTTTTCCTGAATATATTCAGGAAAAAACGCATACGCCCTTTTTGGCCAAGTGCATCATTGTGGACGTTCTGCCTCTTTTCCTATGCTTTCAATGCAATTCCAGTCTACCTCCTGAAATCGGTTTCCTGCAATTCTGCCCCGCTTTCAAGTCCTCTTGGCAGCCTTACTTCAGTATATTTTTGGACGATAGCTGTCATTTATAACTCTGCAGGTTTGTGAATTACAGTGCCCCTGAGCTCCTTTCTTCAACTCGCTTTCTTGTGAGCTGGCCGCAACACCGCAGGATGGCTTCAGGCCCTAATCTGGTTCCGGCACGGCACGCTGAGCCTTTGGTTATTTCCTCTTCCTGGTGGGAAATGAGAGTTAAATTTGCCCGTCCAGACACCTCCAGCTAGTCTCTCATTGGTTCTCGCTATTCCTGTTCATCTTCCGCAGAAATTGCAAACTGGGCCAAACAGGAGGTTAAAGGGACTGACTCTCCAAGTCGGGAGAGTGTTAGTAAAGCGTCTGGAATGTTGCACCCGAGTACCAGGGTACGAAAACTGAGACATATTTGAACACGTCTCCCGATCACATGGTTGATCATACTCTAGGTTCCACATGCATGTTTTAGCTGAAGGAAGAATACCTTAAACCTGGGTAGTTGAAACCCGTGGAATGGGTACCATGCAATATGACTTCAAAGGGTCTTCATTTGCTCACCGAACCTCTCCAATCCTATCACTGCTGCGTTTATTTCCCTGTACACATGCTTGATTCTCTTTCGGAGACATAGCAATCCATAGGTTTTAAGATACTTAAGTGTCAGGTACATTCTTAGGCGTTTAATATGCGGTGTTGAGTCCATTTCGTTGAGCAAGGAGTAGCTCTTGTCTATTCCATATTTGGCTTAAGGAACTTTATCTGTGCTCATTTCAATCTCTGGTTTTATGCAGCACCCCAACTCACCTTTACCCTTAAACAAGCATAAGTTGGTTTTCTAAATTTGAGACCCTGTTCTGTTCTGTAATTCAGTTCCTGTGTAGCCAAGTTTACATTCCGTGTATTACTGATATCTTATGATGTTTCTTTTTCTGTGTGACTTATTTCAGTTAGAATCATCGTACCTGAATCCACTCATTGTGCTGCTACGGGCCTGATGACATAGATTTCACTGCTGAGTGATACTGCATTGTACGTAAGTACCACAAGTTCTTTATCCATTTTTCACTTTCTGTGATATTGAACTTGTACGGTAAACGAGGTTCTTGTAAACAGAGGCGTCCCAAACATTGGGGTGGCTGTGTCTTTTTGATTTTAATTTCCCTAAGCTATAGGACCATAAGTGGAAGTGGCCTAGGCTCTGTTGCTTTGTTTTTTAGATGTTTCAGGAAACACCATACACTTCTCCCGAGTGTCTGTTGGCAGTTTACATCCCGCCCATCAGCATAACAAGGCTCCCAGTTCTCCATGGCCTGTCCTGCCTTTCTGGATTTTACACTTTTTTCAGATGGCCCTTTTGACCGGGGGGAAGTGAGACTTCATTGTAGTGCAGATTTCCTTTGCAAGCTTGCTTGGTTGGCCAAAAAGGGCGTATGCGTTTTTTCCTGAATATATTCAGGAAAAAACGCATACGCCCTTTTTGGCCAAGTGCATCATTGTGGACGTTCTGCCTCTTTTCCTATGCTTTCAATGCAATTCCAGTCTACCTCCTGAAATCGGTTTCCTGCAATTCTGCCCCGCTTTCAAGTCCTCTTGGCAGCCTTACTTCAGTATATTTTTGGACGATAGCTGTCATTTATAACTCTGCAGGTTTGTGAATTACAGTGCCCCTGAGCTCCGTTCTTCAACTCGCTTTCTTGTGAGCTGGCCGCAACACCGCAGGATGGCTTCAGGCCCTAATCTGGTTCCGGCACGGCACGCTGAGCCTTTGGTTATTTCCTCTTCCTGGTGGGAAATGAGAGTTAAATTTGCCCGTCCAGACACCTCCAGCTAGTCTCTCATTGGTTCTCGCTATTCCTGTTCATCTTCCGCAGAAATTGCAAACTGGGCCAAACAGGAGGTTAAAGGGACTGACTCTCCAAGTCGGGAGAGTGTTAGTAAAGCGTCTGGAATGTTGCACCCGAGTACCAGGGTACGAAAACTGAGACATATTTGAACACGTCTCCCGATCACATGGTTGATCATACTCTAGGTTCCACATGCATGTTTTAGCTGAAGGAAGAATACCTTAAACCTGGGTAGTTGAAACCCGTGGAATGGGTACCATGCAATATGACTTCAAAGGGTCTTCATTTGCTCACCGAACCTCTCCAATCCTATCACTGCTGCGTTTATGTCCCTGTACACATGCTTGATTCTCTTTCGGAGACATAGCAATCCATAGGTTTTAAGATACTTAAGAGTCAGGTACATTCTTAGGCGTTTAATATGCGGTGTTGAGTCCATTTCATTGAGCAAGGAGTAGCTCTTGTCTATTCCATATTTGGCTTAAGGAACTTTATCTGTGCTCATTTCAATCTCTGGTTTTATGCAGCACCCCAACTCACCTTTACCCTTAAACAAGCATAAGTTGGTTTTCTAAATTTGAGACCCTGTTCTGTTCTGTAATTCAGTTCCTGTGTAGCCAAGTTTACATTCCGTGTATTACTGATATCTTATGATGTTTCTTTTTCTGTGTGACTTATTTCAGTTAGAATCATCGTACCTGAATCCACTCATTGTGCTGCTACGGGCCTGATGACATAGATTTCACTGCTGAGTGATACTGCATTGTACGTAAGTACCACAAGTTCTTTATCCATTTTTCACTTTCTGTGATATTGAACTTGTATGGTAAACGAGGTTCTTGTAAACAGAGGCGTCCCAAACATTGGGGTGGCTGTGTCTTTTTGATTTTAATTTCCCTAAGCTATAGGACCATAAGTGGAAGTGCCCTAGGCTCTGTTGCTTTGTTTTTTAGATGTTTCAGGAAACACCATACACTTCTCCCGAGTGTCTGTTGGCAGTTTACATCCCGCCCATCAGCATAACAAGGCTCCCAGTTCTCCATGGCCTGTCCTGCCTTTCTGGATTTTACACTTTTTTCAGATGGCCCTTTTGACCGGGGGGAAGTGAGACTTCATTGTAGTGCAGATTTCCTTTGCAAGCTTGCTTGGTTGGCCAAAAAGGGCGTATGCGTTTTTTCCTGAATATATTCAGGAAAAAACGCATACGCCCTTTTTGGCCAAGTGCATCATTGTGGACGTTCTGCCTCTTTTCCTATGCTTTCAATGCAATTCCAGTCTACCTCCTGAAATCGGTTTCCTGCAATTCTGCCCCGCTTTCAAGTCCTCTTGGCAGCCTTACTTCAGTATATTTTTGGACGATAGCTGTCATTTATAACTCTGCAGGTTTGTGAATTACAGTGCCCCTGAGCTCCTTTCTTCAACTCGCTTTCTTGTGAGCTGGCCGCAACACCGCAGGATGGCTTCAGGCCCTAATCTGGTTCCGGCACGGCACGCTGAGCCTTTGGTTATTTCCTCTTCCTGGTGGGAAATGAGAGTTAAATTTGCCCGTCCAGACACCTCCAGCTAGTCTCTCATTGGTTCTCGCTATTCCTGTTTATCTTCCGCAGAAATTGCAAACTGGGCCAAACAGGAGGTTAAAGGGACTGACTCTCCAAGTCGGGAGAGTGTTAGTAAAGCGTCTGGAATGTTGCACCCGAGTACCAGGGTACGAAAACTGAGACATATTTGAACACGTCTCCCGATCACATGGTTGATCATACTCTAGGTTCCACATGCATGTTTTAGCTGAAGGAAGAATACCTTAAACCTGGGTAGTTGAAACCCGTGGAATGGGTACCATGCAATATGACTTCAAAGGGTCTTCATTTGCTCACCGAACCTCTCCAATCCTATCACTGCTGCGTTTATGTCCCTGTACACATGCTTGATTCTCTTTCGGAGACATAGCAATCCATAGGTTTTAAGATACTTAAGAGTCAGGTACATTCTTAGGCGTTTAATATGCGGTGTTGAGTCCATTTCGTTGAGCAAGGAGTAGCTCTTGTCTATTCCATATTTGGCTTAAGGAACTTTATCTGTGCTCATTTCAATCTCTGGTTTTATGCAGCACCCCAACTCACCTTTACCCTTAAACAAGCATAAGTTGGTTTTCTAAATTTGAGACCCTGTTCTGTTCTGTAATTCAGTTCCTGTGTAGCCAAGTTTACATTCCGTGTATTACTGATATCTTATGATGTTTCTTTTTCTGTGTGACTTATTTCAGTTAGAATCATCGTACCTGAATCCACTCATTGTGCTGCTACGGGCCTGATGACATAGATTTCACTGCTGAGTGATACTGCATTGTACGTAAGTACCACAAGTTCTTTATCCATTTTTCACTTTCTGTGATATTGAACTTGTACGGTAAACGAGGTTCTTGTAAACAGAGGCGTCCCAAACATTGGGGTGGCTGTGTCTTTTTGATTTTAATTTCCCTAAGCTATAGGACCATAAGTGGAAGTGCCCTAAGCTCTGTTGCTTTGTTTTTTAGATGTTTCAGGAAACACCATACACTTCTCCCGAGTGTCTGTTGGCAGTTTACATCCCGCCCATCAGCATAACAAGGCTCCCAGTTCTCCATGGCCTGTCCTGCCTTTCTGGATTTTACACTTTTTTCAGATGGCCCTTTTGACCGGGGGGAAGTGAGACTTCATTGTAGTGCAGATTTCCTTTGCAAGCTTGCTTGGTTGGCCAAAAAGGGCGTATGCGTTTTTTCCTGAATATATTCAGGAAAAAACGCATACGCCCTTTTTGGCCAAGTGCATCATTGTGGACGTTCTGCCTCTTTTCCTATGCTTTCAATGCAATTCCAGTCTACCTCCTGAAATCGGTTTCCTGCAATTCTGCCCCGCTTTCAAGTCCTCTTGGCAGCCTTACTTCAGTATATTTTTGGACGATAGCTGTCATTTATAACTCTGCAGGTTTGTGAATTACAGTGCCCCTGAGCTCCTTTCTTCAACTCGTTTTCTTGTGAGCTGGCCGCAACACCGCAGGATGGCTTCAGGCCCTAATCTGGTTCCGGCACAGCACGCTGAGCCTTTGGTTATTTCCTCTTCCTGGTGGGAAATGAGAGTTAAATTTGCCCGTCCAGACACCTCCAGCTAGTCTCTCATTGGTTCTCGCTATTCCTGTTCATCTTACGCAGAAATTGCAAACTGGGCCAAACAGGAGGTTAAAGGGACAGACTCTCCAAGTCGGGAGAGTGTTAGTAAAGCGTCTGGAATGTTGCACCCGAGTACCAGGGTACGAAAACTGAGACATATTTGAACACGTCTCCCGATCACATGGTTGATCATACTCTAGGTTCCACATGCATGTTTTAGCTGAAGGAAGAATACCTTAAACCTGGGTAGTTGAAACCCGTGGAATGGGTACCATGCAATATGACTTCAAAGGGTCTTCATTTGCTCACCGAACCTCTCCAATCCTATCACTGCTGCGTTTATGTCCCTGTACACATGCTTGATTCTCTTTCGGAGACATAGCAATCCATAGGTTTTAAGATACTTAAGAGTCAGGTACATTCTTAGGCGTTTAATATGGGGTGTTGAGTCCATTTCGTTGAGCAAGGAGTAGCTCTTGTCTATTCCATATTTGGCTTAAGGAACTTTATCTGTGCTCATTTCAATCTCTGGTTTTATGCAGCACCCCAACTCACCTTTACCCTTAAACAAGCATAAGTTGGTTTTCTAAATTTGAGACCCTGTTCTGTTCTGTAATTCAGTTCCTGTGTAGCCAAGTTTACATTCCATGTATTACTGATATCTTATGATGTTTCTTTTTCTGTGTGACTTATTTCAGTTAGAATCATCGTACCTGAATCCACTCATTGTGCTGCTACGGGCCTGATGACATAGATTTCACTGCTGAGTGATACTGCATTGTACGTAAGTACCACAAGTTCTTTATCCATTTTTCACTTTCTGTGATATTGAACTTGTACGGTAAACGAGGTTCTTGTAAACAGAGGCGTCCCAAACATTGGGGTGGCTGTATCTTTTTGATTTTAATTTCCCTAAGCTATAGGACCATAAGTGGAAGTGGCCTAGGCTCTGCTGCTTTGTTTTTTAGATGTTTCAGGAAACACCATACACTTCTCCCGAGTGTCTGTTGGCAGTTTACATCCCGCCCATCAGCATAACAAGGCTCCCAGTTCTCCATGGCCTGTCCTGCCTTTCTGGATTTTACACTTTTTTCAGATGGCCCTTTTGACCGGGGGGGGGGGGCAAGTGAGACTTCATTGTAGTGCAGATTTCGTTTGCAAGCTTGCTTGGTTGGCCAAAAAGGGCGTATGCGTTTTTTCCTGAATATATTCAGGAAAAAACGCATACGCCCTTTTTGGCCAAGTGCATCATTGTGGACGTTCTGCCTCTTTTCCTATGCTTTCAATGCAATTCCAGTCTACCTCCTGAAATCGGTTTCCTGCAATTCTGCCCCGCTTTCAAGTCCTCTTGGCAGCCTTACTTCAGTATATTTTTGGACGATAGCTGTCATTTATAACTCTGCAGGTTTGTGAATTACAGTGCCCCTGAGCTCCTTTCTTCAACTCGCTTTCTTGTGAGCTGGCCGCAACACCGCAGGATGGCTTCAGGCCCTAATCTGGTTCCGGCATGGCACGCTGAGCCTTTGGTTATTTCCTCTTCCTGGTGGGAAATGAGAGTTAAATTTGCCCGTCCAGACACCTCCAGCTAGTCTCTCATTGGTTCTCGCTATTCCTGTTCATCTTCCGCAGAAATTGCAAACTGGGCCAAACAGGAGGTTAAAGGGACAGACTCTCCAAGTCGGGAGAGTGTTAGTAAAGCGTCTGGAATGTTGCACCCGAGTACCAGGGTACGAAAACTGAGACATATTTGAACACGTCTCCCGATCACATGGTTGATCATACTCTAGGTTCCACATGCATGTTTTAGCTGAAGGAAGAATACCTTAAACCTGGGTAGTTGAAACCCGTGGAATGGGTACCATGCAATATGACTTCAAAGGGTCTTCATTTGCTCACCGAACCTCTCCAATCCTATCACTGCTGCGTTTATGTCCCTGTACACATGCTTGATTCTCTTTCGGAGACATAGCAATCCATAGGTTTTAAGATACTTAAGAGTCAGGTACATTCTTAGGCGTTTAATATGCGGTGTTGAGTCCATTTCGTTGAGCAAGGAGTAGCTCTTGTCTATTCCATATTTGGCTTAAGGAACTTTATCTGTGCTCATTTCAATCTCTGGTTTTATGCAGCACCCCAACTCACCTTTACCCTTAAACAAGCATAAGTTGGTTTTCTAAATTTGAGACCCTGTTCTGTTCTGTAATTCAGTTCCTGTGTAGCCAAGTTTACATTCCGTGTATTACTGATATCTTATGATGTTTCTTTTTCTGTGTGACTTATTTCAGTTAGAATCATCGTACCTGAATCCACTCATTGTGCTGCTACGGGCCTGATGACATAGATTTCACTGCTGAGTGATACTGCATTGTACGTAAGTACCACAAGTTCTTTATCCATTTTTCACTTTCTGTGATATTGAACTTGTACGGTAAACGAGGTTCTTGTAAACAGAGGCGTCCCAAACATTGGGGTGGCTGTGTCTTTTTGATTTTAATTTCCCTAAGCTATAGGACCATAAGTGGAAGTGCCCTAGGCTCTGTTGCTTTGTTTTTTAGATGTTTCAGGAAACACCATACACTTCTCCCGAGTGTCTGTTGGCAGTTTACATCCCGCCCATCAGCATAACAAGGCTCCCAGTTCTCCATGGCCTGTCCTGCCTTTCTGGATTTTACACTTTTTTCAGATGGCCCTTTTGACCGGGGGGGGGGGAAGTGAGACTTCATTGTAGTGCAGATTTCCTTTGCAAGCTTGCTTGGTTGGCCAAAAAGGGCGTATGCGTTTTTTCCTGAATATATTCAGGAAAAAACGCATACGCCCTTTTTGGCCAAGTGCATCATTGTGGACGTTCTGCCTCTTTTCCTATGCTTTCAATGCAATTCCAGTCTACCTCCTGAAATCGGTTTCCTGCAATTCTGCCCCGCTTTCAAGTCCTCTTGGCAGCCTTACTTCAGTATATTTTTGGACGATAGTTGTCATTTATAACTCTGCAGGGTTGTGAATTACAGTGCCCCTGAGCTCCTTTCTTCAACTCGTTTTCTTGTGAGCTGGCCGCAACACCGCAGGATGGCTTCAGGCCCTAATCTGGTTCCGACACGGCACGCTGAGCCTTTGGTTATTTCCTCTTCCTGGTGGGAAATGAGAGTTAAATTTGCCCGTCCAGACACCTCCAGCTAGTCTCTCATTGGTTCTCGCTATTCCTGTTCATCTTCCGCAGAAATTGCAAACTGGGCCAAACAGGAGGTTAAAGGGACTGACTCTCCAAGTCGGGAGAGTGTTAGTAAAGCGTCTGGAATGTTGCACCCGAGTACCAGGGTACGAAAACTGAGACATATTTGAACACGTCTCCCGATCACATGGTTGATCATACTCTAGGTTCCACATGCATGTTTTAGCTGAAGGAAGAATACCTTAAACCTGGGTAGTTGAAACCCGTGGAATGGGTACCATGCAATATGACTTCAAAGGGTCTTCATTTGCTCACCGAACCTCTCCAATCCTATCACTGCTGCGTTTATGTCCCTGTACACATGCTTGATTCTCTTTCAGAGACATAGCAATCCATAGGTTTTAAGATACTTAAGAGTCAGATACATTCTTAGGCGTTTAATATGCGGTGTTGAGTCCATTTCGTTGAGCAAGGAGTAGCTCTTGTCTATTCCATATTTGGCTTAAGGAACTTTATCTGTGCTCATTTCAATCTCTGGTTTTATGCAGCACCCCAACTCACCTTTACCCTTAAACAAGCATAAGTTGGTTTTCTAAATTTGAGACCCTGTTCTGTTCTGTAATTCAGTTCCTGTGTAGCCAAGTTTACATTCCGTGTATTACTGATATCTTATGATGTTTCTTTTTCTGTGTGACTTATTTCAGTTAGAATCATCGTACCTGAATCCACTCATTGTGCTGCTACGGGCCTGATGACATAGATTTCACTGCTGAGTGATACTGCATTGTACGTAAGTACCACAAGTTCTTTATCCATTTTTCACTTTCTGTGATATTGAACTTGTACGGTAAACGAGGTTCTTGTAAACAGAGGCGTCCCAAACATTGGGGTGGCTGTATCTTTTTGATTTTAATTTCCCTAAGCTATAGGACCATAAGTGGAAGTGCCCTAGGCTCTGTTGCTTTGTTTTTTAGATGTTTCAGGAAACACCATACACTTCTCCCGAGTGTCTGTTGGCAGTTTACATCCCGCCCATCAGCATAACAAGGCTCCCAGTTCTCCATGGCCTGTCCTGCCTTTCTGGATTTTACACTTTTTTCAGATGGCCCTTTTGACCGGGGGGGGGGGGGAAGTGAGACTTCATTGTAGTGCAGATTTCCTTTGCAAGCTTGCTTGGTTGGCCAAAAAGGGCGTATGCGTTTTTTCCTGAATATATTCAGGAAAAAACGCATACGCCCTTTTTGGCCAAGTGCATCATTGTGGACGTTCTGCCTCTTTTCCTATGCTTTCAATGCAATTCCAGTCTACCTCCTGAAATCGGTTTCCTGCAATTCTGCCCCGCTTTCAAGTCCTCTTGGCAGCCTTACTTCAGTATATTTTTGGACGATAGCTGTCATTTATAACTCTGCAGGTTTGTGAATTACAGTGCCCCTGAGCTCCTTTCTTCAACTCGCTTTCTTGTGAGCTGGCCGCAACACCGCAGGATGGCTTCAGGCCCTAATCTGGTTCCGGCACGGCACGCTGAGCCTTTGGTTATTTCCTCTTCCTGGTGGGAAATGAGAGTTAAATTTGCCCGTCCAGACACCTCCAGCTAGTCTCTCATTGGTTCTCGCTATTCCTGTTCATCTTCCGCAGAAATTGCAAACTGGGCCAAACAGGAGGTTAAAGGGACAGACTCTCCAAGTCGGGAGAGTGTTAGTAAAGCGTCTGGAATGTTGCACCCGAGTACCAGGGTACGAAAACTGAGACATATTTGAACACGTCTCCCGATCACATGGTTGATCATACTCTAGGTTCCACATGCATGTTTTAGCTGAAGGAAGAATACCTTAAACCTGGGTAGTTGAAACCCGTGGAATGGGTACCATGCAATATGACTTCAAAGGGTCTTCATTTGCTCACCGAACCTCTCCAATCCTATCACTGCTGCGTTTATGTCCCTGTACACATGCTTGATTCTCTTTCGGAGACATAGCAATCCATAGGTTTTAAGATACTTAAGAGTCAGGTACATTCTTAGGCGTTTAATATGCGGTGTTGAGTCCATTTCGTTGAGCAAGGAGTAGCTCTTGTCTATTCCATATTTGGCTTAAGGAACTTTATCTGTGCTCATTTCAATCTCTGGTTTTATGCAGCACCCCAACTCACCTTTACCCTTAAACAAGCATAAGTTGGTTTTCTAAATTTGAGACCCTGTTCTGTTCTGTAATTCAGTTCCTGTGTAGCCAAGTTTACATTCCGTGTATTACTGATATCTTATGATGTTTCTTTTTCTGTGTGACTTATTTCAGTTAGAATCATCGTACCTGAATCCACTCATTGTGCTGCTACGGGCCTGATGACATAGATTTCACTGCTGAGTGATACTGCATTGTACGTAAGTACCACAAGTTCTTTATCCATTTTTCACTTTCTGTGATATTGAACTTGTACGGTAAACGAGGTTCTTGTAAACAGAGGCGTCCCAAACATTGGGGTGGCTGTGTCTTTTTGATTTTAATTTCCCTAAGCTATAGGACCATAAGTGGAAGTGCCCTAGGCTCTGTTGCTTTGTTTTTTAGATGTTTCAGGAAACACCATACACTTCTCCCGAGTGTCTGTTGGCAATTTACATCCCGCCCATCAGCATAACAAGGCTCCCAGTTCTCCATGGCCTGTCCTGCCTTTCTGGATTTTACACTTTTTTCAGATGGCCCTTTTGACCGGGGGGAAGTGAGACTTCATTGTAGTGCAGATTTCCTTTGCAAGCTTGCTTGGTTGGCCAAAAAGGGCGTATGCGTTTTTTCCTGAATATATTCAGGAAAAAACGCATACGCCCTTTTTGGCCAAGTGCATCATTGTGGACGTTCTGCCTCTTTTCCTATGCTTTCAATGCAATTCCAGTCTACCTCCTGAAATCGGTTTCCTGCAATTCTGCCCCGCTTTCAAGTCCTCTTGGCAGCCTTACTTCAGTATATTTTTGGACGATAGTTGTCATTTATAACTCTGCAGGTTTGTGAATTACAGTGCCCCTGAGCTCCTTTCTTCAACTCGTTTTCTTGTGAGCTGGCCGCAACACCGCAGGATGGCTTCAGGCCCTAATCTGGTTCCGACACGGCACGCTGAGCCTTTGGTTATTTCCTGTTCCTGGTGGGAAATGAGAGTTAAATTTGCCCGTCCAGACACCTCCAGCTAGTCTCTCATTGGTTCTCGCTATTCCTGTTCATCTTCCGCAGAAATTGCAAACTGGGCCAAACAGGAGGTTAAAGGGACTGACTCTCCAAGTCGGGAGAGTGTTAGTAAAGCGTCTGGAATGTTGCACCCGAGTACCAGGGTACGAAAACTGAGACATATTTGAACACGTCTCCCGATCACATGGTTGATCATACTCTAGGTTCCACATGCATGTTTTAGCTGAAGGAAGAATACCTTAAACCTGGGTAGTTGAAACCCGTGGAATGGGTACCATGCAATATGACTTCAAAGGGTCTTCATTTGCTCACCGAACCTCTCCAATCCTATCACTGCTGCGTTTATGTCCCTGTACACATGCTTGATTCTCTTTCAGAGACATAGCAATCCATAGGTTTTAAGATACTTAAGAGTCAGATACATTCTTAGGCGTTTAATATGCGGTGTTGAGTCCATTTCGTTGAGCAAGGAGTAGCTCTTGTCTATTCCATATTTGGCTTAAGGAACTTTATCTGTGCTCATTTCAATCTCTGGTTTTATGCAGCACCCCAACTCACCTTTACCCTTAAACAAGCATAAGTTGGTTTTCTAAATTTGAGACCCTGTTCTGTTCTGTAATTCAGTTCCTGTGTAGCCAAGTTTACATTCCGTGTATTACTGATATCTTATGATGTTTCTTTTTCTGTGTGACTTATTTCAGTTAGAATCATCGTACCTGAATCCACTCATTGTGCTGCTACGGGCCTGATGACATAGATTTCACTGCTGAGTGATACTGCATTGTACGTAAGTACCACAAGTTCTTTATCCATTTTTCACTTTCTGTGATATTGAACTTGTACGGTAAACGAGGTTCTTGTAAACAGAGGCGTCCCAAACATTGGGGTGGCTGTGTCTTTTTGATTTTAATTTCCCTAAGCTATAGGACCATAAGTGGAAGTGCCCTAGGCTCTGTTGCTTTGTTTTTTAGATGTTTCAGGAAACACCATACACTTCTCCCGAGTGTCTGTTGGCAGTTTACATCCCGCCCATCAGCATAACAAGGCTCCCAGTTCTCCATGGCCTGTCCTGCCTTTCTGGATTTTACACTTTTTTCAGATGGCCCTTTTGACCGGGGGGAAGTGAGACTTCATTGTAGTGCAGATTTCCTTTGCAAGCTTGCTTGGTTGGCCAAAAAGGGCGTATGCGTTTTTTCCTGAATATATTCAGGAAAAAACGCATACGCCCTTTTTGGCCAAGTGCATCATTGTGGACGTTCTGCCTCTTTTCCTATGCTTTCAATGCAATTCCAGTCTACCTCCTGAAATCGGTTTCCTGCAATTCTGCCCCGCTTTCAAGTCCTCTTGGCAGCCTTACTTCAGTATATTTTTGGACGATAGCTGTCATTTATAACTCTGCAGGTTTGTGAATTACAGTGCCCCTGAGCTCCTTTCTTCAACTCGTTTTCTTGTGAGCTGGCCGCAACACCGCAGGATGGCTTCAGGCCCTAATCTGGTTCCGGCACGGCACGCTGAGCCTTTGGTTATTTCCTCTTCCTGGTGGGAAATGAGAGTTAAATTTGCCCGTCCAGACACCTCCAGCTAGTCTCTCATTGGTTCTCGCTATTCCTGTTCATCTTCCGCAGAAATTGCAAACTGGGCCAAACAGGAGGTTAAAGGGACTGACTCTCCAAGTCGGGAGAGTGTTAGTAAAGCGTCTGGAATGTTGCACCCGAGTACCAGGGTACGAAAACTGAGACATATTTGAACACGTCTCCCGATCACATGGTTGATCATACTCTAGGTTCCCCATGCATGTTTTAGCTGAAGGAAGAATACCTTAAACCTGGGTAGTTGAAACCCGTGGAATGGGTACCATGCAATATGACTTCAAAGGGTCTTCATTTGCTCACCGAACCTCTCCAATCCTATCACTGCTGCGTTTATGTCCCTGTACACATGCTTGATTCTCTTTCGGAGACATAGCAATCCATAGGTTTTAAGATACTTAAGAGTCAGGTACATTCTTAGGCGTTTAATATGCGGTGTTGAGTCCATTTCGTTGAGCAAGGAGTAGCTCTTGTCTATTCCATATTTGGCTTAAGGAACTTTATCTGTGCTCATTTCAATCTCTGGTTTTATGCAGCACCCCAACTCACCTTTACCCTTAAACAAGCATAAGTTGGTTTTCTAAATTTGAGACCCTGTTCTGTTCTGTAATTCAGTTCCTGTGTAGCCAAGTTTACATTCCGTGTATTACTGATATCTTATGATGTTTCTTTTTCTGTGTGACTTATTTCAGTTAGAATCATCGTACCTGAATCCACTCATTGTGCTGCTACGGGCCTGATGACATAGATTTCACTGCTGAGTGATACTGCATTGTACGTAAGTACCACAAGTTCTTTATCCATTTTTCACTTTCTGTGATATTGAACTTGTACGGTAAACGAGGTTCTTGTAAACAGAGGCGTCCCAAACATTGGGGTGGCTGTGTCTTTTTGATTTTAATTTCCCTAAGCTATAGGACCATAAGTGGAAGTGCCCTAGGCTCTGTTGCTTTGTTTTTTAGATGTTTCAGGAAACACCATACACTTCTCCCGAGTGTCTGTTGGCAGTTTACATCCCGCCCATCAGCATAACAAGGCTCCCAGTTCTCCATGGCCTGTCCTGCCTTTCTGGATTTTACACTTTTTTCAGATGGCCCTTTTGACCGGGGGGGGGGGAAGTGAGACTTCATTGTAGTGCAGATTTCCTTTGCAAGCTTGCTTGGTTGGCCAAAAAGGGCGTATGCGTTTTTTCCTGAATATATTCAGGAAAAAACGCATACGCCCTTTTTGGCCAAGTGCATCATTGTGGACGTTCTGCCTCTTTTCCTATGCTTTCAATGCAATTCCAGTCTACCTCCTGAAATCGGTTTCCTGCAATTCTGCCCCGCTTTCAAGTCCTCTTGGCAGCCTTACTTCAGTATATTTTTGGACGATAGTTGTCATTTATAACTCTGCAGGTTTGTGAATTACAGTGCCCCTGAGCTCCTTTCTTCAACTCGTTTTCTTGTGAGCTGGCCGCAACACCGCAGGATGGCTTCAGGCCCTAATCTGGTTCCGGCACGGCACGCTGAGCCTTTGGTTATTTCCTCTTCCTGGTGGGAAATGAGAGTTAAATTTGCCCGTCCAGACACCTCCAGCTAGTCTCTCATTGGTTCTCGCTATTCCTGTTCATCTTCCGCAGAAATTGCAAACTGGGCCAAACAGGAGGTTAAAGGGACTGACTCTCCAAGTCGGGAGAGTGTTAGTAAAGCGTCTGGAATGTTGCACCCGAGTACCAGGGTACGAAAACTGAGACATATTTGAACACGTCTCCCGATCACATGGTTGATCATACTCTAGGTTCCACATGCATGTTTTAGCTGAAGGAAGAATACCTTAAACCTGGGTAGTTGAAACCCGTGGAATGGGTACCATGCAATATGACTTCAAAGGGTCTTCATTTGCTCACCGAACCTCTCCAATCCTATCACTGCTGCGTTTATGTCCCTGTACACATGCTTGATTCTCTTTCGGAGACATAGCAATCCATAGGTTTTAAGATACTTAAGAGTCAGGTACATTCTTAGGCGTTTAATATGCGGTGTTGAGTCCATTTCGTTGAGCAAGGAGTAGCTCTTGTCTATTCCATATTTGGCTTAAGGAACTTTATCTGTGCTCATTTCAATCTCTGGTTTTATGCAGCACCCCAACTCACCTTTACCCTTAAACAAGCATAAGTTGGTTTTCTAAATTTGAGACCCTGTTCTGTTCTGTAATTCAGTTCCTGTGTAGCCAAGTTTACATTCCGTGTATTACTGATATCTTATGATGTTTCTTTTTCTGTGTGACTTATTTCAGTTAGAATCATCGTACCTGAATCCACTCATTGTGCTGCTACGGGCCTGATGACATAGATTTCACTGCTGAGTGATACTGCATTGTACGTAAGTACCACAAGTTCTTTATCCATTTTTCACTTTCTGTGATATTGAACTTGTACGGTAAACGAGGTTCTTGTAAACAGAGGCGTCCCAAACATTGGGGTGGCTGTGTCTTTTTGATTTTAATTTCCCTAAGCTATAGGACCATAAGTGGAAGTGCCCTAGGCTCTGTTGCTTTGTTTTTTAGATGTTTCAGGAAACACCATACACTTCTCCCGAGTGTCTGTTGGCAGTTTACATCCCGCCCATCAGCATAACAAGGCTCCCAGTTCTCCATGGCCTGTCCTGCCTTTCTGGATTTTACACTTTTTTCAGATGGCCCTTTTGACCGGGGGGGGGGGGAAGTGAGACTTCATTGTAGTGCAGATTTCCTTTGCAAGCTTGCTTGGTTGGCCAAAAAGGGCGTATGCGTTTTTTCCTGAATATATTCAGGAAAAAACGCATACGCCCTTTTTGGCCAAGTGCATCATTGTGGACGTTCTGCCTCTTTTCCTATGCTTTCAATGCAATTCCAGTCTACCTCCTGAAATCGGTTTCCTGCAATTCTGCCCCGCTTTCAAGTCCTCTTGGCAGCCTTACTTCAGTATATTTTTGGACGATAGTTGTCATTTATAACTCTGCAGGTTTGTGAATTACAGTGCCCCTGAGCTCCTTTCTTCAACTCGTTTTCTTGTGAGCTGGCCGCAACACCGCAGGATGGCTTCAGGCCCTAATCTGGTTCCGGCACGGCACGCTGAGCCTTTGGTTATTTCCTCTTCCTGGTGGGAAATGAGAGTTAAATTTGCCCGTCCAGACACCTCCAGCTAGTCTCTCATTGGTTCTCGCTATTCCTGTTCATCTTACGCAGAAATTGCAAACTGGGCCAAACAGGAGGTTAAAGGGACAGACTCTCCAAGTCGGGAGAGTGTTAGTAAAGCGTCTGGAATGTTGCACCCGAGTACCAGGGTACGAAAACTGAGACATATTTGAACACGTCTCCCGATCACATGGTTGATCATACTCTAGGTTCCACATGCATGTTTTAGCTGAAGGAAGAATACCTTAAACCTGGGTAGTTGAAACCCGTGGAATGGGTACCATGCAATATGACTTCAAAGGGTCTTCATTTGCTCACCGAACCTCTCCAATCCTATCACTGCTGCGTTTATGTCCCTGTACACATGCTTGATTCTCTTTCGGAGACATAGCAATCCATAGGTTTTAAGATACTTAAGAGTCAGGTACATTCTTAGGCGTTTAATATGGGGTGTTGAGTCCATTTCGTTGAGCAAGGAGTAGCTCTTGTCTATTCCATATTTGGCTTAAGGAACTTTATCTGTGCTCATTTCAATCTCTGGTTTTATGCAGCACCCCAACTCACCTTTACCCTTAAACAAGCATAAGTTGGTTTTCTAAATTTGAGACCCTGTTCTGTTCTGTAATTCAGTTCCTGTGTAGCCAAGTTTACATTCCATGTATTACTGATATCTTATGATGTTTCTTTTTCTGTGTGACTTATTTCAGTTAGAATCATCGTACCTGAATCCACTCATTGTGCTGCTACGGGCCTGATGACATAGATTTCACTGCTGAGTGATACTGCATTGTACGTAAGTACCACAAGTTCTTTATCCATTTTTCACTTTCTGTGATATTGAACTTGTACGGTAAACGAGGTTCTTGTAAACAGAGGCGTCCCAAACATTGGGGTGGCTGTATCTTTTTGATTTTAATTTCCCTAAGCTATAGGACCATAAGTGGAAGTGGCCTAGGCTCTGCTGCTTTGTTTTTTAGATGTTTCAGGAAACACCATACACTTCTCCCGAGTGTCTGTTGGCAGTTTACATCCCGCCCATCAGCATAACAAGGCTCCCAGTTCTCCATGGCCTGTCCTGCCTTTCTGGATTTTACACTTTTTTCAGATGGCCCTTTTGACCGGGGGGGGGGGGCAAGTGAGACTTCATTGTAGTGCAGATTTCGTTTGCAAGCTTGCTTGGTTGGCCAAAAAGGGCGTATGCGTTTTTTCCTGAATATATTCAGGAAAAAACGCATACGCCCTTTTTGGCCAAGTGCATCATTGTGGACGTTCTGCCTCTTTTCCTATGCTTTCAATGCAATTCCAGTCTACCTCCTGAAATCGGTTTCCTGCAATTCTGCCCCGCTTTCAAGTCCTCTTGGCAGCCTTACTTCAGTATATTTTTGGACGATAGCTGTCATTTATAACTCTGCAGGTTTGTGAATTACAGTGCCCCTGAGCTCCTTTCTTCAACTCGCTTTCTTGTGAGCTGGCCGCAACACCGCAGGATGGCTTCAGGCCCTAATCTGGTTCCGGCATGGCACGCTGAGCCTTTGGTTATTTCCTCTTCCTGGTGGGAAATGAGAGTTAAATTTGCCCGTCCAGACACCTCCAGCTAGTCTCTCATTGGTTCTCGCTATTCCTGTTCATCTTCCGCAGAAATTGCAAACTGGGCCAAACAGGAGGTTAAAGGGACAGACTCTCCAAGTCGGGAGAGTGTTAGTAAAGCGTCTGGAATGTTGCACCCGAGTACCAGGGTACGAAAACTGAGACATATTTGAACACGTCTCCCGATCACATGGTTGATCATACTCTAGGTTCCACATGCATGTTTTAGCTGAAGGAAGAATACCTTAAACCTGGGTAGTTGAAACCCGTGGAATGGGTACCATGCAATATGACTTCAAAGGGTCTTCATTTGCTCACCGAACCTCTCCAATCCTATCACTGCTGCGTTTATGTCCCTGTACACATGCTTGATTCTCTTTCGGAGACATAGCAATCCATAGGTTTTAAGATACTTAAGAGTCAGGTACATTCTTAGGCGTTTAATATGCGGTGTTGAGTCCATTTCGTTGAGCAAGGAGTAGCTCTTGTCTATTCCATATTTGGCTTAAGGAACTTTATCTGTGCTCATTTCAATCTCTGGTTTTATGCAGCACCCCAACTCACCTTTACCCTTAAACAAGCATAAGTTGGTTTTCTAAATTTGAGACCCTGTTCTGTTCTGTAATTCAGTTCCTGTGTAGCCAAGTTTACATTCCGTGTATTACTGATATCTTATGATGTTTCTTTTTCTGTGTGACTTATTTCAGTTAGAATCATCGTACCTGAATCCACTCATTGTGCTGCTACGGGCCTGATGACATAGATTTCACTGCTGAGTGATACTGCATTGTACGTAAGTACCACAAGTTCTTTATCCATTTTTCACTTTCTGTGATATTGAACTTGTACGGTAAACGAGGTTCTTGTAAACAGAGGCGTCCCAAACATTGGGGTGGCTGTGTCTTTTTGATTTTAATTTCCCTAAGCTATAGGACCATAAGTGGAAGTGCCCTAGGCTCTGTTGCTTTGTTTTTTAGATGTTTCAGGAAACACCATACACTTCTCCCGAGTGTCTGTTGGCAGTTTACATCCCGCCCATCAGCATAACAAGGCTCCCAGTTCTCCATGGCCTGTCCTGCCTTTCTGGATTTTACACTTTTTTCAGATGGCCCTTTTGACCGGGGGGGGGGGAAGTGAGACTTCATTGTAGTGCAGATTTCCTTTGCAAGCTTGCTTGGTTGGCCAAAAAGGGCGTATGCGTTTTTTCCTGAATATATTCAGGAAAAAACGCATACGCCCTTTTTGGCCAAGTGCATCATTGTGGACGTTCTGCCTCTTTTCCTATGCTTTCAATGCAATTCCAGTCTACCTCCTGAAATCGGTTTCCTGCAATTCTGCCCCGCTTTCAAGTCCTCTTGGCAGCCTTACTTCAGTATATTTTTGGACGATAGTTGTCATTTATAACTCTGCAGGGTTGTGAATTACAGTGCCCCTGAGCTCCTTTCTTCAACTCGTTTTCTTGTGAGCTGGCCGCAACACCGCAGGATGGCTTCAGGCCCTAATCTGGTTCCGACACGGCACGCTGAGCCTTTGGTTATTTCCTCTTCCTGGTGGGAAATGAGAGTTAAATTTGCCCGTCCAGACACCTCCAGCTAGTCTCTCATTGGTTCTCGCTATTCCTGTTCATCTTCCGCAGAAATTGCAAACTGGGCCAAACAGGAGGTTAAAGGGACTGACTCTCCAAGTCGGGAGAGTGTTAGTAAAGCGTCTGGAATGTTGCACCCGAGTACCAGGGTACGAAAACTGAGACATATTTGAACACGTCTCCCGATCACATGGTTGATCATACTCTAGGTTCCACATGCATGTTTTAGCTGAAGGAAGAATACCTTAAACCTGGGTAGTTGAAACCCGTGGAATGGGTACCATGCAATATGACTTCAAAGGGTCTTCATTTGCTCACCGAACCTCTCCAATCCTATCACTGCTGCGTTTATGTCCCTGTACACATGCTTGATTCTCTTTCAGAGACATAGCAATCCATAGGTTTTAAGATACTTAAGAGTCAGATACATTCTTAGGCGTTTAATATGCGGTGTTGAGTCCATTTCGTTGAGCAAGGAGTAGCTCTTGTCTATTCCATATTTGGCTTAAGGAACTTTATCTGTGCTCATTTCAATCTCTGGTTTTATGCAGCACCCCAACTCACCTTTACCCTTAAACAAGCATAAGTTGGTTTTCTAAATTTGAGACCCTGTTCTGTTCTGTAATTCAGTTCCTGTGTAGCCAAGTTTACATTCCGTGTATTACTGATATCTTATGATGTTTCTTTTTCTGTGTGACTTATTTCAGTTAGAATCATCGTACCTGAATCCACTCATTGTGCTGCTACGGGCCTGATGACATAGATTTCACTGCTGAGTGATACTGCATTGTACGTAAGTACCACAAGTTCTTTATCCATTTTTCACTTTCTGTGATATTGAACTTGTACGGTAAACGAGGTTCTTGTAAACAGAGGCGTCCCAAACATTGGGGTGGCTGTATCTTTTTGATTTTAATTTCCCTAAGCTATAGGACCATAAGTGGAAGTGCCCTAGGCTCTGTTGCTTTGTTTTTTAGATGTTTCAGGAAACACCATACACTTCTCCCGAGTGTCTGTTGGCAGTTTACATCCCGCCCATCAGCATAACAAGGCTCCCAGTTCTCCATGGCCTGTCCTGCCTTTCTGGATTTTACACTTTTTTCAGATGGCCCTTTTGACCGGGGGGGGGGGGGAAGTGAGACTTCATTGTAGTGCAGATTTCCTTTGCAAGCTTGCTTGGTTGGCCAAAAAGGGCGTATGCGTTTTTTCCTGAATATATTCAGGAAAAAACGCATACGCCCTTTTTGGCCAAGTGCATCATTGTGGACGTTCTGCCTCTTTTCCTATGCTTTCAATGCAATTCCAGTCTACCTCCTGAAATCGGTTTCCTGCAATTCTGCCCCGCTTTCAAGTCCTCTTGGCAGCCTTACTTCAGTATATTTTTGGACGATAGCTGTCATTTATAACTCTGCAGGTTTGTGAATTACAGTGCCCCTGAGCTCCTTTCTTCAACTCGCTTTCTTGTGAGCTGGCCGCAACACCGCAGGATGGCTTCAGGCCCTAATCTGGTTCCGGCACGGCACGCTGAGCCTTTGGTTATTTCCTCTTCCTGGTGGGAAATGAGAGTTAAATTTGCCCGTCCAGACACCTCCAGCTAGTCTCTCATTGGTTCTCGCTATTCCTGTTCATCTTCCGCAGAAATTGCAAACTGGGCCAAACAGGAGGTTAAAGGGACAGACTCTCCAAGTCGGGAGAGTGTTAGTAAAGCGTCTGGAATGTTGCACCCGAGTACCAGGGTACGAAAACTGAGACATATTTGAACACGTCTCCCGATCACATGGTTGATCATACTCTAGGTTCCACATGCATGTTTTAGCTGAAGGAAGAATACCTTAAACCTGGGTAGTTGAAACCCGTGGAATGGGTACCATGCAATATGACTTCAAAGGGTCTTCATTTGCTCACCGAACCTCTCCAATCCTATCACTGCTGCGTTTATGTCCCTGTACACATGCTTGATTCTCTTTCGGAGACATAGCAATCCATAGGTTTTAAGATACTTAAGAGTCAGGTACATTCTTAGGCGTTTAATATGCGGTGTTGAGTCCATTTCGTTGAGCAAGGAGTAGCTCTTGTCTATTCCATATTTGGCTTAAGGAACTTTATCTGTGCTCATTTCAATCTCTGGTTTTATGCAGCACCCCAACTCACCTTTACCCTTAAACAAGCATAAGTTGGTTTTCTAAATTTGAGACCCTGTTCTGTTCTGTAATTCAGTTCCTGTGTAGCCAAGTTTACATTCCGTGTATTACTGATATCTTATGATGTTTCTTTTTCTGTGTGACTTATTTCAGTTAGAATCATCGTACCTGAATCCACTCATTGTGCTGCTACGGGCCTGATGACATAGATTTCACTGCTGAGTGATACTGCATTGTACGTAAGTACCACAAGTTCTTTATCCATTTTTCACTTTCTGTGATATTGAACTTGTACGGTAAACGAGGTTCTTGTAAACAGAGGCGTCCCAAACATTGGGGTGGCTGTGTCTTTTTGATTTTAATTTCCCTAAGCTATAGGACCATAAGTGGAAGTGCCCTAGGCTCTGTTGCTTTGTTTTTTAGATGTTTCAGGAAACACCATACACTTCTCCCGAGTGTCTGTTGGCAATTTACATCCCGCCCATCAGCATAACAAGGCTCCCAGTTCTCCATGGCCTGTCCTGCCTTTCTGGATTTTACACTTTTTTCAGATGGCCCTTTTGACCGGGGGGAAGTGAGACTTCATTGTAGTGCAGATTTCCTTTGCAAGCTTGCTTGGTTGGCCAAAAAGGGCGTATGCGTTTTTTCCTGAATATATTCAGGAAAAAACGCATACGCCCTTTTTGGCCAAGTGCATCATTGTGGACGTTCTGCCTCTTTTCCTATGCTTTCAATGCAATTCCAGTCTACCTCCTGAAATCGGTTTCCTGCAATTCTGCCCCGCTTTCAAGTCCTCTTGGCAGCCTTACTTCAGTATATTTTTGGACGATAGTTGTCATTTATAACTCTGCAGGTTTGTGAATTACAGTGCCCCTGAGCTCCTTTCTTCAACTCGTTTTCTTGTGAGCTGGCCGCAACACCGCAGGATGGCTTCAGGCCCTAATCTGGTTCCGACACGGCACGCTGAGCCTTTGGTTATTTCCTGTTCCTGGTGGGAAATGAGAGTTAAATTTGCCCGTCCAGACACCTCCAGCTAGTCTCTCATTGGTTCTCGCTATTCCTGTTCATCTTCCGCAGAAATTGCAAACTGGGCCAAACAGGAGGTTAAAGGGACTGACTCTCCAAGTCGGGAGAGTGTTAGTAAAGCGTCTGGAATGTTGCACCCGAGTACCAGGGTACGAAAACTGAGACATATTTGAACACGTCTCCCGATCACATGGTTGATCATACTCTAGGTTCCACATGCATGTTTTAGCTGAAGGAAGAATACCTTAAACCTGGGTAGTTGAAACCCGTGGAATGGGTACCATGCAATATGACTTCAAAGGGTCTTCATTTGCTCACCGAACCTCTCCAATCCTATCACTGCTGCGTTTATGTCCCTGTACACATGCTTGATTCTCTTTCAGAGACATAGCAATCCATAGGTTTTAAGATACTTAAGAGTCAGATACATTCTTAGGCGTTTAATATGCGGTGTTGAGTCCATTTCGTTGAGCAAGGAGTAGCTCTTGTCTATTCCATATTTGGCTTAAGGAACTTTATCTGTGCTCATTTCAATCTCTGGTTTTATGCAGCACCCCAACTCACCTTTACCCTTAAACAAGCATAAGTTGGTTTTCTAAATTTGAGACCCTGTTCTGTTCTGTAATTCAGTTCCTGTGTAGCCAAGTTTACATTCCGTGTATTACTGATATCTTATGATGTTTCTTTTTCTGTGTGACTTATTTCAGTTAGAATCATCGTACCTGAATCCACTCATTGTGCTGCTACGGGCCTGATGACATAGATTTCACTGCTGAGTGATACTGCATTGTACGTAAGTACCACAAGTTCTTTATCCATTTTTCACTTTCTGTGATATTGAACTTGTACGGTAAACGAGGTTCTTGTAAACAGAGGCGTCCCAAACATTGGGGTGGCTGTGTCTTTTTGATTTTAATTTCCCTAAGCTATAGGACCATAAGTGGAAGTGCCCTAGGCTCTGTTGCTTTGTTTTTTAGATGTTTCAGGAAACACCATACACTTCTCCCGAGTGTCTGTTGGCAGTTTACATCCCGCCCATCAGCATAACAAGGCTCCCAGTTCTCCATGGCCTGTCCTGCCTTTCTGGATTTTACACTTTTTTCAGATGGCCCTTTTGACCGGGGGGAAGTGAGACTTCATTGTAGTGCAGATTTCCTTTGCAAGCTTGCTTGGTTGGCCAAAAAGGGCGTATGCGTTTTTTCCTGAATATATTCAGGAAAAAACGCATACGCCCTTTTTGGCCAAGTGCATCATTGTGGACGTTCTGCCTCTTTTCCTATGCTTTCAATGCAATTCCAGTCTACCTCCTGAAATCGGTTTCCTGCAATTCTGCCCCGCTTTCAAGTCCTCTTGGCAGCCTTACTTCAGTATATTTTTGGACGATAGCTGTCATTTATAACTCTGCAGGTTTGTGAATTACAGTGCCCCTGAGCTCCTTTCTTCAACTCGTTTTCTTGTGAGCTGGCCGCAACACCGCAGGATGGCTTCAGGCCCTAATCTGGTTCCGGCACGGCACGCTGAGCCTTTGGTTATTTCCTCTTCCTGGTGGGAAATGAGAGTTAAATTTGCCCGTCCAGACACCTCCAGCTAGTCTCTCATTGGTTCTCGCTATTCCTGTTCATCTTCCGCAGAAATTGCAAACTGGGCCAAACAGGAGGTTAAAGGGACTGACTCTCCAAGTCGGGAGAGTGTTAGTAAAGCGTCTGGAATGTTGCACCCGAGTACCAGGGTACGAAAACTGAGACATATTTGAACACGTCTCCCGATCACATGGTTGATCATACTCTAGGTTCCCCATGCATGTTTTAGCTGAAGGAAGAATACCTTAAACCTGGGTAGTTGAAACCCGTGGAATGGGTACCATGCAATATGACTTCAAAGGGTCTTCATTTGCTCACCGAACCTCTCCAATCCTATCACTGCTGCGTTTATGTCCCTGTACACATGCTTGATTCTCTTTCGGAGACATAGCAATCCATAGGTTTTAAGATACTTAAGAGTCAGGTACATTCTTAGGCGTTTAATATGCGGTGTTGAGTCCATTTCGTTGAGCAAGGAGTAGCTCTTGTCTATTCCATATTTGGCTTAAGGAACTTTATCTGTGCTCATTTCAATCTCTGGTTTTATGCAGCACCCCAACTCACCTTTACCCTTAAACAAGCATAAGTTGGTTTTCTAAATTTGAGACCCTGTTCTGTTCTGTAATTCAGTTCCTGTGTAGCCAAGTTTACATTCCGTGTATTACTGATATCTTATGATGTTTCTTTTTCTGTGTGACTTATTTCAGTTAGAATCATCGTACCTGAATCCACTCATTGTGCTGCTACGGGCCTGATGACATAGATTTCACTGCTGAGTGATACTGCATTGTACGTAAGTACCACAAGTTCTTTATCCATTTTTCACTTTCTGTGATATTGAACTTGTACGGTAAACGAGGTTCTTGTAAACAGAGGCGTCCCAAACATTGGGGTGGCTGTGTCTTTTTGATTTTAATTTCCCTAAGCTATAGGACCATAAGTGGAAGTGCCCTAGGCTCTGTTGCTTTGTTTTTTAGATGTTTCAGGAAACACCATACACTTCTCCCGAGTGTCTGTTGGCAGTTTACATCCCGCCCATCAGCATAACAAGGCTCCCAGTTCTCCATGGCCTGTCCTGCCTTTCTGGATTTTACACTTTTTTCAGATGGCCCTTTTGACCGGGGGGGGGGGAAGTGAGACTTCATTGTAGTGCAGATTTCCTTTGCAAGCTTGCTTGGTTGGCCAAAAAGGGCGTATGCGTTTTTTCCTGAATATATTCAGGAAAAAACGCATACGCCCTTTTTGGCCAAGTGCATCATTGTGGACGTTCTGCCTCTTTTCCTATGCTTTCAATGCAATTCCAGTCTACCTCCTGAAATCGGTTTCCTGCAATTCTGCCCCGCTTTCAAGTCCTCTTGGCAGCCTTACTTCAGTATATTTTTGGACGATAGTTGTCATTTATAACTCTGCAGGTTTGTGAATTACAGTGCCCCTGAGCTCCTTTCTTCAACTCGTTTTCTTGTGAGCTGGCCGCAACACCGCAGGATGGCTTCAGGCCCTAATCTGGTTCCGGCACGGCACGCTGAGCCTTTGGTTATTTCCTCTTCCTGGTGGGAAATGAGAGTTAAATTTGCCCGTCCAGACACCTCCAGCTAGTCTCTCATTGGTTCTCGCTATTCCTGTTCATCTTCCGCAGAAATTGCAAACTGGGCCAAACAGGAGGTTAAAGGGACTGACTCTCCAAGTCGGGAGAGTGTTAGTAAAGCGTCTGGAATGTTGCACCCGAGTACCAGGGTACGAAAACTGAGACATATTTGAACACGTCTCCCGATCACATGGTTGATCATACTCTAGGTTCCACATGCATGTTTTAGCTGAAGGAAGAATACCTTAAACCTGGGTAGTTGAAACCCGTGGAATGGGTACCATGCAATATGACTTCAAAGGGTCTTCATTTGCTCACCGAACCTCTCCAATCCTATCACTGCTGCGTTTATGTCCCTGTACACATGCTTGATTCTCTTTCGGAGACATAGCAATCCATAGGTTTTAAGATACTTAAGAGTCAGGTACATTCTTAGGCGTTTAATATGCGGTGTTGAGTCCATTTCGTTGAGCAAGGAGTAGCTCTTGTCTATTCCATATTTGGCTTAAGGAACTTTATCTGTGCTCATTTCAATCTCTGGTTTTATGCAGCACCCCAACTCACCTTTACCCTTAAACAAGCATAAGTTGGTTTTCTAAATTTGAGACCCTGTTCTGTTCTGTAATTCAGTTCCTGTGTAGCCAAGTTTACATTCCGTGTATTACTGATATCTTATGATGTTTCTTTTTCTGTGTGACTTATTTCAGTTAGAATCATCGTACCTGAATCCACTCATTGTGCTGCTACGGGCCTGATGACATAGATTTCACTGCTGAGTGATACTGCATTGTACGTAAGTACCACAAGTTCTTTATCCATTTTTCACTTTCTGTGATATTGAACTTGTACGGTAAACGAGGTTCTTGTAAACAGAGGCGTCCCAAACATTGGGGTGGCTGTGTCTTTTTGATTTTAATTTCCCTAAGCTATAGGACCATAAGTGGAAGTGCCCTAGGCTCTGTTGCTTTGTTTTTTAGATGTTTCAGGAAACACCATACACTTCTCCCGAGTGTCTGTTGGCAGTTTACATCCCGCCCATCAGCATAACAAGGCTCCCAGTTCTCCATGGCCTGTCCTGCCTTTCTGGATTTTACACTTTTTTCAGATGGCCCTTTTGACCGGGGGGGGGGGGAAGTGAGACTTCATTGTAGTGCAGATTTCCTTTGCAAGCTTGCTTGGTTGGCCAAAAAGGGCGTATGCGTTTTTTCCTGAATATATTCAGGAAAAAACGCATACGCCCTTTTTGGCCAAGTGCATCATTGTGGACGTTCTGCCTCTTTTCCTATGCTTTCAATGCAATTCCAGTCTACCTCCTGAAATCGGTTTCCTGCAATTCTGCCCCGCTTTCAAGTCCTCTTGGCAGCCTTACTTCAGTATATTTTTGGACGATAGTTGTCATTTATAACTCTGCAGGTTTGTGAATTACAGTGCCCCTGAGCTCCTTTCTTCAACTCGTTTTCTTGTGAGCTGGCCGCAACACCGCAGGATGGCTTCAGGCCCTAATCTGGTTCCGGCACGGCACGCTGAGCCTTTGGTTATTTCCTCTTCCTGGTGGGAAATGAGAGTTAAATTTGCCCGTCCAGACACCTCCAGCTAGTCTCTCATTGGTTCTCGCTATTCCTGTTCATCTTCCGCAGAAATTGCAAACTGGGCCAAACAGGAGGTTAAAGGGACTGACTCTCCAAGTCGGGAGAGTGTTAGTAAAGCGTCTGGAATGTTGCACCCGAGTACCAGGGTACGAAAACTGAGACATATTTGAACACGTCTCCCGATCACATGGTTGATCATACTCTAGGTTCCACATGCATGTTTTAGCTGAAGGAAGAATACCTTAAACCTGGGTAGTTGAAACCCGTGGAATGGGTACCATGCAATATGACTTCAAAGGGTCTTCATTTGCTCACCGAACCTCTCCAATCCTATCACTGCTGCGTTTATGTCCCTGTACACATGCTTGATTCTCTTTCGGAGACATAGCAATCCATAGGTTTTAAGATACTTAAGAGTCAGGTACATTCTTAGGCGTTTAATATGCGGTGTTGAGTCCATTTCGTTGAGCAAGGAGTAGCTCTTGTCTATTCCATATTTGGCTTAAGGAACTTTATCTGTGCTCATTTCAATCTCTGGTTTTATGCAGCACCCCAACTCACCTTTACCCTTAAACAAGCATAAGTTGGTTTTCTAAATTTGAGACCCTGTTCTGTTCTGTAATTCAGTTCCTGTGTAGCCAAGTTTACATTCCGTGTATTACTGATATCTTATGATGTTTCTTTTTCTGTGTGACTTATTTCAGTTAGAATCATCGTACCTGAATCCACTCATTGTGCTGCTACGGGCCTGATGACATAGATTTCACTGCTGAGTGATACTGCATTGTACGTAAGTACCACAAGTTCTTTATCCATTTTTCACTTTCTGTGATATTGAACTTGTACAGTAAACGAGGTTCTTGTAAACAGAGGCGTCCCAAACATTGGGGTGGCTGTGTCTTTTTGATTTTAATTTCCCTAAGCTATAGGACCATAAGTGGAAGTGCCCTAGGCTCTGTTGCTTTGTTTTTTAGATGTTTCAGGAAACACCATACACTTCTCCCGAGTGTCTGTTGGCAGTTTACATCCCGCCCATCAGCATAACAAGGCTCCCAGTTCTCCATGGCCTGTCCTGCCTTTCTGGATTTTACACTTTTTTCAGATGGCCCTTTTGACCGGGGGGAAGTGAGACTTCATTGTAGTGCAGATTTCCTTTGCAAGCTTGCTTGGTTGGCCAAAAAGGGCGTATGCGTTTTTTCCTGAATATATTCAGGAAAAAACGCATACGCCCTTTTTGGCCAAGTGCATCATTGTGGACGTTCTGCCTCTTTTCCTATGCTTTCAATGCAATTCCAGTCTACCTCCTGAAATCGGTTTCCTGCAATTCTGCCCCGCTTTCAAGTCCTCTTGGCAGCCTTACTTCAGTATATTTTTGGACGATAGCTGTCATTTATAACTCTGCAGGTTTGTGAATTACAGTGCCCCTGAGCTCCTTTCTTCAACTCGCTTTCTTGTGAGCTGGCCGCAACACCGCAGGATGGCTTCAGGCCCTAATCTGGTTCCGGCACGGCACGCTGAGCCTTTGGTTATTTCCTCTTCCTGGTGGGAAATGAGAGTTAAATTTGCCCGTCCAGACACCTCCAGCTAGTCTCTCATTGGTTCTCGCTATTCCTGTTCATCTTCCGCAGAAATTGCAAACTGGGCCAAACAGGAGGTTAAAGGGACAGACTCTCCAAGTCGGGAGAGTGTTAGTAAAGCGTCTGGAATGTTGCACCCGAGTACCAGGGTACGAAAACTGAGACATATTTGAACACGTCTCCCGATCACATGGTTGATCATACTCTAGGTTCCACATGCATGTTTTAGCTGAAGGAAGAATACCTTAAACCTGGGTAGTTGAAACCCGTGGAATGGGTACCATGCAATATGACTTCAAAGGGTCTTCATTTGCTCACCGAACCTCTCCAATCCTATCACTGCTGCGTTTATGTCCCTGTACACATGCTTGATTCTCTTTCGGAGACATAGCAATCCATAGGTTTTAAGATACTTAAGAGTCAGGTACATTCTTAGGCGTTTAATATGCGGTGTTGAGTCCATTTCGTTGAGCAAGGAGTAGCTCTTGTCTATTCCATATTTGGCTTAAGGAACTTTATCTGTGCTCATTTCAATCTCTGGTTTTATGCAGCACCCCAACTCACCTTTACCCTTAAACAAGCATAAGTTGGTTTTCTAAATTTGAGACCCTGTTCTGTTCTGTAATTCAGTTCCTGTGTAGCCAAGTTTACATTCCGTGTATTACTGATATCTTATGATGTTTCTTTTTCTGTGTGACTTATTTCAGTTAGAATCATCGTACCTGAATCCACTCATTGTGCTGCTACGGGCCTGATGACATAGATTTCACTGCTGAGTGATACTGCATTGTACGTAAGTACCACAAGTTCTTTATCCATTTTTCACTTTCTGTGATATTGAACTTGTACGGTAAACGAGGTTCTTGTAAACAGAGGCGTCCCAAACATTGGGGTGGCTGTGTCTTTTTGATTTTAATTTCCCTAAGCTATAGGACCATAAGTGGAAGTGCCCTAGGCTCTGTTGCTTTGTTTTTTAGATGTTTCAGGAAACACCATACACTTCTCCCGAGTGTCTGTTGGCAGTTTACATCCCGCCCATCAGCATAACAAGGCTCCCAGTTCTCCATGGCCTGTCCTGCCTTTCTGGATTTTACACTTTTTTCAGATGGCCCTTTTGACCGGGGGGAAGTGAGACTTCATTGTAGTGCAGATTTCCTTTGCAAGCTTGCTTGGTTGGCCAAAAAGGGCGTATGCGTTTTTTCCTGAATATATTCAGGAAAAAACGCATACGCCCTTTTTGGCCAAGTGCATCATTGTGGACGTTCTGCCTCTTTTCCTATGCTTTCAGTGCAATTCCAGTCTACCTCCTGAAATCGGTTTCCTGCAATTCTGCCCCGCTTTCAAGTCCTCTTGGCAGCCTTACTTCAGTATATTTTTGGACGATAGCTGTCATTTATAACTCTGCAGGTTTGTGAATTACAGTGCCCCTGAGCTCCTTTCTTCAACTCGTTTTCTTGTGAGCTGGCCGCAACACCGCAGGATGGCTTCAGGCCCTAATCTGGTTCCGGCACGGCACGCTGAGCCTTTGGTTATTTCCTCTTCCTGGTGGGAAATGAGAGTTAAATTTGCCCGTCCAGACACCTCCAGCTAGTCTCTCATTGGTTCTCGCTATTCCTGTTCATCTTCCGCAGAAATTGCAAACTGGGCCAAACAGGAGGTTAAAGGGACAGACTCTCCAAGTCGGGAGAGTGTTAGTAAAGCGTCTGGAATGTTGCACCCGAGTACCAGGGTACGAAAACTGAGACATATTTGAACACGTCTCCCGATCACATGGTTGATCATACTCTAGGTTCCACATGCATGTTTTAGCTGAAGGAAGAATACCTTAAACCTGGGTAGTTGAAACCCGTGGAATGGGTACCATGCAATATGACTTCAAAGGGTCTTCATTTGCTCACCGAACCTCTCCAATCCTATCACTGCTGCGTTTATGTCCCTGTACACATGCTTGATTCTCTTTCGGAGACATAGCAATCCATAGGTTTTAAGATACTTAAGAGTCAGGTACATTCTTAGGCGTTTAATATGGGGTGTTGAGTCCATTTCGTTGAGCAAGGAGTAGCTCTTGTCTATTCCATATTTGGCTTAAGGAACTTTATCTGTGCTCATTTCAATCTCTGGTTTTATGCAGCACCCCAACTCACCTTTACCCTTAAACAAGCATAAGTTGGTTTTCTAAATTTGAGACCCTGTTCTGTTCTGTAATTCAGTTCCTGTGTAGCCAAGTTTACATTCCATGTATTACTGATATCTTATGATGTTTCTTTTTCTGTGTGACTTATTTCAGTTAGAATCATCGTACCTGAATCCACTCATTGTGCTGCTACGGGCCTGATGACATAGATTTCACTGCTGAGTGATACTGCATTGTACGTAAGTACCACAAGTTCTTTATCCATTTTTCACTTTCTGTGATATTGAACTTGTACGGTAAACGAGGTTCTTGTAAACAGAGGCGTCCCAAACATTGGGGTGGCTGTGTCTTTTTGATTTTAATTTCCCTAAGCTATAGGACCATAAGTGGAAGTGCCCTAGGCTCTGTTGCTTTGTTTTTTAGATGTTTCAGGAAACACCATACACTTCTCCCGAGTGTCTGTTGGCAGTTTACATCCCGCCCATCAGCATAACAAGGCTCCCAGTTCTCCATGGCCTGTCCTGCCTTTCTGGATTTTACACTTTTTTCAGATGGCCCTTTTGACCGGGGGGGGGGGGAAGTGAGACTTCATTGTAGTGCAGATTTCCTTTGCAAGCTTGCTTGGTTGGCCAAAAAGGGCGTATGCATTTTTTCCTGAATATATTCAGGAAAAAACGCATACGCCCTTTTTGGCCAAGTGCATCATTGTGGACGTTCTGCCTCTTTTCCTATGCTTTCAATGCAATTCCAGTCTACCTCCTGAAATCGGTTTCCTGCAATTCTGCCCCGCTTTCAAGTCCTCTTGGCAGCCTTACTTCAGTATATTTTTGGACGATAGTTGTCATTTATAACTCTGCAGGTTTGTGAATTACAGTGCCCCTGAGCTCCTTTCTTCAACTCGTTTTCTTGTGAGCTGGCCGCAACACCGCAGGATGGCTTCAGGCCCTAATCTGGTTCCGGCACGGCACGCTGAGCCTTTGGTTATTTCCTCTTCCTGGTGGGAAATGAGAGTTAAATTTGCCCGTCCAGACACCTCCAGCTAGTCTCTCATTGGTTCTCGCTATTCCTGTTCATCTTCCGCAGAAATTGCAAACTGGGCCAAACAGGAGGTTAAAGGGACTGACTCTCCAAGTCGGGAGAGTGTTAGTAAAGCGTCTGGAATGTTGCACCCGAGTACCAGGGTACGAAAACTGAGACATATTTGAACACGTCTCCCGATCACATGGTTGATCATACTCTAGGTTCCACATGCATGTTTTAGCTGAAGGAAGAATACCTTAAACCTGGGTAGTTGAAACCCGTGGAATGGGTACCATGCAATATGTCTTCAAAGGGTCTTCATTTGCTCACCGAACCTCTCCAATCCTATCACTGCTGCGTTTATGTCCCTGTACACATGCTTGATTCTCTTTCGGAGACATAGCAATCCATAGGTTTTAAGATACTTAAGAGTCAGGTACATTCTTAGGCGTTTAATATGCGGTGTTGAGTCCATTTCGTTGAGCAAGGAGTAGCTCTTGTCTATTCCATATTTGGCTTAAGGAACTTTATCTGTGCTCATTTCAATCTCTGGTTTTATGCAGCACCCCAACTCACCTTTACCCTTAAACAAGCATAAGTTGGTTTTCTAAATTTGAGACCCTGTTCTGTTCTGTAATTCAGTTCCTGTGTAGCCAAGCTTACATTCCGTGTATTACTGATATCTTATGATGTTTCTTTTTCTGTGTGACTTATTTCAGTTAGAATCATCGTACCTGAATCCACTCATTGTGCTGCTACGGGCCTGATGACATAGATTTCACTGCTGAGTGATACTGCATTGTACGTAAGTACCACAAGTTCTTTATCCATTTTTCACTTTCTGTGATATTGAACTTGTACGGTAAACGAGGTTCTTGTAAACAGAGGCGTCCCAAACATTGGGGTGGCTGTGTCTTTTTGATTTTAATTTCCCTAAGCTATAGGACCATAAGTGGAAGTGCCCTAGGCTCTGTTGCTTTGTTTTTTAGATGTTTCAGGAAACACCATACACTTCTCCCGAGTGTCTGTTGGCAGTTTACATCCCGCCCATCAGCATAACAAGGCTCCCAGTTCTCCATGGCCTGTCCTGCCTTTCTGGATTTTACACTTTTTTCAGATGGCCCTTTTGACCGGGGGGAAGTGAGACTTCATTGTAGTGCAGATTTCCTTTGCAAGCTTGCTTGGTTGGCCAAAAAGGGCGTATGCGTTTTTTCCTGAATATATTCAGGAAAAAACGCATACGCCCTTTTTGGCCAAGTGCATCATTGTGGACGTTCTGCCTCTTTTCCTATGCTTTCAATGCAATTCCAGTCTACCTCCTGAAATCGGTTTCCTGCAATTCTGCCCCGCTTTCAAGTCCTCTTGGCAGCCTTACTTCAGTATATTTTTGGACGATAGTTGTCATTTATAACTCTGCAGGTTTGTGAATTACAGTGCCCCTGAGCTCCTTTCTTCAACTCGTTTTCTTGTGAGCTGGCCGCAACACCGCAGGATGGCTTCAGGCCCTAATCTGGTTCCGGCACGGCACGCTGAGCCTTTGGTTATTTCCTCTTCCTGGTGGGAAATGAGAGTTAAATTTGCCCGTCCAGACACCTCCAGCTAGTCTCTCATTGGTTCTCGCTATTCCTGTTCATCTTCCGCAGAAATTGCAAACTGGGCCAAACAGGAGGTTAAAGGGACTGACTCTCCAAGTCGGGAGAGTGTTAGTAAAGCGTCTGGAATGTTGCACCCGAGTACCAGGGTACGAAAACTGAGACATATTTGAACACGTCTCCCGATCACATGGTTGATCATACTCTAGGTTCCACATGCATGTTTTAGCTGAAGGAAGAATACCTTAAACCTGGGTAGTTAAAACCCGTGGATTGGGTACCATGCAATATGACTTCAAAGGGTCTTCATTTGCTCACCGAACCTCTCCAATCCTATCACTGCTGCGTTTATGTCCCTGTACACATGCTTGATTCTCTTTCGGAGACATAGCAATCCATAGGTTTTAAGATACTTAAGAGTCAGGTACATTCTTAGGCGTTTAATATGCGGTGTTGAGTCCATATCGTTGAGCAAGGAGTAGCTCTTGTCTATTCCATATTTGGCTTAAGGAACTTTATCTGTGCTCATTTCAATCTCTGGTTTTATGCAGCACCCTAACTCACCTTTACCCTTAAACAAGCATAAGTTGGTTTTCTAAATTTGAGACCCTGTTCTGTTCTGTAATTCAGTTCCTGTGTAGCCAAGTTTACATTCCGTGTATTACTGATATCTTATGATGTTTCTTTTTCTGTGTGACTTATTTCAGTTAGAATCATCGTACCTGAATCCACTCATTGTGCTGCTACGGGCCTGATGACATAGATTTCACTGCTGAGTGATACTGCATTGTACGTAAGTACCACAAGTTCTTTATCCATTTTTCACTTTCTGTGATATTGAACTTGTACGGTAAACGAGGTTCTTGTAAACAGAGGCGTCCCAAACATTGGGGTGGCTGTGTCTTTTTGATTTTAATTTCCCTAAGCTATAGGACCATAAGTGGAAGTGGCCTAGGCTCTGTTGCTTTGTTTTTTAGATGTTTCAGGAAACACCATACACTTCTCCCGAGTGTCTGTTGGCAGTTTACATCCCGCCCATCAGCATAACAAGGCTCCCAGTTCTCCATGGCCTGTCCTGCCTTTCTGGATTTTACACTTTTTTCAGATGGCCCTTTTGACCGGGGGGAAGTGAGACTTCATTGTAGTGCAGATTTCCTTTGCAAGCTTGCTTGGTTGGCCAAAAAGGGCGTATGCGTTTTTTCCTGAATATATTCAGGAAAAAACGCATACGCCCTTTTTGGCCAAGTGCATCATTGTGGACGTTCTGCCTCTTTTCCTATGCTTTCAATGCAATTCCAGTCTACCTCCTGAAATCGGTTTCCTGCAATTCTGCCCCGCTTTCAAGTCCTCTTGGCAGCCTTACTTCAGTATATTTTTGGACGATAGTTGTCATTTATAACTCTGCAGGTTTGTGAATTACAGTGCCCCTGAGCTCCTTTCTTCAACTCGTTTTCTTGTGAGCTGGCCGCAACACCGCAGGATGGCTTCAGGCCCTAATCTGGTTCCGGCACGGCACGCTGAGCCTTTGGTTATTTCCTCTTCCTGGTGGGAAATGAGAGTTAAATTTGCCCGTCCAGACACCTCCAGCTAGTCTCTCATTGGTTCTCGCTATTCCTGTTCATCTTCCGCAGAAATTGCAAACTGGGCCAAACAGGAGGTTAAAGGGACTGACTCTCCAAGTCGGGAGAGTGTTAGTAAAGCGTCTGGAATGTTGCACCCGAGTACCAGGGTACGAAAACTGAGACATATTTGAAGACGTCTCCCGATCACATGGTTGATCATACTCTAGGTTCCACATGAATGTTTTAGCTGAAGGAAGAATACCTTACCTGGGTAGTTGAAACCCGTGGAATGGGTACCATGCAATATGACTTCAAAGGGTCTTCATTTGCTCACCGAACCTCTCCAATCCTATCACTGCTGCGTTTATGTCCCTGTACACATGCTTGATTCTCTTTCGGAGACATAGCAATCCATCGGTTTTAAGATACTTAAGAGTCAGGTACATTCTTAGGCGTTTAATATGCGGTGTTGAGTCCATTTCGTTGAGCAAGGAGTAGCTCTTGTCTATTCCATATTTGGCTTAAGGAACTTTATCTGTGCTCATTTCAATCTCTGGTTTTATGCAGCACCCCAACTCACCTTTACCCTTAAACAAGCATAAGTTGGTTTTCTAAATTTGAGACCCTGTTCTGTTCTGTAATTCAGTTCCTGTGTAGCCAAGTTTACATTCCGTGTATTACTGATATCTTATGATGTTTCTTTTTCTGTGTGACTTATTTCAGTTAGAATCATCGTACCTGAATCCACTCATTGTGCTGCTACGGGCCTGATGACATAGATTTCACTGCTGAGTGATACTGCATTGTACGTAAGTACCACAAGTTCTTTATCCATTTTTCACTTTCTGTGATATTGAACTTGTATGGTAAACGAGGTTCTTGTAAACAGAGGCGTCCCAAACATTGGGGTGGCTGTGTCTTTTTGATTTTAATTTCCCTAAGCTATAGGACCATAAGTGGAAGTGCCCTAGGCTCTGTTGCTTTGTTTTTTAGATGTTTCAGGAAACACCATACACTTCTCCCGAGTGTCTGTTGGCAGTTTACATCCCGCCCATCAGCATAACAAGGCTCCCAGTTCTCCATGGCCTGTCCTGCCTTTCTGGATTTTACACTTTTTTCAGATGGCCCTTTTGACCGGGGGCGGGGGGAAGTGAGACTTCATTGTAGTGCAGATTTCCTTTGCAAGCTTGCTTGGTTGGCCAAAAAGGGCGTATGCGTTTTTTCCTGAATATATTCAGGAAAAAACGCATACGCCCTTTTTGGCCAAGTGCATCATTGTGGACGTTCTGCCTCTTTTCCTATGCTTTCAATGCAATTCCAGTCTACCTCCTGAAATCGGTTTCCTGCAATTCTGCCCCGCTTTCAAGTCCTCTTGGCAGCCTTACTTCAGTATATTTTTGGACGATAGTTGTCATTTATAACTCTGCAGGTTTGTGAATTACAGTGCCCCTGAGCTCCTTTCTTCAACTCGTTTTCTTGTGAGCTGGCCGCAACACCGCAGGATGGCTTCAGGCCCTAATCTGGTTCCGGCACGGCACGCTGAGCCTTTGGTTATTTCCTCTTCCTGGTGGGAAATGAGAGTTAAATTTGCCCGTCCAGACACCTCCAGCTAGTCTCTCATTGGTTCTCGCTATTCCTGTTCATCTTCCGCAGAAATTGCAAACTGGGCCAAACAGGAGGTTAAAGGGACAGACTCTCCAAGTCGGGAGAGTGTTAGTAAAGCGTCTGGAATGTTGCACCCGAGTACCAGGGTACGAAAACTGAGACATATTTGAACACGTCTCCCGATCACATGGTTGATCATACTCTAGGTTCCACATGCATGTTTTAGCTGAAGGAAGAATACCTTAAACCTGGGTAGTTGAAACCCGTGGAATGGGTACCATGCAATATGACTTCAAAGGGTCTTCATTTGCTCACCGAACCTCTCCAATCCTATCACTGCTGCGTTTATGTCCCTGTACACATGCTTGATTCTCTTTCGGAGACATAGCAATCCATCGGTTTTAAGATACTTAAGAGTCAGGTACATTCTTAGGCGTTTAATATGCGGTGTTGAGTCCATTTCGTTGAGCAAGGAGTAGCTCTTGTCTATTCCATATTTGGCTTAAGGAACTTTATCTGTGCTCATTTCAATCTCTGGTTTTATGCAGCACCCCAACTCACCTTTACCCTTAAACAAGCATAAGTTGGTTTTCTAAATTTGAGACCCTGTTCTGTTCTGTAATTCAGTTCCTGTGTAGCCAAGTTTACATTCCGTGTATTACTGATATCTTATGATGTTTCTTTTTCTGTGTGACTTATTTCAGTTAGAATCATCGTACCTGAATCCACTCATTGTGCTGCTACGGGCCTGATGACATAGATTTCACTGCTGAGTGATACTGCATTGTACGTAAGTACCACAAGTTCTTTATCCATTTTTCACTTTCTGTGATATTGAACTTGTACGGTAAACGAGGTTCTTGTAAACAGAGGCGTCCCAAACATTGGGGTGGCTGTATCTTTTTGATTTTAATTTCCCTAAGCTATAGGACCATAAGTGGAAGTGCCCTAGGCTCTGTTGCTTTGTTTTTTAGATGTTTCAGGAAACACCATACACTTCTCCCGAGTGTCTGTTGGCAGTTTACATCCCGCCCATCAGCATAACAAGGCTCCCAGTTCTCCATGGCCTGTCCTGCCTTTCTGGATTTTACACTTTTTTCAGATGGCCCTTTTGACCGGGGGGGGGGGGAAGTGAGACTTCATTGTAGTGCAGATTTCCTTTGCAAGCTTGCTTGGTTGGCCAAAAAGGGCGTATGCGTTTTTTCCTGAATATATTCAGGAAAAAACGCATACGCCCTTTTTGGCCAAGTGCATCATTGTGGACGTTCTGCCTCTTTTCCTATGCTTTCAATGCAATTCCAGTCTACCTCCTGAAATCGGTTTCCTGCAATTCTGCCCCGCTTTCAAGTCCTCTTGGCAGCCTTACTTCAGTATATTTTTGGACGATAGCTGTCATTTATAACTCTGCAGGTTTGTGAATTACAGTGCCCCTGAGCTCCTTTCTTCAACTCGCTTTCTTGTGAGCTGGCCGCAACACCGCAGGATGGCTTCAGGCCCTAATCTGGTTCCGGCACGGCACGCTGAGCCTTTGGTTATTTCCTCTTCCTGGTGGGAAATGAGAGTTAAATTTGCCCGTCCAGACACCTCCAGCTAGTCTCTCATTGGTTCTCGCTATTCCTGTTCATCTTCCGCAGAAATTGCAAACTGGGCCAAACAGGAGGTTAAAGGGACAGACTCTCCAAGTCGGGAGAGTGTTAGTAAAGCGTCTGGAATGTTGCACCCGAGTACCAGGGTACGAAAACTGAGACATATTTGAACACGTCTCCCGATCACATGGTTGATCATACTCTAGGTTCCACATGCATGTTTTAGCTGAAGGAAGAATACCTTAAACCTGGGTAGTTGAAACCCGTGGAATGGGTACCATGCAATATGACTTCAAAGGGTCTTCATTTGCTCACCGAACCTCTCCAATCCTATCACTGCTGCGTTTATGTCCCTGTACACATGCTTGATTCTCTTTCGGAGACATAGCAATCCATAGGTTTTAAGATACTTAAGAGTCAGGTACATTCTTAGGCGTTTAATATGCGGTGTTGAGTCCATTTCGTTGAGCAAGGAGTAGCTCTTGTCTATTCCATATTTGGCTTAAGGAACTTTATCTGTGCTCATTTCAATCTCTGGTTTTATGCAGCACCCCAACTCACCTTTACCCTTAAACAAGCATAAGTTGGTTTTCTAAATTTGAGACCCTGTTCTGTTCTGTAATTCAGTTCCTGTGTAGCCAAGTTTACATTCCGTGTATTACTGATATCTTATGATGTTTCTTTTTCTGTGTGACTTATTTCAGTTAGAATCATCGTACCTGAATCCACTCATTGTGCTGCTACGGGCCTGATGACATAGATTTCACTGCTGAGTGATACTGCATTGTACGTAAGTACCACAAGTTCTTTATCCATTTTTCACTTTCTGTGATATTGAACTTGTACGGTAAACGAGGTTCTTGTAAACAGAGGCGTCCCAAACATTGGGGTGGCTGTGTCTTTTTGATTTTAATTTCCCTAAGCTATAGGACCATAAGTGGAAGTGCCCTAGGCTCTGTTGCTTTGTTTTTTAGATGTTTCAGGAAACACCATACACTTCTCCCGAGTGTCTGTTGGCAATTTACATCCCGCCCATCAGCATAACAAGGCTCCCAGTTCTCCATGGCCTGTCCTGCCTTTCTGGATTTTACACTTTTTTCAGATGGCCCTTTTGACCGGGGGGAAGTGAGACTTCATTGTAGTGCAGATTTCCTTTGCAAGCTTGCTTGGTTGGCCAAAAAGGGCGTATGCGTTTTTTCCTGAATATATTCAGGAAAAAACGCATACGCCCTTTTTGGCCAAGTGCATCATTGTGGACGTTCTGCCTCTTTTCCTATGCTTTCAATGCAATTCCAGTCTACCTCCTGAAATCGGTTTCCTGCAATTCTGCCCCGCTTTCAAGTCCTCTTGGCAGCCTTACTTCAGTATATTTTTGGACGATAGCTGTCATTTATAACTCTGCAGGTTTGTGAATTACAGTGCCCCTGAGCTCCTTTCTTCAACTCGCTTTCTTGTGAGCTGGCCGCAACACCGCAGGATGGCTTCAGGCCCTAATCTGGTTCCGGCACGGCACGCTGAGCCTTTGGTTATTTCCTCTTCCTGGTGGGAAATGAGAGTTAAATTTGCCCGTCCAGACACCTCCAGCTAGTCTCTCATTGGTTCTCGCTATTCCTGTTCATCTTCCGCAGAAATTGCAAACTGGGCCAAACAGGAGGTTAAAGGGACTGACTCTCCAAGTCGGGAGAGTGTTAGTAAAGCGTCTGGAATGTTGCACCCGAGTACCAGGGTACGAAAACTGAGACATATTTGAACACGTCTCCCGATCACATGGTTGATCATACTCTAGGTTCCACATGCATGTTTTAGCTGAAGGAAGAATACCTTAAACCTGGGTAGTTGAAACCCGTGGAATGGGTACCATGCAATATGACTTCAAAGGGTCTTCATTTGCTCACCGAACCTCTCCAATCCTATCACTGCTGCGTTTATGTCCCTGTACACATGCTTGATTCTCTTTCAGAGACATAGCAATCCATAGGTTTTAAGATACTTAAGAGTCAGATACATTCTTAGGCGTTTAATATGCGGTGTTGAGTCCATTTCGTTGAGCAAGGAGTAGCTCTTGTCTATTCCATATTTGGCTTAAGGAACTTTATCTGTGCTCATTTCAATCTCTGGTTTTATGCAGCACCCCAACTCACCTTTACCCTTAAACAAGCATAAGTTGGTTTTCTAAATTTGAGACCCTGTTCTGTTCTGTAATTCAGTTCCTGTGTAGCCAAGCTTACATTCCGTGTATTACTGATATCTTATGATGTTTCTTTTTCTGTGTGACTTATTTCAGTTAGAATCATCGTACCTGAATCCACTCATTGTGCTGCTACGGGCCTGATGACATAGATTTCACTGCTGAGTGATACTGCATTGTACGTAAGTACCACAAGTTCTTTATCCATTTTTCACTTTCTGTGATATTGAACTTGTACGGTAAACGAGGTTCTTGTAAACAGAGGCGTCCCAAACATTGGGGTGGCTGTGTCTTTTTGATTTTAATTTCCCTAAGCTATAGGACCATAAGTGGAAGTGCCCTAGGCTCTGTTGCTTTGTTTTTTAGATGTTTCAGGAAACACCATACACTTCTCCCGAGTGTCTGTTGGCAGTTTACATCCCGCCCATCAGCATAACAAGGCTCCCAGTTCTCCATGGCCTGTCCTGCCTTTCTGGATTTTACACTTTTTTCAGATGGCCCTTTTGACCGGGGGGAAGTGAGACTTCATTGTAGTGCAGATTTCCTTTGCAAGCTTGCTTGGTTGGCCAAAAAGGGCGTATGCGTTTTTTCCTGAATATATTCAGGAAAAAACGCATACGCCCTTTTTGGCCAAGTGCATCATTGTGGACGTTCTGCCTCTTTTCCTATGCTTTCAATGCAATTCCAGTCTACCTCCTGAAATCGGTTTCCTGCAATTCTGCCCCGCTTTCAAGTCCTCTTGGCAGCCTTACTTCAGTATATTTTTGGACGATAGTTGTCATTTATAACTCTGCAGGTTTGTGAATTACAGTGCCCCTGAGCTCCTTTCTTCAACTCGTTTTCTTGTGAGCTGGCCGCAACACCGCAGGATGGCTTCAGGCCCTAATCTGGTTCCGGCACGGCACGCTGAGCCTTTGGTTATTTCCTCTTCCTGGTGGGAAATGAGAGTTAAATTTGCCCGTCCAGACACCTCCAGCTAGTCTCTCATTGGTTCTCGCTATTCCTGTTCATCTTCCGCAGAAATTGCAAACTGGGCCAAACAGGAGGTTAAAGGGACTGACTCTCCAAGTCGGGAGAGTGTTAGTAAAGCGTCTGGAATGTTGCACCCGAGTACCAGGGTACGAAAACTGAGACATATTTGAACACGTCTCCCGATCACATGGTTGATCATACTCTAGGTTCCACATGCATGTTTTAGCTGAAGGAAGAATACCTTAAACCTGGGTAGTTGAAACCCGTGGAATGGGTACCATGCAATATGACTTCAAAGGGTCTTCATTTGCTCACCGAACCTCTCCAATCCTATCACTGCTGCGTTTATGTCCCTGTACACATGCTTGATTCTCTTTCGGAGACATAGCAATCCATAGGTTTTAAGATACTTAAGAGTCAGGTACATTCTTAGGCGTTTAATATGCGGTGTTGAGTCCATTTCGTTGAGCAAGGAGTAGCTCTTGTCTATTCCATATTTGGCTTAAGGAACTTTATCTGTGCTCATTTCAATCTCTGGTTTTATGCAGCACCCCAACTCACCTTTACCCTTAAACAAGCATAAGTTGGTTTTCTAAATTTGAGACCCTGTTCTGTTCTGTAATTCAGTTCCTGTGTAGCCAAGCTTACATTCCGTGTATTACTGATATCTTATGATGTTTCTTTTTCTGTGTGATTTATTTCAGTTAGAATCATCGTACCTGAATCCACTCATTGTGCTGCTACGGGCCTGATGACATAGATTTCACTGCTGAGTGATACTGCATTGTACGTAAGTACCACAAGTTCTTTATCCATTTTTCACTTTCTGTGATATTGAACTTGTACGGTAAACGAGGTTCTTGTAAACAGAGGCGTCCCAAACATTGGGGTGGCTGTGTCTTTTTGATTTTAATTTCCCTAAGCTATAGGACCATAAGTGGAAGTGCCCTAGGCTCTGTTGCTTTGTTTTTTAGATGTTTCAGGAAACACCATACACTTCTCCCGAGTGTCTGTTGGCAGTTTACATCCCGCCCATCAGCATAACAAGGCTCCCAGTTCTCCATGGCCTGTCCTGCCTTTCTGGATTTTACACTTTTTTCAGATGGCCCTTTTGACCGGGGGGAAGTGAGACTTCATTGTAGTGCAGATTTCCTTTGCAAGCTTGCTTGGTTGGCCAAAAAGGGCGTATGCGTTTTTTCCTGAATATATTCAGGAAAAAACGCATACGCCCTTTTTGGCCAAGTGCATCATTGTGGACGTTCTGCCTCTTTTCCTATGCTTTCAATGCAATTCCAGTCTACCTCCTGAAATCGGTTTCCTGCAATTCTGCCCCGCTTTCAAGTCCTCTTGGCAGCCTTACTTCAGTATATTTTTGGACGATAGTTGTCATTTATAACTCTGCAGGTTTGTGAATTACAGTGCCCCTGAGCTCCTTTCTTCAACTCGTTTTCTTGTGAGCTGGCCGCAACACCGCAGGATGGCTTCAGGCCCTAATCTGGTTCCGGCACGGCACGCTGAGCCTTTGGTTATTTCCTCTTCCTGGTGGGAAATGAGAGTTAAATTTGCCCGTCCAGACACCTCCAGCTAGTCTCTCATTGGTTCTCGCTATTCCTGTTCATCTTCCGCAGAAATTGCAAACTGGGCCAAACAGGAGGTTAAAGGGACTGACTCTCCAAGTCGGGAGAGTGTTAGTAAAGCGTCTGGAATGTTGCACCCGAGTACCAGGGTACGAAAACTGAGACATATTTGAACACGTCTCCCGATCACATGGTTGATCATACTCTAGGTTCCACATGCATGTTTTAGCTGAAGGAAGAATACCTTAAACCTGGGTAGTTGAAACCCGTGGAATGGGTACCATGCAATATGACTTCAAAGGGTCTTCATTTGCTCACCGAACCTCTCCAATCCTATCACTGCTGCGTTTATGTCCCTGTACACATGCTTGATTCTCTTTCGGAGACATAGCAATCCATAGGTTTTAAGATACTTAAGAGTCAGGTACATTCTTAGGCGTTTAATATGCGGTGTTGAGTCCATTTCGTTGAGCAAGGAGTAGCTCTTGTCTATTCCATATTTGGCTTAAGGAACTTTATCTGTGCTCATTTCAATCTCTGGTTTTATGCAGCACCCCAACTCACCTTTACCCTTAAACAAGCATAAGTTGGTTTTCTAAATTTGAGACCCTGTTCTGTTCTGTAATTCAGTTCCTGTGTAGCCAAGTTTACATTCCGTGTATTACTGATATCTTATGATGTTTCTTTTTCTGTGTGACTTATTTCAGTTAGAATCATCGTACCTGAATCCACTCATTGTGCTGCTACGGGCCTGATGACATAGATTTCACTGCTGAGTGATACTGCATTGTACGTAAGTACCACAAGTTCTTTATCCATTTTTCACTTTCTGTGATATTGAACTTGTACGGTAAACGAGGTTCTTGTAAACAGAGGCGTCCCAAACATTGGGGTGGCTGTGTCTTTTTGATTTTAATTTCCCTAAGCTATAGGACCATAAGTGGAAGTGCCCTAGGCTCTGTTGCTTTGTTTTTTAGATGTTTCAGGAAACACCATACACTTCTCCCGAGTGTCTGTTGGCAGTTTACATCCCGCCCATCAGCATAACAAGGCTCCCAGTTCTCCATGGCCTGTCCTGCCTTTCTGGATTTTACACTTTTTTCAGATGGCCCTTTTGACCGGGGGGGGGGGGAAGTGAGACTTCATTGTAGTGCAGATTTCCTTTGCAAGCTTGCTTGGTTGGCCAAAAAGGGCGTATGCGTTTTTTCCTGAATATATTCAGGAAAAAACGCATACGCCCTTTTTGGCCAAGTGCATCATTGTGGACGTTCTGCCTCTTTTCCTATGCTTTCAATGCAATTCCAGTCTACCTCCTGAAATCGGTTTCCTGCAATTCTGCCCCGCTTTCAAGTCCTCTTGGCAGCCTTACTTCAGTATATTTTTGGACGATAGTTGTCATTTATAACTCTGCAGGTTTGTGAATTACAGTGCCCCTGAGCTCCTTTCTTCAACTCGTTTTCTTGTGAGCTGGCCGCAACACCGCAGGATGGCTTCAGGCCCTAATCTGGTTCCGGCACGGCACGCTGAGCCTTTGGTTATTTCCTCTTCCTGGTGGGAAATGAGAGTTAAATTTGCCCGTCCAGACACCTCCAGTTAGTCTCTCATTGGTTCTCGCTATTCCTGTTCATCTTCCGCAGAAATTGCAAACTGGGCCAAACAGGAGGTTAAAGGGACTGACTCTCCAAGTCGGGAGAGTGTTAGTAAAGCGTCTGGAATGTTGCACCCGAGTACCAGGGTACGAAAACTGAGACATATTTGAACACGTCTCCCGATCACATGGTTGATCATACTCTAGGTTCCACATGCATGTTTTAGCTGAAGGAAGAATACCTTAAACCTGGGTAGTTGAAACCCGTGGAATGGGTACCATGCAATATGACTTCAAAGGGTCTTCATTTGCTCACCGAACCTCTCCAATCCTATCACTGCTGCGTTTATGTCCCTGTACACATGCTTGATTCTCTTTCGGAGACATAGCAATCCATAGGTTTTAAGATACTTAAGAGTCAGGTACATTCTTAGGCGTTTAATATGCGGTGTTGAGTCCATTTCGTTGAGCAAGGAGTAGCTCTTGTCTATTCCATATTTGGCTTAAGGAACTTTATCTGTGCTCATTTCAATCTCTGGTTTTATGCAGCACCCCAACTCACCTTTACCCTTAAACAAGCATAAGTTGGTTTTCTAAATTTGAGACCCTGTTCTGTTCTGTAATTCAGTTCCTGTGTAGCCAAGTTTACATTCCGTGTATTACTGATATCTTATGATGTTTCTTTTTCTGTGTGACTTATTTCAGTTAGAATCATCGTACCTGAATCCACTCATTGTGCTGCTACGGGCCTGATGACATAGATTTCACTGCTGAGTGATACTGCATTGTACGTAAGTACCACAAGTTCTTTATCCATTTTTCACTTTCTGTGATATTGAACTTGTACGGTAAACGAGGTTCTTGTAAACAGAGGCGTCCCAAACATTGGGGTGGCTGTGTCTTTTTGATTTTAATTTCCCTAAGCTATAGGACCATAAGTGGAAGTGCCCTAGGCTCTGTTGCTTTGTTTTTTAGATGTTTCAGGAAACACCATACACTTCTCCCGAGTGTCTGTTGGCAATTTACATCCCGCCCATCAGCATAACAAGGCTCCCAGTTCTCCATGGCCTGTCCTGCCTTTCTGGATTTTACACTTTTTTCAGATGGCCCTTTTGACCGGGGGGAAGTGAGACTTCATTGTAGTGCAGATTTCCTTTGCAAGCTTGCTTGGTTGGCCAAAAAGGGCGTATGCGTTTTTTCCTGAATATATTCAGGAAAAAACGCATACGCCCTTTTTGGCCAAGTGCATCATTGTGGACGTTCTGCCTCTTTTCCTATGCTTTCAATGCAATTCCAGTCTACCTCCTGAAATCGGTTTCCTGCAATTCTGCCCCGCTTTCAAGTCCTCTTGGCAGCCTTACTTCAGTATATTTTTGGACGATAGTTGTCATTTATAACTCTGCAGGTTTGTGAATTACAGTGCCCCTGAGCTCCTTTCTTCAACTCGTTTTCTTGTGAGCTGGCCGCAACACCGCAGGATGGCTTCAGGCCCTAATCTGGTTCCGACACGGCACGCTGAGCCTTTGGTTATTTCCTCTTCCTGGTGGGAAATGAGAGTTAAATTTGCCCGTCCAGACACCTCCAGCTAGTCTCTCATTGGTTCTCGCTATTCCTGTTCATCTTCCGCAGAAATTGCAAACTGGGCCAAACAGGAGGTTAAAGGGACTGACTCTCCAAGTCGGGAGAGTGTTAGTAAAGCGTCTGGAATGTTGCACCCGAGTACCAGGGTACGAAAACTGAGACATATTTGAACACGTCTCCCGATCACATGGTTGATCATACTCTAGGTTCCACATGCATGTTTTAGCTGAAGGAAGAATACCTTAAACCTGGGTAGTTGAAACCCGTGGAATGGGTACCATGCAATATGACTTCAAAGGGTCTTCATTTGCTCACCGAACCTCTCCAATCCTATCACTGCTGCGTTTATGTCCCTGTACACATGCTTGATTCTCTTTCGGAGACATAGCAATCCATAGGTTTTAAGATACTTAAGAGTCAGGTACATTCTTAGGCGTTTAATATGCGGTGTTGAGTCCATTTCGTTGAGCAAGGAGTAGCTCTTGTCTATTCCATATTTGGCTTAAGGAACTTTATCTGTGCTCATTTCAATCTCTGGTTTTATGCAGCACCCCAACTCACCTTTACCCTTAAACAAGCATAAGTTGGTTTTCTAAATTTGAGACCCTGTTCTGTTCTGTAATTCAGTTCCTGTGTAGCCAAGTTTACATTCCGTGTATTACTGATATCTTATGATGTTTCTTTTTCTGTGTGACTTATTTCAGTTAGAATCATCGTACCTGAATCCACTCATTGTGCTTCTACGGGCCTGATGACATAGATTTCACTGCTGAGTGATACTGCATTGTACGTAAGTACCACAAGTTCTTTATCCATTTTTCACTTTCTGTGATATTGAACTTGTACGGTAAACGAGGTTCTTGTAAACAGAGGCGTCCCAAACATTGGGGTGGCTGTGTCTTTTTGATTTTAATTTCCCTAAGCTATAGGACCATAAGTGGAAGTGCCCTAGGCTCTGTTGCTTTGTTTTTTAGATGTTTCAGGAAACACCATACACTTCTCCCGAGTGTCTGTTGGCAGTTTACATCCCGCCCATCAGCATAACAAGGCTCCCAGTTCTCCATGGCCTGTCCTGCCTTTCTGGATTTTACACTTTTTTCAGATGGCCCTTTTGACCGGGGGGGGGGGGAAGTGAGACTTCATTGTAGTGCAGATTTCCTTTGCAAGCTTGCTTGGTTGGCCAAAAAGGGCGTATGCGTTTTTTCCTGAATATATTCAGGAAAAAACGCATACGCCCTTTTTGGCCAAGTGCATCATTGTGGACGTTCTGCCTCTTTTCCTATGCTTTCAATGCAATTCCAGTCTACCTCCTGAAATCGGTTTCCTGCAATTCTGCCCCGCTTTCAAGTCCTCTTGGCAGCCTTACTTCAGTATATTTTTGGACGATAGTTGTCATTTATAACTCTGCAGGTTTGTGAATTACAGTGCCCCTGAGCTCCTTTCTTCAACTCGTTTTCTTGTGAGCTGGCCGCAACACCGCAGGATGGCTTCAGGCCCTAATCTGGTTCCGGCACGGCACGCTGAGCCTTTGGTTATTTCCTCTTCCTGGTGGGAAATGAGAGTTAAATTTGCCCGTCCAGACACCTCCAGTTAGTCTCTCATTGGTTCTCGCTATTCCTGTTCATCTTCCGCAGAAATTGCAAACTGGGCCAAACAGGAGGTTAAAGGGACTGACTCTCCAAGTCGGGAGAGTGTTAGTAAAGCGTCTGGAATGTTGCACCCGAGTACCAGGGTACGAAAACTGAGACATATTTGAACACGTCTCCCGATCACATGGTTGATCATACTCTAGGTTCCACATGCATGTTTTAGCTGAAGGAAGAATACCTTAAACCTGGGTAGTTGAAACCCGTGGAATGGGTACCATGCAATATGACTTCAAAGGGTCTTCATTTGCTCACCGAACCTCTCCAATCCTATCACTGCTGCGTTTATGTCCCTGTACACATGCTTGATTCTCTTTCGGAGACATAGCAATCCATAGGTTTTAAGATACTTAAGAGTCAGGTACATTCTTAGGCGTTTAATATGCGGTGTTGAGTCCATTTCGTTGAGCAAGGAGTAGCTCTTGTCTATTCCATATTTGGCTTAAGGAACTTTATCTGTGCTCATTTCAATCTCTGGTTTTATGCAGCACCCCAACTCACCTTTACCCTTAAACAAGCATAAGTTGGTTTTCTAAATTTGAGACCCTGTTCTGTTCTGTAATTCAGTTCCTGTGTAGCCAAGTTTACATTCCGTGTATTACTGATATCTTATGATGTTTCTTTTTCTGTGTGACTTATTTCAGTTAGAATCATCGTACCTGAATCCACTCATTGTGCTGCTACGGGCCTGATGACATAGATTTCACTGCTGAGTGATACTGCATTGTACGTAAGTACCACAAGTTCTTTATCCATTTTTCACTTTCTGTGATATTGAACTTGTACGGTAAACGAGGTTCTTGTAAACAGAGGCGTCCCAAACATTGGGGTGGCTGTGTCTTTTTGATTTTAATTTCCCTAAGCTATAGGACCATAAGTGGAAGTGCCCTAGGCTCTGTTGCTTTGTTTTTTAGATGTTTCAGGAAACACCATACACTTCTCCCGAGTGTCTGTTGGCAATTTACATCCCGCCCATCAGCATAACAAGGCTCCCAGTTCTCCATGGCCTGTCCTGCCTTTCTGGATTTTACACTTTTTTCAGATGGCCCTTTTGACCGGGGGGAAGTGAGACTTCATTGTAGTGCAGATTTCCTTTGCAAGCTTGCTTGGTTGGCCAAAAAGGGCGTATGCGTTTTTTCCTGAATATATTCAGGAAAAAACGCATACGCCCTTTTTGGCCAAGTGCATCATTGTGGACGTTCTGCCTCTTTTCCTATGCTTTCAATGCAATTCCAGTCTACCTCCTGAAATCGGTTTCCTGCAATTCTGCCCCGCTTTCAAGTCCTCTTGGCAGCCTTACTTCAGTATATTTTTGGACGATAGTTGTCATTTATAACTCTGCAGGTTTGTGAATTACAGTGCCCCTGAGCTCCTTTCTTCAACTCGTTTTCTTGTGAGCTGGCCGCAACACCGCAGGATGGCTTCAGGCCCTAATCTGGTTCCGACACGGCACGCTGAGCCTTTGGTTATTTCCTCTTCCTGGTGGGAAATGAGAGTTAAATTTGCCCGTCCAGACACCTCCAGCTAGTCTCTCATTGGTTCTCGCTATTCCTGTTCATCTTCCGCAGAAATTGCAAACTGGGCCAAACAGGAGGTTAAAGGGACTGACTCTCCAAGTCGGGAGAGTGTTAGTAAAGCGTCTGGAATGTTGCACCCGAGTACCAGGGTACGAAAACTGAGACATATTTGAACACGTCTCCCGATCACATGGTTGATCATACTCTAGGTTCCACATGCATGTTTTAGCTGAAGGAAGAATACCTTAAACCTGGGTAGTTGAAACCCGTGGAATGGGTACCATGCAATATGACTTCAAAGGGTCTTCATTTGCTCACCGAACCTCTCCAATCCTATCACTGCTGCGTTTATGTCCCTGTACACATGCTTGATTCTCTTTCGGAGACATAGCAATCCATAGGTTTTAAGATACTTAAGAGTCAGGTACATTCTTAGGCGTTTAATATGCGGTGTTGAGTCCATTTCGTTGAGCAAGGAGTAGCTCTTGTCTATTCCATATTTGGCTTAAGGAACTTTATCTGTGCTCATTTCAATCTCTGGTTTTATGCAGCACCCCAACTCACCTTTACCCTTAAACAAGCATAAGTTGGTTTTCTAAATTTGAGACCCTGTTCTGTTCTGTAATTCAGTTCCTGTGTAGCCAAGTTTACATTCCGTGTATTACTGATATCTTATGATGTTTCTTTTTCTGTGTGACTTATTTCAGTTAGAATCATCGTACCTGAATCCACTCATTGTGCTTCTACGGGCCTGATGACATAGATTTCACTGCTGAGTGATACTGCATTGTACGTAAGTACCACAAGTTCTTTATCCATTTTTCACTTTCTGTGATATTGAACTTGTACGGTAAACGAGGTTCTTGTAAACAGAGGCGTCCCAAACATTGGGGTGGCTGTGTCTTTTTGATTTTAATTTCCCTAAGCTATAGGACCATAAGTGGAAGTGCCCTAGGCTCTGTTGCTTTGTTTTTTAGATGTTTCAGGAAACACCATACACTTCTCCCGAGTGTCTGTTGGCAGTTTACATCCCGCCCATCAGCATAACAAGGCTCCCAGTTCTCCATGGCCTGTCCTGCCTTTCTGGATTTTACACTTTTTTCAGATGGCCCTTTTGACCGGGGGGGGGGGGAAGTGAGACTTCATTGTAGTGCAGATTTCCTTTGCAAGCTTGCTTGGTTGGCCAAAAAGGGCGTATGCGTTTTTTCCTGAATATATTCAGGAAAAAACGCATACGCCCTTTTTGGCCAAGTGCATCATTGTGGACGTTCTGCCTCTTTTCCTATGCTTTCAATGCAATTCCAGTCTACCTCCTGAAATCGGTTTCCTGCAATTCTGCCCCGCTTTCAAGTCCTCTTGGCAGCCTTACTTCAGTATATTTTTGGACGATAGTTGTCATTTATAACTCTGCAGGTTTGTGAATTACAGTGCCCCTGAGCTCCTTTCTTCAACTCGTTTTCTTGTGAGCTGGCCGCAACACCGCAGGATGGCTTCAGGCCCTAATCTGGTTCCGGCACGGCACGCTGAGCCTTTGGTTATTTCCTCTTCCTGGTGGGAAATGAGAGTTAAATTTGCCCGTCCAGACACCTCCAGTTAGTCTCTCATTGGTTCTCGCTATTCCTGTTCATCTTCCGCAGAAATTGCAAACTGGGCCAAACAGGAGGTTAAAGGGACTGACTCTCCAAGTCGGGAGAGTGTTAGTAAAGCGTCTGGAATGTTGCACCCGAGTACCAGGGTACGAAAACTGAGACATATTTGAACACGTCTCCCGATCACATGGTTGATCATACTCTAGGTTCCACATGCATGTTTTAGCTGAAGGAAGAATACCTTAAACCTGGGTAGTTGAAACCCGTGGAATGGGTACCATGCAATATGACTTCAAAGGGTCTTCATTTGCTCACCGAACCTCTCCAATCCTATCACTGCTGCGTTTATGTCCCTGTACACATGCTTGATTCTCTTTCGGAGACATAGCAATCCATAGGTTTTAAGATACTTAAGAGTCAGGTACATTCTTAGGCGTTTAATATGCGGTGTTGAGTCCATTTCGTTGAGCAAGGAGTAGCTCTTGTCTATTCCATATTTGGCTTAAGGAACTTTATCTGTGCTCATTTCAATCTCTGGTTTTATGCAGCACCCCAACTCACCTTTACCCTTAAACAAGCATAAGTTGGTTTTCTAAATTTGAGACCCTGTTCTGTTCTGTAATTCAGTTCCTGTGTAGCCAAGTTTACATTCCGTGTATTACTGATATCTTATGATGTTTCTTTTTCTGTGTGACTTATTTCAGTTAGAATCATCGTACCTGAATCCACTCATTGTGCTGCTACGGGCCTGATGACATAGATTTCACTGCTGAGTGATACTGCATTGTACGTAAGTACCACAAGTTCTTTATCCATTTTTCACTTTCTGTGATATTGAACTTGTACGGTAAACGAGGTTCTTGTAAACAGAGGCGTCCCAAACATTGGGGTGGCTGTGTCTTTTTGATTTTAATTTCCCTAAGCTATAGGACCATAAGTGGAAGTGCCCTAGGCTCTGTTGCTTTGTTTTTTAGATGTTTCAGGAAACACCATACACTTCTCCCGAGTGTCTGTTGGCAATTTACATCCCGCCCATCAGCATAACAAGGCTCCCAGTTCTCCATGGCCTGTCCTGCCTTTCTGGATTTTACACTTTTTTCAGATGGCCCTTTTGACCGGGGGGAAGTGAGACTTCATTGTAGTGCAGATTTCCTTTGCAAGCTTGCTTGGTTGGCCAAAAAGGGCGTATGCGTTTTTTCCTGAATATATTCAGGAAAAAACGCATACGCCCTTTTTGGCCAAGTGCATCATTGTGGACGTTCTGCCTCTTTTCCTATGCTTTCAATGCAATTCCAGTCTACCTCCTGAAATCGGTTTCCTGCAATTCTGCCCCGCTTTCAAGTCCTCTTGGCAGCCTTACTTCAGTATATTTTTGGACGATAGTTGTCATTTATAACTCTGCAGGTTTGTGAATTACAGTGCCCCTGAGCTCCTTTCTTCAACTCGTTTTCTTGTGAGCTGGCCGCAACACCGCAGGATGGCTTCAGGCCCTAATCTGGTTCCGACACGGCACGCTGAGCCTTTGGTTATTTCCTCTTCCTGGTGGGAAATGAGAGTTAAATTTGCCCGTCCAGACACCTCCAGCTAGTCTCTCATTGGTTCTCGCTATTCCTGTTCATCTTCCGCAGAAATTGCAAACTGGGCCAAACAGGAGGTTAAAGGGACTGACTCTCCAAGTCGGGAGAGTGTTAGTAAAGCGTCTGGAATGTTGCACCCGAGTACCAGGGTACGAAAACTGAGACATATTTGAACACGTCTCCCGATCACATGGTTGATCATACTCTAGGTTCCACATGCATGTTTTAGCTGAAGGAAGAATACCTTAAACCTGGGTAGTTGAAACCCGTGGAATGGGTACCATGCAATATGACTTCAAAGGGTCTTCATTTGCTCACCGAACCTCTCCAATCCTATCACTGCTGCGTTTATGTCCCTGTACACATGCTTGATTCTCTTTCGGAGACATAGCAATCCATAGGTTTTAAGATACTTAAGAGTCAGGTACATTCTTAGGCGTTTAATATGCGGTGTTGAGTCCATTTCGTTGAGCAAGGAGTAGCTCTTGTCTATTCCATATTTGGCTTAAGGAACTTTATCTGTGCTCATTTCAATCTCTGGTTTTATGCAGCACCCCAACTCACCTTTACCCTTAAACAAGCATAAGTTGGTTTTCTAAATTTGAGACCCTGTTCTGTTCTGTAATTCAGTTCCTGTGTAGCCAAGTTTACATTCCGTGTATTACTGATATCTTATGATGTTTCTTTTTCTGTGTGACTTATTTCAGTTAGAATCATCGTACCTGAATCCACTCATTGTGCTTCTACGGGCCTGATGACATAGATTTCACTGCTGAGTGATACTGCATTGTACGTAAGTACCACAAGTTCTTTATCCATTTTTCACTTTCTGTGATATTGAACTTGTACGGTAAACGAGGTTCTTGTAAACAGAGGCGTCCCAAACATTGGGGTGGCTGTGTCTTTTTGATTTTAATTTCCCTAAGCTATAGGACCATAAGTGGAAGTGCCCTAGGCTCTGTTGCTTTGTTTTTTAGATGTTTCAGGAAACACCATACACTTCTCCCGAGTGTCTGTTGGCAGTTTACATCCCGCCCATCAGCATAACAAGGCTCCCAGTTCTCCATGGCCTGTCCTGCCTTTCTGGATTTTACACTTTTTTCAGATGGCCCTTTTGACCGGGGGGGGGGGAAGTGAGACTTCATTGTAGTGCAGATTTCCTTTGCAAGCTTGCTTGGTTGGCCAAAAAGGGCGTATGCGTTTTTTCCTGAATATATTCAGGAAAAAACGCATACGCCCTTTTTGGCCAAGTGCATCATTGTGGACGTTCTGCCTCTTTTCCTATGCTTTCAATGCAATTCCAGTCTACCTCCTGAAATCGGTTTCCTGCAATTCTGCCCCGCTTTCAAGTCCTCTTGGCAGCCTTACTTCAGTATATTTTTGGACGATAGTTGTCATTTATAGCTCTGCAGGTTTGTGAATTACAGTGCCCCTGAGCTCCTTTCTTCAACTCGTTTTCTTGTGAGCTGGCCGCAACACCGCAGGATGGCTTCAGGCCCTAATCTGGTTCCGGCACGGCACGCTGAGCCTTTGGTTATTTCCTCTTCCTGGTGGGAAATGAGAGTTAAATTTGCCCGTCCAGACACCTCCAGTTAGTCTCTCATTGGTTCTCGCTATTCCTGTTCATCTTCCGCAGAAATTGCAAACTGGGCCAAACAGGAGGTTAAAGGGACTGACTCTCCAAGTCGGGAGAGTGTTAGTAAAGCGTCTGGAATGTTGCACCCGAGTACCAGGGTACGAAAACTGAGACATATTTGAACACGTCTCCCGATCACATGGTTGATCATACTCTAGGTTCCACATGCATGTTTTAGCTGAAGGAAGAATACCTTAAACCTGGGTAGTTGAAACCCGTGGAATGGGTACCATGCAATATGACTTCAAAGGGTCTTCATTTGCTCACCGAACCTCTCCAATCCTATCACTGCTGCGTTTATGTCCCTGTACACATGCTTGATTCTCTTTCGGAGACATAGCAATCCATAGGTTTTAAGATACTTAAGAGTCAGGTACATTCTTAGGCGTTTAATATGCGGTGTTGAGTCCATTTCGTTGAGCAAGGAGTAGCTCTTGTCTATTCCATATTTGGCTTAAGGAACTTTATCTGTGCTCATTTCAATCTCTGGTTTTATGCAGCACCCCAACTCACCTTTACCCTTAAACAAGCATAAGTTGGTTTTCTAAATTTGAGACCCTGTTCTGTTCTGTAATTCAGTTCCTGTGTAGCCAAGTTTACATTCCGTGTATTACTGATATCTTATGATGTTTCTTTTTCTGTGTGACTTATTTCAGTTAGAATCATCGTACCTGAATCCACTCATTGTGCTGCTACGGGCCTGATGACATAGATTTCACTGCTGAGTGATACTGCATTGTACGTAAGTACCACAAGTTCTTTATCCATTTTTCACTTTCTGTGATATTGAATTTGTACGGTAAACGAGGTTCTTGTAAACAGAGGCGTCCCAAACATTGGGGTGGCTGTGTCTTTTTGATTTTAATTTCCCTAAGCTATAGGACCATAAGTGGAAGTGCCCTAGGCTCTGTTGCTTTGTTTTTTAGATGTTTCAGGAAACACCATACACTTCTCCCGAGTGTCTGTTGGCAATTTACATCCCGCCCATCAGCATAACAAGGCTCCCAGTTCTCCATGGCCTGTCCTGCCTTTCTGGATTTTACACTTTTTTCAGATGGCCCTTTTGACCGGGGGGAAGTGAGACTTCATTGTAGTGCAGATTTCCTTTGCAAGCTTGCTTGGTTGGCCAAAAAGGGCGTATGCGTTTTTTCCTGAATATATTCAGGAAAAAACGCATACGCCCTTTTTGGCCAAGTGCATCATTGTGGACGTTCTGCCTCTTTTCCTATGCTTTCAATGCAATTCCAGTCTACCTCCTGAAATCGGTTTCCTGCAATTCTGCCCCGCTTTCAAGTCCTCTTGGCAGCCTTACTTCAGTATATTTTTGGACGATAGTTGTCATTTATAACTCTGCAGGTTTGTGAATTACAGTGCCCCTGAGCTCCTTTCTTCAACTCGTTTTCTTGTGAGCTGGCCGCAACACCGCAGGATGGCTTCAGGCCCTAATCTGGTTCCGGCACGGCACGCTGAGCCTTTGGTTATTTCCTCTTCCTGGTGGGAAATGAGAGTTAAATTTGCCCGTCCAGACACCTCCAGTTAGTCTCTCATTGGTTCTCGCTATTCCTGTTCATCTTCCGCAGAAATTGCAAACTGGGCCAAACAGGAGGTTAAAGGGACTGACTCTCCAAGTCGGGAGAGTGTTAGTAAAGCGTCTGGAATGTTGCACCCGAGTACCAGGGTACGAAAACTGAGACATATTTGAACACGTCTCCCGATCACATGGTTGATCATACTCTAGGTTCCACATGCATGTTTTAGCTGAAGGAAGAATACCTTAAACCTGGGTAGTTGAAACCCGTGGAATGGGTACCATGCAATATGACTTCAAAGGGTCTTCATTTGCTCACCGAACCTCTCCAATCCTATCACTGCTGCGTTTATGTCCCTGTACACATGCTTGATTCTCTTTCGGAGACATAGCAATCCATAGGTTTTAAGATACTTAAGAGTCAGGTACATTCTTAGGCGTTTAATATGCGGTGTTGAGTCCATTTCGTTGAGCAAGGAGTAGCTCTTGTCTATTCCATATTTGGCTTAAGGAACTTTATCTGTGCTCATTTCAATCTCTGGTTTTATGCAGCACCCCAACTCACCTTTACCCTTAAACAAGCATAAGTTGGTTTTCTAAATTTGAGACCCTGTTCTGTTCTGTAATTCAGTTCCTGTGTAGCCAAGTTTACATTCCGTGTATTACTGATATCTTATGATGTTTCTTTTTCTGTGTGACTTATTTCAGTTAGAATCATCGTACCTGAATCCACTCATTGTGCTGCTACGGGCCTGATGACATAGATTTCACTGCTGAGTGATACTGCATTGTACGTAAGTACCACAAGTTCTTTATCCATTTTTCACTTTCTGTGATATTGAATTTGTACGGTAAACGAGGTTCTTGTAAACAGAGGCGTCCCAAACATTGGGGTGGCTGTGTCTTTTTGATTTTAATTTCCCTAAGCTATAGGACCATAAGTGGAAGTGCCCTAGGCTCTGTTGCTTTGTTTTTTAGATGTTTCAGGAAACACCATACACTTCTCCCGAGTGTCTGTTGGCAATTTACATCCCGCCCATCAGCATAACAAGGCTCCCAGTTCTCCATGGCCTGTCCTGCCTTTCTGGATTTTACACTTTTTTCAGATGGCCCTTTTGACCGGGGGGAAGTGAGACTTCATTGTAGTGCAGATTTCCTTTGCAAGCTTGCTTGGTTGGCCAAAAAGGGCGTATGCGTTTTTTCCTGAATATATTCAGGAAAAAACGCATACGCCCTTTTTGGCCAAGTGCATCATTGTGGACGTTCTGCCTCTTTTCCTATGCTTTCAATGCAATTCCAGTCTACCTCCTGAAATCGGTTTCCTGCAATTCTGCCCCGCTTTCAAGTCCTCTTGGCAGCCTTACTTCAGTATATTTTTGGACGATAGTTGTCATTTATAACTCTGCAGGTTTGTGAATTACAGTGCCCCTGAGCTCCTTTCTTCAACTCGTTTTCTTGTGAGCTGGCCGCAACACCGCAGGATGGCTTCAGGCCCTAATCTGGTTCCGGCACGGCACGCTGAGCCTTTGGTTATTTCCTCTTCCTGGTGGGAAATGAGAGTTAAATTTGCCCGTCCAGACACCTCCAGCTAGTCTCTCATTGGTTCTCGCTATTCCTGTTCATCTTCCGCAGAAATTGCAAACTGGGCCAAACAGGAGGTTAAAGGGACTGACTCTCCAAGTCGGGAGAGTGTTAGTAAAGCGTCTGGAATGTTGCACCCGAGTACCAGGGTACGAAAACTGAGACATATTTGAACACGTCTCCCGATCACATGGTTGATCATACTCTAGGTTCCACATGCATGTTTTAGCTGAAGGAAGAATACCTTAAACCTGGGTAGTTGAAACCCGTGGAATGGGTACCATGCAATATGACTTCAAAGGGTCTTCATTTGCTCACCGAACCTCTCCAATCCTATCACTGCTGCGTTTATGTCCCTGTACACATGCTTGATTCTCTTTCGGAGACATAGCAATCCATAGGTTTTAAGATACTTAAGAGTCAGGTACATTCTTAGGCGTTTAATATGCGGTGTTGAGTCCATTTCGTTGAGCAAGGAGTAGCTCTTGTCTATTCCATATTTGGCTTAAGGAACTTTATCTGTGCTCATTTCAATCTCTGGTTTTATGCAGCACCCCAACTCACCTTTACCCTTAAACAAGCATAAGTTGGTTTTCTAAATTTGAGACCCTGTTCTGTTCTGTAATTCAGTTCCTGTGTAGCCAAGTTTACATTCCGTGTATTACTGATATCTTATGATGTTTCTTTTTCTGTGTGACTTATTTCAGTTAGAATCATCGTACCTGAATCCACTCATTGTGCTGCTACGGGCCTGATGACATAGATTTCACTGCTGAGTGATACTGCATTGTACGTAAGTACCACAAGTTCTTTATCCATTTTTCACTTTCTGTGATATTGAACTTGTACGGTAAACGAGGTTCTTGTAAACAGAGGCGTCCCAAACATTGGGGTGGCTGTGTCTTTTTGATTTTAATTTCCCTAAGCTATAGGACCATAAGTGGAAGTGCCCTAGGCTCTGTTGCTTTGTTTTTTAGATGTTTCAGGAAACACCATACACTTCTCCCGAGTGTCTGTTGGCAGTTTACATCCCGCCCATCAGCATAACAAGGCTCCCAGTTCTCCATGGCCTGTCCTGCCTTTCTGGATTTTACACTTTTTTCAGATGGCCCTTTTGACCGGGGGGGGGGGGAAGTGAGACTTCATTGTAGTGCAGATTTCCTTTGCAAGCTTGCTTGGTTGGCCAAAAAGGGCGTATGCGTTTTTTCCTGAATATATTCAGGAAAAAACGCATACGCCCTTTTTGGCCAAGTGCATCATTGTGGACGTTCTGCCTCTTTTCCTATGCTTTCAATGCAATTCCAGTCTACCTCCTGAAATCGGTTTCCTGCAATTCTGCCCCGCTTTCAAGTCCTCTTGGCAGCCTTACTTCAGTATATTTTTGGACGATAGTTGTCATTTATAACTCTGCAGGTTTGTGAATTACAGTGCCCCTGAGCTCCTTTCTTCAACTCGTTTTCTTGTGAGCTGGCCGCAACACCGCAGGATGGCTTCAGGCCCTAATCTGGTTCCGGCACGGCACGCTGAGCCTTTGGTTATTTCGTCTTCCTGGTGGGAAATGAGAGTTAAATTTGCCCGTCCAGACACCTCCAGTTAGTCTCTCATTGGTTCTCGCTATTCCTGTTCATCTTCCGCAGAAATTGCAAACTGGGCCAAACAGGAGGTTAAAGGGACTGACTCTCCAAGTCGGGAGAGTGTTAGTAAAGCGTCTGGAATGTTGCACCCGAGTACCAGGGTACGAAAACTGAGACATATTTGAACACGTCTCCCGATCACATGGTTGATCATACTCTAGGTTCCACCTGCATGTTTTAGCTGAAGGAAGAATACCTTAAACCTGGGTAGTTGAAACCCGTGGAATGGGTACCATGCAATATGACTTCAAAGGGTCTTCATTTGCTCACCGAACCTCTCCAATCCTATCACTGCTGCGTTTATGTCCCTGTACACATGCTTGATTCTCTTTCGGAGACATAGCAATCCATAGGTTTTAAGATACTTAAGAGTCAGGTACATTCTTAGGCGTTTAATATGCGGTGTTGAGTCCATTTCGTTGAGCAAGGAGTAGCTCTTGTCTATTCCATATTTGGCTTAAGGAACTTTATCTGTGCTCATTTCAATCTCTGGTTTTATGCAGCACCCCAACTCACCTTTACCCTTAAACAAGCATAAGTTGGTTTTCTAAATTTGAGACCCTGTTCTGTTCTGTAATTCAGTTCCTGTGTAGCCAAGTTTACATTCCGTGTATTACTGATATCTTATGATGTTTCTTTTTCTGTGTGACTTATTTCAGTTAGAATCATCGTACCTGAATCCACTCATTGTGCTGCTACGGGCCTGATGACATAGATTTCACTGCTGAGTGATACTGCATTGTACGTAAGTACCACAAGTTCTTTATCCATTTTTCACTTTCTGTGATATTGAACTTGTACGGTAAACGAGGTTCTTGTAAACAGAGGCGTCCCAAACATTGGGGTGGCTGTGTCTTTTTGATTTTAATTTCCCTAAGCTATAGGACCATAAGTGGAAGTGCCCTAGGCTCTGTTGCTTTGTTTTTTAGATGTTTCAGGAAACACCATACACTTCTCCCGAGTGTCTGTTGGCAGTTTACATCCCGCCCATCAGCATAACAAGGCTCCCAGTTCTCCATGGCCTGTCCTGCCTTTCTGGATTTTACACTTTTTTCAGATGGCCCTTTTGACCGGGGGGAAGTGAGACTTCATTGTAGTGCAGATTTCCTTTGCAAGCTTGCTTGGTTGGCCAAAAAGGGCGTATGCGTTTTTTCCTGAATATATTCAGGAAAAAACGCATACGCCCTTTTTGGCCAAGTGCATCATTGTGGACGTTCTGCCTCTTTTCCTATGCTTTCAATGCAATTCCAGTCTACCTCCTGAAATCGGTTTCCTGCAATTCTGCCCCGCTTTCAAGTCCTCTTGGCAGCCTTACTTCAGTATATTTTTGGACGATAGTTGTCATTTATAACTCTGCAGGTTTGTGAATTACAGTGCCCCTGAGCTCCTTTCTTCAACTCGTTTTCTTGTGAGCTGGCCGCAACACCGCAGGATGGCTTCAGGCCCTAATCTGGTTCCGGCACGGCACGCTGAGCCTTTGGTTATTTCCTCTTCCTGGTGGGAAATGAGAGTTAAATTTGCCCGTCCAGACACCTCCAGCTAGTCTCTCATTGGTTCTCGCTATTCCTGTTCATCTTCCGCAGAAATTGCAAACTGGGCCAAACAGGAGGTTAAAGGGACTGACTCTCCAAGTCGGGAGAGTGTTAGTAAAGCGTCTGGAATGTTGCACCCGAGTACCAGGGTACGAAAACTGAGACATATTTGAACACGTCTCCCGATCACATGGTTGATCATACTCTAGGTTCCACATGCATGTTTTAGCTGAAGGAAGAATACCTTAAACCTGGGTAGTTGAAACCCGTGGAATGGGTACCATGCAATATGACTTCAAAGGGTCTTCATTTGCTCACCGAACCTCTCCAATCCTATCACTGCTGCGTTTATGTCCCTGTACACATGCTTGATTCTCTTTCGGAGACATAGCAATCCATAGGTTTTAAGATACTTAAGAGTCAGGTACATTCTTAGGCGTTTAATATGCGGTGTTGAGTCCATTTCGTTGAGCAAGGAGTAGCTCTTGTCTATTCCATATTTGGCTTAAGGAACTTTATCTGTGCTCATTTCAATCTCTGGTTTTATGCAGCACCCCAACTCACCTTTACCCTTAAACAAGCATAAGTTGGTTTTCTAAATTTGAGACCCTGTTCTGTTCTGTAATTCAGTTCCTGTGTAGCCAAGTTTACATTCCGTGTATTACTGATATCTTATGATGTTTCTTTTTCTGTGTGACTTATTTCAGTTAGAATCATCGTACCTGAATCCACTCATTGTGCTGCTACGGGCCTGATGACATAGATTTCACTGCTGAGTGATACTGCATTGTACGTAAGTACCACAAGTTCTTTATCCATTTTTCACTTTCTGTGATATTGAACTTGTACGGTAAACGAGGTTCTTGTAAACAGAGGCGTCCCAAACATTGGGGTGGCTGTGTCTTTTTGATTTTAATTTCCCTAAGCTATAGGACCATAAGTGGAAGTGCCCTAGGCTCTGTTGCTTTGTTTTTTAGATGTTTCAGGAAACACCATACACTTCTCCCGAGTGTCTGTTGGCAGTTTACATCCCGCCCATCAGCATAACAAGGCTCCCAGTTCTCCATGGCCTGTCCTGCCTTTCTGGATTTTACACTTTTTTCAGATGGCCCTTTTGACCGGGGGGGGGGGGAAGTGAGACTTCATTGTAGTGCAGATTTCCTTTGCAAGCTTGCTTGGTTGGCCAAAAAGGGCGTATGCGTTTTTTCCTGAATATATTCAGGAAAAAACGCATACGCCCTTTTTGGCCAAGTGCATCATTGTGGACGTTCTGCCTCTTTTCCTATGCTTTCAATGCAATTCCAGTCTACCTCCTGAAATCGGTTTCCTGCAATTCTGCCCCGCTTTCAAGTCCTCTTGGCAGCCTTACTTCAGTATATTTTTGGACGATAGTTGTCATTTATAACTCTGCAGGTTTGTGAATTACAGTGCCCCTGAGCTCCTTTCTTCAACTCGTTTTCTTGTGAGCTGGCCGCAACACCGCAGGATGGCTTCAGGCCCTAATCTGGTTCCGGCACGGCACGCTGAGCCTTTGGTTATTTCCTCTTCCTGGTGGGAAATGAGAGTTAAATTTGCCCGTCCAGACACCTCCAGTTAGTCTCTCATTGGTTCTCGCTATTCCTGTTCATCTTCCGCAGAAATTGCAAACTGGGCCAAACAGGAGGTTAAAGGGACTGACTCTCCAAGTCGGGAGAGTGTTAGTAAAGCGTCTGGAATGTTGCACCCGAGTACCAGGGTACGAAAACTGAGACATATTTGAACACGTCTCCCGATCACATGGTTGATCATACTCTAGGTTCCACATGCATGTTTTAGCTGAAGGAAGAATACCTTAAACCAGGGTAGTTGAAACCCGTGGAATGGGTACCATGCAATATGTCTTCAAAGGGTCTTCATTTGCTCACCGAACCTCTCCAATCCTATCACTGCTGCGTTTATGTCCCTGTACACATGCTTGATTCTCTTTCGGAGACATAGCAATCCATAGGTTTTAAGATACTTAAGAGTCAGGTACATTCTTAGGCGTTTAATATGCGGTGTTGAGTCCATTTCGTTGAGCAAGGAGTAGCTCTTGTCTATTCCATATTTGGCTTAAGGAACTTTATCTGTGCTCATTTCAATCTCTGGTTTTATGCAGCACCCCAACTCACCTTTACCCTTAAACAAGCATAAGTTGGTTTTCTAAATTTGAGACCCTGTTCTGTTCTGTAATTCAGTTCCTGTGTAGCCAAGTTTACATTCCGTGTATTACTGATATCTTATGATGTTTCTTTTTCTGTGTGACTTATTTCAGTTAGAATCATCATACCTGAATCCACTCATTGTGCTGCTACGGGCCTGATGACATAGATTTCACTGCTGAGTGATACTGCATTGTACGTAAGTACCACAAGTTCTTTATCCATTTTTCACTTTCTGTGATATTGAACTTGTACGGTAAACGAGGTTCTTGTAAACAGAGGCGTCCCAAACATTGGGGTGGCTGTGTCTTTTTGATTTTAATTTCCCTAAGCTATAGGACCATAAGTGGAAGTGCCCTAGGCTCTGTTGCTTTGTTTTTTAGATGTTTCAGGAAACACCATACACTTCTCCCGAGTGTCTGTTGGCAGTTTACATCCCGCCCATCAGCATAACAAGGCTCCCAGTTCTCCATGGCCTGTCCTGCCTTTCTGGATTTTACACTTTTTTCAGATGGCCCTTTTGACCGGGGGGGGGGAAGTGAGACTTCATTGTAGTGCAGATTTCCTTTGCAAGCTTGCTTGGTTGGCCAAAAAGGGCGTATGCGTTTTTTCCTGAATATATTCAGGAAAAAACGCATACGCCCTTTTTGGCCAAGTGCATCATTGTGGACGTTCTGCCTCTTTTCCTATGCTTTCAATGCAATTCCAGTCTACCTCCTGAAATCGGTTTCCTGCAATTCTGCCCCGCTTTCAAGTCCTCTTGGCAGCCTTACTTCAGTATATTTTTGGACGATAGTTGTCATTTATAACTCTGCAGGTTTGTGAATTACAGTGCCCCTGAGCTCCTTTCTTCAACTCGTTTTCTTGTGAGCTGGCCGCAACACCGCAGGATGGCTTCAGGCCCTAATCTGGTTCCGGCACGGCACGCTGAGCCTTTGGTTATTTCCTCTTCCTGGTGGGAAATGAGAGTTAAATTTGCCCGTCCAGACACCTCCAGCTAGTCTCTCATTGGTTCTCGCTATTCCTGTTCATCTTCCGCAGAAATTGCAAACTGGGCCAAACAGGAGGTTAAAGGGACTGACTCTCCAAGTCGGGAGAGTGTTAGTAAAGCGTCTGGAATGTTGCACCCGAGTACCAGGGTACGAAAACTGAGACATATTTGAACACGTCTCCCGATCACATGGTTGATCATACTCTAGGTTCCACATGCATGTTTTAGCTGAAGGAAGAATACCTTAAACCTGGGTAGTTAAAACTCGTGGAATGGGTACCATGCAATATGACTTCAAAGGGTCTTCATTTGCTCACCGAACCTCTCCAATCCTATCACTGCTGCGTTTATGTCCCTGTACACATGCTTGATTCTCTTTCGGAGACATAGCAATCCATAGGTTTTAAGATACTTAAGAGTCAGGTACATTCTTAGGCGTTTAATATGCGGTGTTGAGTCCATATCGTTGAGCAAGGAGTAGCTCTTGTCTATTCCATATTTGGCTTAAGGAACTTTATCTGTGCTCATTTCAATCTCTGGTTTTATGCAGCACCCTAACTCACCTTTACCCTTAAACAAGCATAAGTTGGTTTTCTAAATTTGAGACCCTGTTCTGTTCTGTAATTCAGTTCCTGTGTAGCCAAGGTTACATTCCGTGTATTACTGATATCTTATGATGTTTCTTTTTCTGTGTGACTTATTTCAGTTAGAATCATCGTACCTGAATCCACTCATTGTGCTGCTACGGGCCTGATGACATAGATTTCACTGCTGAGTGATACTGCATTGTACGTAAGTACCACAAGTTCTTTATCCATTTTTCACTTTCTGTGATATTGAACTTGTACGGTAAACGAGGTTCTTGTAAACAGAGGCGTCCCAAACATTGGGGTGGCTGTGTCTTTTTGATTTTAATTTCCCTAAGCTATAGGACCATAAGTGGAAGTGCCCTAGGCTCTGTTGCTTTGTTTTTTAGATGTTTCAGGAAACACCATACACTTCTCCCGAGTGTCTGTTGGCAGTTTACATCCCGCCCATCAGCATAACAAGGCTCCCAGTTCTCCATGGCCTGTCCTGCCTTTCTGGATTTTACACTTTTTTCAGATGGCCCTTTTGACCGGGGGGGGGGGGGAAGTGAGACTTCATTGTAGTGCAGATTTCCTTTGCAAGCTTGCTTGGTTGGCCAAAAAGGGCGTATGCGTTTTTTCCTGAATATATTCAGGAAAAAACGCATACGCCGTTTTTGGCCAAGTGCATCATTGTGGACGTTCTGCCTCTTTTCCTATGCTTTCAATGCAATTCCAGTCTACCTCCTGAAATCGGTTTCCTGCAATTCTGCCCCGCTTTCAAGTCCTCTTGGCAGCCTTACTTCAGTATATTTTTGGACGATAGTTGTCATTTATAACTCTGCAGGTTTGTGAATTACAGTGCCCCTGAGCTCCTTTCTTCAACTCGTTTTCTTGTGAGCTGGCCGCAACACCGCAGGATGGCTTCAGGCCCTAATCTGGTTCCGGCACGGCACGCTGAGCCTTTGGTTATTTCCTCTTCCTGGTGGGAAATGAGAGTTAAATTTGCCCGTCCAGACACCTCCAGTTAGTCTCTCATTGGTTCTCGCTATTCCTGTTCATCTTCCGCAGAAATTGCAAACTGGGCCAAACAGGAGGTTAAAGGGACTGACTCTCCAAGTCGGGAGAGTGTTAGTAAAGCGTCTGGAATGTTGCACCCGAGTACCAGGGTACGAAAACTGAGACATATTTGAACACGTCTCCCGATCACATGGTTGATCATACTCTAGGTTCCACATGCATGTTTTAGCTGAAGGAAGAATACCTTAAACCTGGGTAGTTGAAACCCGTGGAATGGGTACCTTGCAATATGACTTCAAAGGGTCTTCATTTGCTCACCGAACCTCTCCAATCCTATCACTGCTGCGTTTATGTCCCTGTACACATGCTTGATTCTCTTTCGGAGACATAGCAATCCATAGGTTTTAAGATACTTAAGAGTCAGGTACATTCTTAGGCGTTTAATATGCGGTGTTGAGTCCATTTCGTTGAGCAAGGAGTAGCTCTTGTCTATTCCATATTTGGCTTAAGGAACTTTATCTGTGCTCATTTCAATCTCTGGTTTTATGCAGCACCCCAACTCACCTTTACCCTTAAACAAGCATAAGTTGGTTTTCTAAATTTGAGACCCTGTTCTGTTCTGTAATTCAGTTCCTGTGTAGCCAAGTTTACATTCCGTGTATTACTGATATCTTATGATGTTTCTTTTTCTGTGTGACTTATTTCAGTTAGAATCATCGTACCTGAATCCACTCATTGTGCTGCTACGGGCCTGATGACATAGATTTCACTGCTGAGTGATACTGCATTGTACGTAAGTACCACAAGTTCTTTATCCATTTTTCACTTTCTGTGATATTGAACTTGTACGGTAAACGAGGTTCTTGTAAACAGAGGCGTCCCAAACATTGGGGTGGCTGTGTCTTTTTTATTTTAATTTCCCTAAGCTATAGGACCATAAGTGGAAGTGGCCTAGGCTCTGTTGCTTTGTTTTTTAGATGTTTCAGGAAACACCATACACTTCTCCCGAGTGTCTGTTGGCAGTTTACATCCCGCCCATCAGCATAACAAGGCTCCCAGTTCTCCATGGCCTGTCCTGCCTTTCTGGATTTTACACTTTTTTCAGATGGCCCTTTTGACCGGGGGGAAGTGAGACTTCATTGTAGTGCAGATTTCCTTTGCAAGCTTGCTTGGTTGGCCAAAAAGGGCGTATGCGTTTTTTCCTGAATATATTCAGGAAAAAACGCATACGCCCTTTTTGGCCAAGTGCATCATTGTGGACGTTCTGCCTCTTTTCCTATGCTTTCAATGCAATTCCAGTCTACCTCCTGAAATCGGTTTCCTGCAATTCTGCCCCGCTTTCAAGTCCTCTTGGCAGCCTTACTTCAGTATATTTTTGGACGATAGTTGTCATTTATAACTCTGCAGGTTTGTGAATTACAGTGCCCCTGAGCTCCTTTCTTCAACTCGTTTTCTTGTGAGCTGGCCGCAACACCGCAGGATGGCTTCAGGCCCTAATCTGGTTCCGACACGGCACGCTGAGCCTTTGGTTATTTCCTCTTCCTGGTGGGAAATGAGAGTTAAATTTGCCCGTCCAGACACCTCCAGCTAGTCTCTCATTGGTTCTCGCTATTCCTGTTCATCTTCCGCAGAAATTGCAAACTGGGCCAAACAGGAGGTTAAAGGGACTGACTCTCCAAGTCGGGAGAGTGTTAGTAAAGCGTCTGGAATGTTGCACCCGAGTACCAGGGTACGAAAACTGAGACATATTTGAACACGTCTCCCGATCACATGGTTGATCATACTCTAGGTTCCACATGCATGTTTTAGCTGAAGGAAGAATACCTTAAACCTGGGTAGTTGAAACCCGTGGAATGGGTACCATGCAATATGACTTCAAAGGGTCTTCATTTGCTCACCGAACCTCTCCAATCCTATCACTGCTGCGTTTATGTCCCTGTACACATGCTTGATTCTCTTTCGGAGACATAGCAATCCATAGGTTTTAAGATACTTAAGAGTCAGGTACATTCTTAGGCGTTTAATATGCGGTGTTGAGTCCATTTCGTTGAGCAAGGAGTAGCTCTTGTCTATTCCATATTTGGCTTAAGGAACTTTATCTGTGCTCATTTCAATCTCTGGTTTTATGCAGCACCCCAACTCACCTTTACCCTTAAACAAGCATAAGTTGGTTTTCTAAATTTGAGACCCTGTTCTGTTCTGTAATTCAGTTCCTGTGTAGCCAAGTTTACATTCCGTGTATTACTGATATCTTATGATGTTTCTTTTTCTGTGTGACTTATTTCAGTTAGAATCATCGTACCTGAATCCACTCATTGTGCTGCTACGGGCCTGATGACATAGATTTCACTGCTGAGTGATACTGCATTGTACGTAAGTACCACAAGTTCTTTATCCATTTTTCACTTTCTGTGATATTGAACTTGTACGGTAAACGAGGTTCTTGTAAACAGAGGCGTCCCAAACATTGGGGTGGCTGTGTCTTTTTGATTTTAATTTCCCTAAGCTATAGGACCATAAGTGGAAGTGCCCTAGGCTCTGTTGCTTTGTTTTTTAGATGTTTCAGGAAACACCATACACTTCTCCCGAGTGTCTGTTGGCAGTTTACATCCCGCCCATCAGCATAACAAGGCTCCCAGTTCTCCATGGCCTGTCCTGCCTTTCTGGATTTTACACTTTTTTCAGATGGCCCTTTTGACCGGGGGGAAGTGAGACTTCATTGTAGTGCAGATTTCCTTTGCAAGCTTGCTTGGTTGGCCAAAAAGGGCGTATGCGTTTTTTCCTGAATATATTCAGGAAAAAACGCATACGCCCTTTTTGGCCAAGTGCATCATTGTGGACGTTCTGCCTCTTTTCCTATGCTTTCAATGCAATTCCAGTCTACCTCCTGAAATCGGTTTCCTGCAATTCTGCCCCGCTTTCAAGTCCTCTTGGCAGCCTTACTTCAGTATATTTTTGGACGATAGTTGTCATTTATAACTCTGCAGGTTTGTGAATTACAGTGCCCCTGAGCTCCTTTCTTCAACTCGTTTTCTTGTGAGCTGGCCGCAACACCGCAGGATGGCTTCAGGCCCTAATCTGGTTCCGGCACGGCACGCTGAGCCTTTGGTTATTTCCTCTTCCTGGTGGGAAATGAGAGTTAAATTTGCCCGTCCAGACACCTCCAGCTAGTCTCTCATTGGTTCTCGCTATTCCTGTTCATCTTCCGCAGAAATTGCAAACTGGGCCAAACAGGAGGTTAAAGGGACTGACTCTCCAAGTCGGGAGAGTGTTAGTAAAGCGTCTGGAATGTTGCACCCGAGTACCAGGGTACGAAAACTGAGACATATTTGAACACGTCTCCCGATCACATGGTTGATCATACTCTAGGTTCCACATGCATGTTTTAGCTGAAGGAAGAATACCTTAAACCTGGGTAGTTGAAACCCGTGGAATGGGTACCATGCAATATGTCTTCAAAGGGTCTTCATTTGCTCACCGAACCTCTCCAATCCTATCACTGCTGCGTTTATGTCCCTGTACACATGCTTGATTCTCTTTCGGAGACATAGCAATCCATAGGTTTTAAGATACTTAAGAGTCAGGTACATTCTTAGGCGTTTAATATGCGGTGTTGAGTCCATTTCGTTGAGCAAGGAGTAGCTCTTGTCTATTCCATATTTGGCTTAAGGAACTTTATCTGTGCTCATTTCAATCTCTGGTTTTATGCAGCACCCCAACTCACCTTTACCCTTAAACAAGCATAAGTTGGTTTTCTAAATTTGAGACCCTGTTCTGTTCTGTAATTCAGTTCCTGTGTAGCCAAGTTTACATTCCGTGTATTACTGATATCTTATGATGTTTCTTTTTCTGTGTGACTTATTTCAGTTAGAATCATCATACCTGAATCCACTCATTGTGCTGCTACGGGCCTGATGACATAGATTTCACTGCTGAGTGATACTGCATTGTACGTAAGTACCACAAGTTCTTTATCCATTTTTCACTTTCTGTGATATTGAACTTGTACGGTAAACGAGGTTCTTGTAAACAGAGGCGTCCCAAACATTGGGGTGGCTGTGTCTTTTTGATTTTAATTTCCCTAAGCTATAGGACCATAAGTGGAAGTGCCCTAGGCTCTGTTGCTTTGTTTTTTAGATGTTTCAGGAAACACCATACACTTCTCCCGAGTGTCTGTTGGCAGTTTACATCCCGCCCATCAGCATAACAAGGCTCCCAGTTCTCCATGGCCTGTCCTGCCTTTCTGGATTTTACACTTTTTTCAGATGGCCCTTTTGACCGGGGGGAAGTGAGACTTCATTGTAGTGCAGATTTCCTTTGCAAGCTTGCTTGGTTGGCCAAAAAGGGCGTATGCGTTTTTTCCTGAATATATTCAGGAAAAAACGCATACGCCCTTTTTGGCCAAGTGCATCATTGTGGACGTTCTGCCTCTTTTCCTATGCTTTCAATGCAATTCCAGTCTACCTCCTGAAATCGGTTTCCTGCAATTCTGCCCCGCTTTCAAGTCCTCTTGGCAGCCTTACTTCAGTATATTTTTGGACGATAGTTGTCATTTATAACTCTGCAGGTTTGTGAATTACAGTGCCCCTGAGCTCCTTTCTTCAACTCGTTTTCTTGTGAGCTGGCCGCAACACCGCAGGATGGCTTCAGGCCCTAATCTGGTTCCGGCACGGCACGCTGAGCCTTTGGTTATTTCCTCTTCCTGGTGGGAAATGAGAGTTAAATTTGCCCGTCCAGACACCTCCAGCTAGTCTCTCATTGGTTCTCGCTATTCCTGTTCATCTTCCGCAGAAATTGCAAACTGGGCCAAACAGGAGGTTAAAGGGACTGACTCTCCAAGTCGGGAGAGTGTTAGTAAAGCGTCTGGAATGTTGCACCCGAGTACCAGGGTACGAAAACTGAGACATATTTGAACACGTCTCCCGATCACATGGTTGATCATACTCTAGGTTCCACATGCATGTTTTAGCTGAAGGAAGAATACCTTAAACCTGGGTAGTTAAAACCCGTGGAATGGGTACCATGCAATATGACTTCAAAGGGTCTTCATTTGCTCACCGAACCTCTCCAATCCTATCACTGCTGCGTTTATGTCCCTGTACACATGCTTGATTCTCTTTCGGAGACATAGCAATCCATAGGTTTTAAGATACTTAAGAGTCAGGTACATTTTTAGGCGTTTAATATGCGGTGTTGAGTCCATATCGTTGAGCAAGGAGTAGCTCTTGTCTATTCCATATTTGGCTTAAGGAACTTTATCTGTGCTCATTTCAATCTCTGGTTTTATGCAGCACCCTAACTCACCTTTACCCTTAAACAAGCATAAGTTGGTTTTCTAAATTTGAGACCCTGTTCTGTTCTGTAATTCAGTTCCTGTGTAGCCAAGTTTACATTCCGTGTATTACTGATATCTTATGATGTTTCTTTTTCTGTGTGACTTATTTCAGTTAGAATCATCGTACCTGAATCCACTCATTGTGCTGCTACGGGCCTGATGACATAGATTTCACTGCTGAGTGATACTGCATTGTACGTAAGTACCACAAGTTCTTTATCCATTTTTCACTTTCTGTGATATTGAACTTGTACGGTAAACGAGGTTCTTGTAAACAGAGGCGTCCCAAACATTGGGGTGGCTGTGTCTTTTTTATTTTAATTTCCCTAAGCTATAGGACCATAAGTGGAAGTGGCCTAGGCTCTGTTGCTTTGTTTTTTAGATGTTTCAGGAAACACCATACACTTCTCCCGAGTGTCTGTTGGCAGTTTACATCCCGCCCATCAGCATAACAAGGCTCCCAGTTCTCCATGGCCTGTCCTGCCTTTCTGGATTTTACACTTTTTTCAGATGGCCCTTTTGACCGGGGGGAAGTGAGACTTCATTGTAGTGCAGATTTCCTTTGCAAGCTTGCTTGGTTGGCCAAAAAGGGCGTATGCGTTTTTTCCTGAATATATTCAGGAAAAAACGCATACGCCCTTTTTGGCCAAGTGCATCATTGTGGACGTTCTGCCTCTTTTCCTATGCTTTCAATGCAATTCCAGTCTACCTCCTGAAATCGGTTTCCTGCAATTCTGCCCCGCTTTCAAGTCCTCTTGGCAGCCTTACTTCAGTATATTTTTGGACGATAGTTGTCATTTATAACTCTGCAGGTTTGTGAATTACAGTGCCCCTGAGCTCCTTTCTTCAACTCGTTTTCTTGTGAGCTGGCCGCAACACCGCAGGATGGCTTCAGGCCCTAATCTGGTTCTGGCACGGCACGCTGAGCCTTTGGTTATTTCCACTTCCTGGTGGGAAATGAGAGTTAAATTTGCCCGTCCAGACACCTCCAGCTAGTCTCTCATTGGTTCTCGCTATTCCTGTTCATCTTCCGCAGAAATTGCAAACTGGGCCAAACAGGAGGTTAAAGGGACTGACTCTCCAAGTCGGGAGAGTGTTAGTAAAGCGTCTGGAATGTTGCACCCGAGTACCAGGGTACGAAAACTGAGACATATTTGAAGACGTCTCCCGATCACATGGTTGATCATAGTCTAGGTTCCACATGAATGTTTTAGCTGAAGGAAGAATACCTTACCTGGGTAGTTGAAACCCGTGGAATGGGTACCATGCAATATGACTTCAAAGGGTCTTCATTTGCTCACCGAACCTCTCCAATCCTATCACTGCTGCGTTTATGTCCCTGTACACATGCTTGGTTCTCTTTCGGAGACATAGCAATCCATAGGTTTTAAGATACTTAAGAGTCAGGTACATTCTTAGGCGTTTAATATGCGGTGTTGAGTCCATTTCGTTGAGCAAGGAGTAGCTCTTGTCTATTCCATATTTGGCTTAAGGAACTTTATCTGTGCTCATTTCAATCTCTGGTTTTATGCAGCACCCCAACTCACCTTTACCCTTAAACAAGCATAAGTTGGTTTTCTAAATTTGAGACCCTGTTCTGTTCTGTAATTCAGTTCCTGTGTAGCCAAGTTTACATTCCGTGTATTACTGATATCTTATGATGTTTCTTTTTCTGTGTGACTTATTTCAGTTAGAATCATCGTACCTGAATCCACTCATTGTGCTGCTACGGGCCTGATGACATAGATTTCACTGCTGAGTGATACTGCATTGTACGTAAGTACCACAAGTTCTTTATCCATTTTTCACTTTCTGTGATATTGAACTTGTACGGTAAACGAGGTTCTTGTAAACAGAGGCGTCCCAAACATTGGGGTGGCTGTGTCTTTTTGATTTTAATTTCCCTAAGCTATAGGACCATAAGTGGAAGTGCCCTAGGCTCTGTTGCTTTGTTTTTTAGATGTTTCAGGAAACACCATACACTTCTCCCGAGTGTCTGTTGGCAGTTTACATCCCGCCCATCAGCATAACAAGGCTCCCAGTTCTCCATGGCCTGTCCTGCCTTTCTGGATTTTACACTTTTTTCAGATGGCCCTTTTGACCGGGGGGAAGTGAGACTTCATTGTAGTGCAGATTTCCTTTGCAAGCTTGCTTGGTTGGCCAAAAAGGGCGTATGCGTTTTTTCCTGAATATATTCAGGAAAAAACGCATACGCCCTTTTTGGCCAAGTGCATCATTGTGGACGTTCTGCCTCTTTTCCTATGCTTTCAATGCAATTCCAGTCTACCTCCTGAAATCGGTTTCCTGCAATTCTGCCCCGCTTTCAAGTCCTCTTGGCAGCCTTACTTCAGTATATTTTTGGACGATAGTTGTCATTTATAACTCTGCAGGTTTGTGAATTACAGTGCCCCTGAGCTCCTTTCTTCAACTCGTTTTCTTGTGAGCTGGCCGCAACACCGCAGGATGGCTTCAGGCCCTAATCTGGTTCCGGCACGGCACGCTGAGCCTTTGGTTATTTCCTCTTCCTGGTGGGAAATGAGAGTTAAATTTGCCCGTCCAGACACCTCCAGCTAGTCTCTCATTGGTTCTCGCTATTCCTGTTCATCTTCCGCAGAAATTGCAAACTGGGCCAAACAGGAGGTTAAAGGGACTGACTCTCCAAGTCGGGAGAGTGTTAGTAAAGCGTCTGGAATGTTGCACCCGAGTACCAGGGTACGAAAACTGAGACATATTTGAACACGTCTCCCGATCACATGGTTGATCATACTCTAGGTTCCACATGCATGTTTTAGCTGAAGGAAGAATACCTTAAACCTGGGTAGTTGAAACCCGTGGAATGGGTACCATGCAATATGACTTCAAAGGGTCTTCATTTGCTCACCGAACCTCTCCAATCCTATCACTGCTGCGTTTATGTCCCTGTACACATGCTTGATTCTCTTTCGGAGACATAGCAATCCATAGGTTTTAAGATACTTAAGAGTCAGGTACATTCTTAGGCGTTTAATATGCGGTGTTGAGTCCATTTCGTTGAGCAAGGAGTAGCTCTTGTCTATTCCATATTTGGCTTAAGGAACTTTATCTGTGCTCATTTCAATCTCTGGTTTTATGCAGCACCCCAACTCACCTTTACCCTTAAACAAGCATAAGTTGGTTTTCTAAATTTGAGACCCTGTTCTGTTCTGTAATTCAGTTCCTGTGTAGCCAAGTTTACATTCCGTGTATTACTGATATCTTATGATGTTTCTTTTTCTGTGTGACTTATTTCAGTTAGAATCATCGTACCTGAATCCACTCATTGTGCTGCTACGGGCCTGATGACATAGATTTCACTGCTGAGTGATACTGCATTGTACGTAAGTACCACAAGTTCTTTATCCATTTTTCACTTTCTGTGATATTGAACTTGTACGGTAAACGAGGTTCTTGTAAACAGAGGCGTCCCAAACATTGGGGTGGCTGTGTCTTTTTGATTTTAATTTCCCTAAGCTATAGGACCATAAGTGGAAGTGCCCTAGGCTCTGTTGCTTTGTTTTTTAGATGTTTCAGGAAACACCATACACTTCTCCCGAGTGTCTGTTGGCAGTTTACATCCCGCCCATCAGCATAACAAGGCTCCCAGTTCTCCATGGCCTGTCCTGCCTTTCTGGATTTTACACTTTTTTCAGATGGCCCTTTTGACCGGGGGGAAGTGAGACTTCATTGTAGTGCAGATTTCCTTTGCAAGCTTGCTTGGTTGGCCAAAAAGGGCGTATGCGTTTTTTCCTGAATATATTCAGGAAAAAACGCATACGCCCTTTTTGGCCAAGTGCATCATTGTGGACGTTCTGCCTCTTTTCCTATGCTTTCAATGCAATTCCAGTCTACCTCCTGAAATCGGTTTCCTGCAATTCTGCCCCGCTTTCAAGTCCTCTTGGCAGCCTTACTTCAGTATATTTTTGGACGATAGTTGTCATTTATAACTCTGCAGGTTTGTGAATTACAGTGCCCCTGAGCTCCTTTCTTCAACTCGTTTTCTTGTGAGCTGGCCGCAACACCGCAGGATGGCTTCAGGCCCTAATCTGGTTCTGGCACGGCACGCTGAGCCTTTGGTTATTTCCTCTTCCTGGTGGGAAATGAGAGTTAAATTTGCCCGTCCAGACACCTCCAGTTAGTCTCTCATTGGTTCTCACTATTCCTGTTCATCTTCCGCAGAAATTGCAAACTGGGCCAAACAGGAGGTTAAAGGGACTGACTCTCCAAGTCGGGAGAGTGTTAGTAAAGCGTCTGGAATGTTGCACCCGAGTACCAGGGTACGAAAACTGAGACATATTTGAACACGTCTCCCGATCACATGGTTGATCATACTCTAGGTTCCACATGCATGTTTTAGCTGAAGGAAGAATACCTTAAACCTGGGTAGTTGAAACCCGTGGAATGGGTACCATGCAATATGTCTTCAAAGGGTCTTCATTTGCTCACCGAACCTCTCCAATCCTATCACTGCTGCGTTTATGTCCCTGTACACATGCTTGATTCTCTTTCGGAGACATAGCAATCCATAGGTTTTAAGATACTTAAGAGTCAGGTACATTCTTAGGCGTTTAATATGGGGTGTTGAGTCCATTTCGTTGAGCAAGGAGTAGCTCTTGTCTATTCCATATTTGGCTTAAGGAACTTTATCTGTGCTCATTTCAATCTCTGGTTTTATGCAGCACCCCAACTCACCTTTACCCTTAAACAAGCATAAGTTGGTTTTCTAAATTTGAGACCCTGTTCTGTTCTGTAATTCAGTTCCTGTGTAGCCAAGTTTACATTCCGTGTATTACTGATATCTTATGATGTTTCTTTTTCTGTGTGACTTATTTCAGTTAGAATCATCGTACCTGAATCCACTCATTGTGCTGCTACGGGCCTGATGACATAGATTTCACTGCTGAGTGATACTGCATTGTACGTAAGTACCACAAGTTCTTTATCCATTTTTCACTTTCTGTGATATTGAACTTGTACGGTAAACGAGGTTCTTGTAAACAGAGGCGTCCCAAACATTGGGGTGGCTGTATCTTTTTGATTTTAATTTCCCTAAGCTATAGGACCATAAGTGGAAGTGCCCTAGGCTCTGTTGCTTTGTTTTTTAGATGTTTCAGGAAACACCATACACTTCTCCCGAGTGTCTGTTGGCAGTTTACATCCCGCCCATCAGCATAACAAGGCTCCCAGTTCTCCATGGCCTGTCCTGCCTTTCTGGATTTTACACTTTTTTCAGATGGCCCTTTTGACCGGGGGGAAGTGAGACTTCATTGTAGTGCAGATTTCCTTTGCAAGCTTGCTTGGTTGGCCAAAAAGGGCGTATGCGTTTTTTCCTGAATATATTCAGGAAAAAACGCATACGCCCTTTTTGGCCAAGTGCATCATTGTGGACGTTCTGCCTCTTTTCCTATGCTTTCAATGCAATTCCAGTCTACCTCCTGAAATCGGTTTCCTGCAATTCTGCCCCGCTTTCAAGTCCTCTTGGCAGCCTTACTTCAGTATATTTTTGGACGATAGTTGTCATTTATAACTCTGCAGGTTTGTGAATTACAGTGCCCCTGAGCTCCTTTCTTCAACTCGTTTTCTTGTGAGCTGGCCGCAACACCGCAGGATGGCTTCAGGCCCTAATCTGGTTCCGGCACGGCACGCTGAGCCTTTGGTTATTTCCTCTTCCTGGTGGGAAATGAGAGTTAAATTTGCCCGTCCAGACACCTCCAGCTAGTCTCTCATTGGTTCTCGCTATTCCTGTTCATCTTCCGCAGAAATTGCAAACTGGGCCAAACAGGAGGTTAAAGGGACTGACTCTCCAAGTCGGGAGAGTGTTAGTAAAGCGTCTGGAATGTTGCACCCGAGTACCAGGGTACGAAAACTGAGACATATTTGAACACGTCTCCCGATCACATGGTTGATCATACTCTAGGTTCCACATGCATGTTTTAGCTGAAGGAAGAATACCTTAAACCTGGGTAGTTGAAACCCGTGGAATGGGTACCATGCAATATGACTTCAAAGGGTCTTCATTTGCTCACCGAACCTCTCCAATCCTATCACTGCTGCGTTTATGTCCCTGTACACATGCTTGATTCTCTTTCGGAGACATAGCAATCCATAGGTTTTAAGATACTTAAGAGTCAGGTACATTCTTAGGCGTTTAATATGCGGTGTTGAGTCCATTTCGTTGAGCAAGGAGTAGCTCTTGTCTATTCCATATTTGGCTTAAGGAACTTTATCTGTGCTCATTTCAATCTCTGGTTTTATGCAGCACCCCAACTCACCTTTACCCTTAAACAAGCATAAGTTGGTTTTCTAAATTTGAGACCCTGTTCTGTTCTGTAATTCAGTTCCTGTGTAGCCAAGTTTACATTCCGTGTATTACTGATATCTTATGATGTTTCTTTTTCTGTGTGACTTATTTCAGTTAGAATCATCGTACCTGAATCCACTCATTGTGCTGCTACGGGCCTGATGACATAGATTTCACTGCTGAGTGATAATGCATTGTACGTAAGTACCACAAGTTCTTTATCCATTTTTCACTTTCTGTGATATTGAACTTGTACGGTAAACGAGGTTCTTGTAAACAGAGGCGTCCCAAACATTGGGGTGGCTGTGTCTTTTTGATTTTAATTTCCCTAAGCTATAGGACCATAAGTGGAAGTGCCCTAGGCTCTGTTGCTTTGTTTTTTAGATGTTTCAGGAAACACCATACACTTCTCCCGAGTGTCTGTTGGCAGTTTACATCCCACCCATCAGCATAACAAGGCTCCCAGTTCTCCATGGCCTGTCCTGCCTTTCTGGATTTTACACTTTTTTCAGATGGCCCTTTTGACCGGGGGGAAGTGAGACTTCATTGTAGTGCAGATTTCCTTTGCAAGCTTGCTTGGTTGGCCAAAAAGGGCGTATGCGTTTTTTCCTGAATATATTCAGGAAAAAACGCATACGCCCTTTTTGGCCAAGTGCATCATTGTGGACGTTCTGCCTCTTTTCCTATGCTTTCAATGCAATTCCAGTCTACCTCCTGAAATCGGTTTCCTGCAATTCTGCCCCGCTTTCAAGTCCTCTTGGCAGCCTTACTTCAGTATATTTTTGGACGATAGTTGTCATTTATAACTCTGCAGGTTTGTGAATTACAGTGCCCCTGAGCTCCTTTCTTCAACTCGTTTTCTTGTGAGCTGGCCGCAACACCGCAGGATGGCTTCAGGCCCTAATCTGGTTCCGGCACGGCACGCTGAGCCTTTGGTTATTTCCTCTTCCTGGTGGGAAATGAGAGTTAAATTTGCCCGTCCAGACACCTCCAGTTAGTCTCTCATTGGTTCTCGCTATTCCTGTTCATCTTCCGCAGAAATTGCAAACTGGGCCAAACAGGAGGTTAAAGGGACTGACTCTCCAAGTCGGGAGAGTGTTAGTAAAGCGTCTGGAATGTTGCACCCGAGTACCAGGGTACGAAAACTGAGACATATTTGAACACGTCTCCCGATCACATGGTTGATCATACTCTAGGTTCCACATGCATGTTTTAGCTGAAGGAAGAATACCTTAAACCTGGGTAGTTGAAACCCGTGGAATGGGTACCATGCAATATGTCTTCAAAGGGTCTTCATTTGCTCACCGAACCTCTCCAATCCTATCACTGCTGCGTTTATGTCCCTGTACACATGCTTGATTCTCTTTCGGAGACATAGCAATCCATAGGTTTTAAGATACTTAAGAGTCAGGTACATTCTTAGGCGTTTAATATGCGGTGTTGAGTCCATTTCGTTGAGCAAGGAGTAGCTCTTGTCTATTCCATATTTGGCTTAAGGAACTTTATCTGTGCTCATTTCAATCTCTGGTTTTATGCAGCACCCCAACTCACCTTTACCCTTAAACAAGCATAAGTTGGTTTTCTAAATTTGAGACCCTGTTCTGTTCTGTAATTCAGTTCCTGTGTAGCCAAGTTTACATTCCGTGTATTACTGATATCTTATGATGTTTCTTTTTCTGTGTGACTTATTTCAGTTAGAATCATCGTACCTGAATCCACTCATTGTGCTGCTACGGGCCTGATGACATAGATTTCACTGCTGAGTGATACTGCATTGTACGTAAGTACCACAAGTTCTTTATCCATTTTTCACTTTCTGTGATATTGAACTTGTACGGTAAACGAGGTTCTTGTAAACAGAGGCGTCCCAAACATTGGGGTGGCTGTGTCTTTTTGATTTTAATTTCCCTAAGCTATAGGACCATAAGTGGAAGTGGCCTAGGCTCTGTTGCTTTGTTTTTTAGATGTTTCAGGAAACACCATACACTTCTCCCGAGTGTCTGTTGGCAGTTTACATCCCGCCCATCAGCATAACAAGGCTCCCAGTTCTCCATGGCCTGTCCTGCCTTTCTGGATTTTACACTTTTTTCAGATGGCCCTTTTGACCGGGGGGAAGTGAGACTTCATTGTAGTGCAGATTTCCTTTGCAAGCTTGCTTGGTTGGCCAAAAAGGGCGTATGCGTTTTTTCCTGAATATATTCAGGAAAAAACGCATACGCCCTTTTTGGCCAAGTGCATCATTGTGGACGTTCTGCCTCTTTTCCTATGCTTTCAATGCAATTCCAGTCTACCTCCTGAAATCGGTTTCCTGCAATTCTGCCCCGCTTTCAAGTCCTCTTGGCAGCCTTACTTCAGTATATTTTTGGACGATAGTTGTCATTTATAACTCTGCAGGTTTGTGAATTACAGTGCCCCTGAGCTCCTTTCTTCAACTCGTTTTCTTGTGAGCTGGCCGCAACACCGCAGGATGGCTTCAGGCCCTAATCTGGTTCTGGCACGGCACGCTGAGCCTTTGGTTATTTCCACTTCCTGGTGGGAAATGAGAGTTAAATTTGCCCGTCCAGACACCTCCAGCTAGTCTCTCATTGGTTCTCGCTATTCCTGTTCATCTTCCGCAGAAATTGCAAACTGGGCCAAACAGGAGGTTAAAGGGACTGACTCTCCAAGTCGGGAGAGTGTTAGTAAAGCGTCTGGAATGTTGCACCCGAGTACCAGGGTACGAAAACTGAGACATATTTGAACACGTCTCCCGATCACATGGTTGATCATACTCTAGGTTCCACATGAATGTTTTAGCTGAAGGAAGAATACCTTACCTGGGTAGTTGAAACCCGTGGAATGGGTACCATGCAATATGACTTCAAAGGGTCTTCATTTGCTCACCGAACCTCTCCAATCCTATCACTGCTGCGTTTATGTCCCTGTACACATGCTTGATTCTCTTTCGGAGACATAGCAATCCATAGGTTTTAAGATACTTAAGACTCAGGTACATTCTTAGGCGTTTAATATGCGGTGTTGAGTCCATTTCGTTGAGCAAGGAGTAGCTCTTGTCTATTCCATATTTGGCTTAAGGAACTTTATCTGTGCTCATTTCAATCTCTGGTTTTATGCAGCACCCCAACTCACCTTTACCCTTAAACAAGCATAAGTTGGTTTTCTAAATTTGAGACCCTGTTCTGTTCTGTAATTCAGTTCCTGTGTAGCCAAGTTTACATTCCGTGTATTACTGATATCTTATGATGTTTCTTTTTCTGTGTGACTTATTTCAGTTAGAATCATCGTACCTGAATCCACTCATTGTGCTGCTACGGGCCTGATGACATAGATTTCACTGCTGAGTGATACTGCATTGTACGTAAGTACCACAAGTTCTTTATCCATTTTTCACTTTCTGTGATATTGAACTTGTACGGTAAACGAGGTTCTTGTAAACAGAGGCGTCCCAAACATTGGGGTGGCTGTATCTTTTTGATTTTAATTTCCCTAAGCTATAGGACCATAAGTGGAAGTGCCCTAGGCTCTGTTGCTTTGTTTTTTAGATGTTTCAGGAAACACCATACACTTCTCCCGAGTGTCTGTTGGCAGTTTACATCCCGCCCATCAGCATAACAAGGCTCCCAGTTCTCCATGGCCTGTCCTGCCTTTCTGGATTTTACACTTTTTTCAGATGGCCCTTTTGACCGGGGGGAAGTGAGACTTCATTGTAGTGCAGATTTCCTTTGCAAGCTTGCTTGGTTGGCCAAAAAGGGCGTATGCGTTTTTTCCTGAATATATTCAGGAAAAAACGCATACGCCCTTTTTGGCCAAGTGCATCATTGTGGACGTTCTGCCTCTTTTCCTATGCTTTCAATGCAATTCCAGTCTACCTCCTGAAATCGGTTTCCTGCAATTCTGCCCCGCTTTCAAGTCCTCTTGGCAGCCTTACTTCAGTATATTTTTGGACGATAGTTGTCATTTATAACTCTGCAGGTTTGTGAATTACAGTGCCCCTGAGCTCCTTTCTTCAACTCGTTTTCTTGTGAGCTGGCCGCAACACCGCAGGATGGCTTCAGGCCCTAATCTGGTTCCGGCACGGCACGCTGAGCCTTTGGTTATTTCCTCTTCCTGGTGGGAAATGAGAGTTAAATTTGCCCGTCCAGACACCTCCAGCTAGTCTCTCATTGGTTCTCGCTATTCCTGTTCATCTTCCGCAGAAATTGCAAACTGGGCCAAACAGGAGGTTAAAGGGACTGACTCTCCAAGTCGGGAGAGTGTTAGTAAAGCGTCTGGAATGTTGCACCCGAGTACCAGGGTACGAAAACTGAGACATATTTGAACACGTCTCCCGATCACATGGTTGATCATACTCTAGGTTCCACATGCATGTTTTAGCTGAAGGAAGAATACCTTAAACCTGGGTAGTTGAAACCCGTGGAATGGGTACCATGCAATATGACTTCAAAGGGTCTTCATTTGCTCACCGAACCTCTCCAATCCTATCACTGCTACGTTTATGTCCCTGTACACATGCTTGATTCTCTTTCGGAGACATAGCAATCCATCGGTTTTAAGATACTTAAGAGTCAGGTACATTCTTAGGCGTTTAATATGCGGTGTTGAGTCCATTTCGTTGAGCAAGGAGTAGCTCTTGTCTATTCCATATTTGGCTTAAGGAACTTTATCTGTGCTCATTTCAATCTCTGGTTTTATGCAGCACCCCAACTCACCTTTACCCTTAAACAAGCATAAGTTGGTTTTCTAAATTTGAGACCCTGTTCTGTTCTGTAATTCAGTTCCTGTGTAGCCAAGTTTACATTCCGTGTATTACTGATATCTTATGATGTTTCTTTTTCTGTGTGACTTATTTCAGTTAGAATCATCGTACCTGAATCCACTCATTGTGCTGCTACGGGCCTGATGACATAGATTTCACTGCTGAGTGATACTGCATTGTACGTAAGTACCACAAGTTCTTTATCCATTTTTCACTTTCTGTGATATTGAACTTGTATGGTAAACGAGGTTCTTGTAAACAGAGGCGTCCCAAACATTGGGGTGGCTGTATCTTTTTTATTTTAATTTCCCTAAGCTATAGGACCATAAGTGGAAGTGCCCTAGGCTCTGTTGCTTTGTTTTTTAGATGTTTCAGGAAACACCATACACTTCTCCCGAGTGTCTGTTGGCAGTTTACATCCCGCCCATCAGCATAACAAGGCTCCCAGTTCTCCATGGCCTGTCCTGCCTTTCTGGATTTTACACTTTTTTCAGATGGCCCTTTTGACCGGGGGCGGGGGGAAGTGAGACTTCATTGTAGTGCAGATTTCCTTTGCAAGCTTGCTTGGTTGGCCAAAAAGGGCGTATGCGTTTTTTCCTGAATATATTCAGGAAAAAACGCATACGCCCTTTTTGGCCAAGTGCATCATTGTGGACGTTCTGCCTCTTTTCCTATGCTTTCAATGCAATTCCAGTCTACCTCCTGAAATCGGTTTCCTGCAATTCTGCCCCGCTTTCAAGTCCTCTTGGCAGCCTTACTTCAGTATATTTTTGGACGATAGTTGTCATTTATAACTCTGCAGGTTTGTGAATTACAGTGCCCCTGAGCTCCTTTCTTCAACTCGTTTTCTTGTGAGCTGGCCGCAACACCGCAGGATGGCTTCAGGCCCTAATCTGGTTCCGGCACGGCACGCTGAGCCTTTGGTTATTTCCTCTTCCTGGTGGGAAATGAGAGTTAAATTTGCCCGTCCAGACACCTCCAGCTAGTCTCTCATTGGTTCTCGCTATTCCTGTTCATCTTCCGCAGAAATTGCAAACTGGGCCAAACAGGAGGTTAAAGGGACTGACTCTCCAAGTCGGGAGAGTGTTAGTAAAGCGTCTGGAATGTTGCACCCGAGTACCAGGGTACGAAAACTGAGACATATTTGAACACGTCTCCCGATCACATGGTTGATCATACTCTAGGTTCCACATGCATGTTTTAGCTGAAGGAAGAATACCTTAAACCTGGGTAGTTGAAACCCGTGGAATGGGTACCATGCAATATGACTTCAAAGGGTCTTCATTTGCTCACCGAACCTCTCCAATCCTATCACTGCTGCGTTTATGTCCCTGTACACATGCTTGATTCTCTTTCGGAGACATAGCAATCCATAGGTTTTAAGATACTTAAGAGTCAGGTACATTCTTAGGCGTTTAATATGCGGTGTTGAGTCCATTTCGTTGAGCAAGGAGTAGCTCTTGTCTATTCCATATTTGGCTTAAGGAACTTTATCTGTGCTCATTTCAATCTCTGGTTTTATGCAGCACCCCAACTCACCTTTACCCTTAAACAAGCATAAGTTGGTTTTCTAAATTTGAGACCCTGTTCTGTTCTGTAATTCAGTTCCTGTGTAGCCAAGTTTACATTCCGTGTATTACTGATATCTTATGATGTTTCTTTTTCTGTGTGACTTATTTCAGTTAGAATCATCGTACCTGAATCCACTCATTGTGCTGCTACGGGCCTGATGACATAGATTTCACTGCTGAGTGATACTGCATTGTACGTAAGTACCACAAGTTCTTTATCCATTTTTCACTTTCTGTGATATTGAACTTGTATGGTAAACGAGGTTCTTGTAAACAGAGGCGTCCCAAACATTGGGGTGGCTGTATCTTTTTTATTTTAATTTCCCTAAGCTATAGGACCATAAGTGGAAGTGCCCTAGGCTCTGTTGCTTTGTTTTTTAGATGTTTCAGGAAACACCATACACTTCTCCCGAGTGTCTGTTGGCAGTTTACATCCCGCCCATCAGCATAACAAGGCTCCCAGTTCTCCATGGCCTGTCCTGCCTTTCTGGATTTTACACTTTTTTCAGATGGCCCTTTTGACCGGGGGCGGGGGGAAGTGAGACTTCATTGTAGTGCAGATTTCCTTTGCAAGCTTGCTTGGTTGGCCAAAAAGGGCGTATGCGTTTTTTCCTGAATATATTCAGGAAAAAACGCATACGCCCTTTTTGGCCAAGTGCATCATTGTGGACGTTCTGCCTCTTTTCCTATGCTTTCAATGCAATTCCAGTCTACCTCCTGAAATCGGTTTCCTGCAATTCTGCCCCGCTTTCAAGTCCTCTTGGCAGCCTTACTTCAGTATATTTTTGGACGATAGTTGTCATTTATAACTCTGCAGGTTTGTGAATTACAGTGCCCCTGAGCTCCTTTCTTCAACTCGTTTTCTTGTGAGCTGGCCGCAACACCGCAGGATGGCTTCAGGCCCTAATCTGGTTCCGGCACGGCACGCTGAGCCTTTGGTTATTTCCTCTTCCTGGTGGGAAATGAGAGTTAAATTTGCCCGTCCAGACACCTCCAGCTAGTCTCTCATTGGTTCTCGCTATTCCTGTTCATCTTCCGCAGAAATTGCAAACTGGGCCAAACAGGAGGTTAAAGGGACTGACTCTCCAAGTCGGGAGAGTGTTAGTAAAGCGTCTGGAATGTTGCACCCGAGTACCAGGGTACGAAAACTGAGACATATTTGAACACGTCTCCCGATCACATGGTTGATCATACTCTAGGTTCCACATGCATGTTTTAGCTGAAGGAAGAATACCTTAAACCTGGGTAGTTGAAACCCGTGGAATGGGTACCATGCAATATGACTTCAAAGGGTCTTCATTTGCTCACCGAACCTCTCCAATCCTATCACTGCTGCGTTTATGTCCCTGTACACATGCTTGATTCTCTTTCGGAGACATAGCAATCCATAGGTTTTAAGATACTTAAGAGTCAGGTACATTCTTAGGCGTTTAATATGCGGTGTTGAGTCCATTTCGTTGAGCAAGGAGTAGCTCTTGTCTATTCCATATTTGGCTTAAGGAACTTTATCTGTGCTCATTTCAATCTCTGGTTTTATGCAGCACCCCAACTCACCTTTACCCTTAAACAAGCATAAGTTGGTTTTCTAAATTTGAGACCCTGTTCTGTTCTGTAATTCAGTTCCTGTGTAGCCAAGTTTACATTCCGTGTATTACTGATATCTTATGATGTTTCTTTTTCTGTGTGACTTATTTCAGTTAGAATCATCATACCTGAATCCACTCATTGTGCTGCTACGGGCCTGATGACATAGATTTCACTGCTGAGTGATACTGCATTGTACGTAAGTACCACAAGTTCTTTATCCATTTTTCACTTTCTGTGATATTGAACTTGTACGGTAAACGAGGTTCTTGTAAACAGAGGCGTCCCAAACATTGGGGTGGCTGTATCTTTTTGATTTTAATTTCCCTAAGCTATAGGACCATAAGTGGAAGTGCCCTAGGCTCTGTTGCTTTGTTTTTTAGATGTTTCAGGAAACACCATACACTTCTCCCGAGTGTCTGTTGGCAGTTTACATCCCGCCCATCAGCATAACAAGGCTCCCAGTTCTCCATGGCCTGTCCTGCCTTTCTGGATTTTACACTTTTTTCAGATGGCCCTTTTGACCGGGGTGGGGGGGGGAAGTGAGACTTCATTGTAGTGCAGATTTCCTTTGCAAGCTTGCTTGGTTGGCCAAAAAGGGCGTATGCGTTTTTTCCTGAATATATTCAGGAAAAAACGCATACGCCCTTTTTGGCCAAGTGCATCATTGTGGACGTTCTGCCTCTTTTCCTATGCTTTCAATGCAATTCCAGTCTACCTCCTGAAATCGGTTTCCTGCAATTCTGCCCCGCTTTCAAGTCCTCTTGGCAGCCTTACTTCAGTATATTTTTGGACGATAGCTGTCATTTATAACTCTGCAGGTTTGTGAATTACAGTGCCCCTGAGCTCCTTTCTTCAACTCGCTTTCTTGTGAGCTGGCCGCAACACCGCAGGATGGCTTCAGGCCCTAATCTGGTTCCGGCACGGCACGCTGAGCCTTTGGTTATTTCCTCTTCCTGGTGGGAAATGAGAGTTAAATTTGCCCGTCCAGACACCTCCAGCTAGTCTCTCATTGGTTCTCGCTATTCCTGTTCATCTTCCGCAGAAATTGCAAACTGGGCCAAACAGGAGGTTAAAGGGACAGACTCTCCAAGTCGGGAGAGTGTTAGTAAAGCGTCTGGAATGTTGCACCCGAGTACCAGGGTACGAAAACTGAGACATATTTGAACACGTCTCCCGATCACATGGTTGATCATACTCTAGGTTCCACATGCATGTTTTAGCTGAAGGAAGAATACCTTAAACCTGGGTAGTTGAAACCCGTGGAATGGGTACCATGCAATATGACTTCAAAGGGTCTTCATTTGCTCACCGAACCTCTCCAATCCTATCACTGCTGCGTTTATGTCCCTGTACACATGCTTGATTCTCTTTCGGAGACATAGCAATCCATAGGTTTTAAGATACTTAAGAGTCAGGTACATTCTTAGGCGTTTAATATGCGGTGTTGAGTCCATTTCATTGAGCAAGGAGTAGCTCTTGTCTATTCCATATTTGGCTTAAGGAACTTTATCTGTGCTCATTTCAATCTCTGGTTTTATGCAGCACCCCAACTCACCTTTACCCTTAAACAAGCATAAGTTGGTTTTCTAAATTTGAGACCCTGTTCTGTTCTGTAATTCAGTTCCTGTGTAGCCAAGTTTACATTCCGTGTATTACTGATATCTTATGATGTTTCTTTTTCTGTGTGACTTATTTCAGTTAGAATCATCGTACCTGAATCCACTCATTGTGCTGCTACGGGCCTGATGACATAGATTTCACTGCTGAGTGATACTGCATTGTACGTAAGTACCACAAGTTCTTTATCCATTTTTCACTTTCTGTGATATTGAACTTGTACGGTAAACGAGGTTCTTGTAAACAGAGGCGTCCCAAACATTGGGGTGGCTGTGTCTTTTTGATTTTAATTTCCCTAAGCTATAGGACCATAAGTGGAAGTGCCCTAGGCTCTGTTGCTTTGTTTTTTAGATGTTTCAGGAAACACCATACACTTCTCCCGAGTGTCTGTTGGCAATTTACATCCCGCCCATCAGCATAACAAGGCTCCCAGTTCTCCATGGCCTGTCCTGCCTTTCTGGATTTTACACTTTTTTCAGATGGCCCTTTTGACCGGGGGGAAGTGAGACTTCATTGTAGTGCAGATTTCCTTTGCAAGCTTGCTTGGTTGGCCAAAAAGGGCGTATGCGTTTTTTCCTGAATATATTCAGGAAAAAACGCATACGCCCTTTTTGGCCAAGTGCATCATTGTGGACGTTCTGCCTCTTTTCCTATGCTTTCAATGCAATTCCAGTCTACCTCCTGAAATCGGTTTCCTGCAATTCTGCCCCGCTTTCAAGTCCTCTTGGCAGCCTTACTTCAGTATATTTTTGGACGATAGTTGTCATTTATAACTCTGCAGGTTTGTGAATTACAGTGCCCCTGAGCTCCTTTCTTCAACTCGTTTTCTTGTGAGCTGGCCGCAACACCGCAGGATGGCTTCAGGCCCTAATCTGGTTCCGACACGGCACGCTGAGCCTTTGGTTATTTCCTCTTCCTGGTGGGAAATGAGAGTTAAATTTGCCCGTCCAGACACCTCCAGCTAGTCTCTCATTGGTTCTCGCTATTCCTGTTCATCTTCCGCAGAAATTGCAAACTGGGCCAAACAGGAGGTTAAAGGGACTGACTCTCCAAGTCGGGAGAGTGTTAGTAAAGCGTCTGGAATGTTGCACCCGAGTACCAGGGTACGAAAACTGAGACATATTTGAACACGTCTCCCGATCACATGGTTGATCATACTCTAGGTTCCCCATGCATGTTTTAGCTGAAGGAAGAATACCTTAAACCTGGGTAGTTGAAACCCGTGGAATGGGTACCATGCAATATGACTTCAAAGGGTCTTCATTTGCTCACCGAACCTCTCCAATCCTATCACTGCTGCGTTTATGTCCCTGTACACATGCTTGATTCTCTTTCGGAGACATAGCAATCCATAGGTTTTAAGATACTTAAGAGTCAGGTACATTCTTAGGCGTTTAATATGCGGTGTTGAGTCCATTTCGTTGAGCAAGGAGTAGCTCTTGTCTATTCCATATTTGGCTTAAGGAACTTTATCTGTGCTCATTTCAATCTCTGGTTTTATGCAGCACCCCAACTCACCTTTACCCTTAAACAAGCATAAGTTGGTTTTCTAAATTTGAGACCCTGTTCTGTTCTGTAATTCAGTTCCTGTGTAGCCAAGTTTACATTCCGTGTATTACTGATATCTTATGATGTTTCTTTTTCTGTGTGACTTATTTCAGTTAGAATCATCGTACCTGAATCCACTCATTGTGCTGCTACGGGCCTGATGACATAGATTTCACTGCTGAGTGATACTGCATTGTACGTAAGTACCACAAGTTCTTTATCCATTTTTCACTTTCTGTGATATTGAACTTGTACGGTAAACGAGGTTCTTGTAAACAGAGGCGTCCCAAACATTGGGGTGGCTGTGTCTTTTTGATTTTAATTTCCCTAAGCTATAGGACCATAAGTGGAAGTGCCCTAGGCTCTGTTGCTTTGTTTTTTAGATGTTTCAGGAAACACCATACACTTCTCCCGAGTGTCTGTTGGCAGTTTACATCCCGCCCATCAGCATAACAAGGCTCCCAGTTCTCCATGGCCTGTCCTGCCTTTCTGGATTTTACACTTTTTTCAGATGGCCCTTTTGACCGGGGGGAAGTGAGACTTCATTGTAGTGCAGATTTCCTTTGCAAGCTTGCTTGGTTGGCCAAAAAGGGCGTATGCGTTTTTTCCTGAATATATTCAGGAAAAAACGCATACGCCCTTTTTGGCCAAGTGCATCATTGTGGACGTTCTGCCTCTTTTCCTATGCTTTCAATGCAATTCCAGTCTACCTCCTGAAATCGGTTTCCTGCAATTCTGCCCCGCTTTCAAGTCCTCTTGGCAGCCTTACTTCAGTATATTTTTGGACGATAGTTGTCATTTATAACTCTGCAGGTTTGTGAATTACAGTGCCCCTGAGCTCCTTTCTTCAACTCGTTTTCTTGTGAGCTGGCCGCAACACCGCAGGATGGCTTCAGGCCCTAATCTGGTTCCGGCACGGCACGCTGAGCCTTTGGTTATTTCCTCTTCCTGGTGGGAAATGAGAGTTAAATTTGCCCGTCCAGACACCTCCAGCTAGTCTCTCATTGGTTCTCGCTATTCCTGTTCATCTTCCGCAGAAATTGCAAACTGGGCCAAACAGGAGGTTAAAGGGACTGACTCTCCAAGTCGGGAGAGTGTTAGTAAAGCGTCTGGAATGTTGCACCCGAGTACCAGGGTACGAAAACTGAGACATATTTGAACACGTCTCCCGATCACATGGTTGATCATACTCTAGGTTCCCCATGCATGTTTTAGCTGAAGGAAGAATACCTTAAACCTGGGTAGTTGAAACCCGTGGAATGGGTACCATGCAATATGACTTCAAAGGGTCTTCATTTGCTCACCGAACCTCTCCAATCCTATCACTGCTGCGTTTATGTCCCTGTACACATGCTTGATTCTCTTTCGGAGACATAGCAATCCATAGGTTTTAAGATACTTAAGAGTCAGGTACATTCTTAGGCGTTTAATATGCGGTGTTGAGTCCATTTCGTTGAGCAAGGAGTAGCTCTTGTCTATTCCATATTTGGCTTAAGGAACTTTATCTGTGCTCATTTCAATCTCTGGTTTTATGCAGCACCCCAACTCACCTTTACCCTTAAACAAGCATAAGTTGGTTTTCTAAATTTGAGACCCTGTTCTGTTCTGTAATTCAGTTCCTGTGTAGCCAAGTTTACATTCCGTGTATTACTGATATCTTATGATGTTTCTTTTTCTGTGTGACTTATTTCAGTTAGAATCATCGTACCTGAATCCACTCATTGTGCTGCTACGGGCCTGATGACATAGATTTCACTGCTGAGTGATACTGCATTGTACGTAAGTACCACAAGTTCTTTATCCATTTTTCACTTTCTGTGATATTGAACTTGTACGGTAAACGAGGTTCTTGTAAACAGAGGCGTCCCAAACATTGGGGTGGCTGTGTCTTTTTGATTTTAATTTCCCTAAGCTATAGGACCATAAGTGGAAGTGCCCTAGGCTCTGTTGCTTTGTTTTTTAGATGTTTCAGGAAACACCATACACTTCTCCCGAGTGTCTGTTGGCAGTTTACATCCCGCCCATCAGCATAACAAGGCTCCCAGTTCTCCATGGCCTGTCCTGCCTTTCTGGATTTTACACTTTTTTCAGATGGCCCTTTTGACCGGGGGGGGGGGAAGTGAGACTTCATTGTAGTGCAGATTTCCTTTGCAAGCTTGCTTGGTTGGCCAAAAAGGGCGTATGCGTTTTTTCCTGAATATATTCAGGAAAAAACGCATACGCCCTTTTTGGCCAAGTGCATCATTGTGGACGTTCTGCCTCTTTTCCTATGCTTTCAATGCAATTCCAGTCTACCTCCTGAAATCGGTTTCCTGCAATTCTGCCCCGCTTTCAAGTCCTCTTGGCAGCCTTACTTCAGTATATTTTTGGACGATAGTTGTCATTTATAACTCTGCAGGTTTGTGAATTACAGTGCCCCTGAGCTCCTTTCTTCAACTCGTTTTCTTGTGAGCTGGCCGCAACACCGCAGGATGGCTTCAGGCCCTAATCTGGTTCCGGCACGGCACGCTGAGCCTTTGGTTATTTCCTCTTCCTGGTGGGAAATGAGAGTTAAATTTGCCCGTCCAGACACCTCCAGCTAGTCTCTCATTGGTTCTCGCTATTCCTGTTCATCTTCCGCAGAAATTGCAAACTGGGCCAAACAGGAGGTTAAAGGGACTGACTCTCCAAGTCGGGAGAGTGTTAGTAAAGCGTCTGGAATGTTGCACCCGAGTACCAGGGTACGAAAACTGAGACATATTTGAACACGTCTCCCGATCACATGGTTGATCATACTCTAGGTTCCCCATGCATGTTTTAGCTGAAGGAAGAATACCTTAAACCTGGGTAGTTGAAACCCGTGGAATGGGTACCATGCAATATGACTTCAAAGGGTCTTCATTTGCTCACCGAACCTCTCCAATCCTATCACTGCTGCGTTTATGTCCCTGTACACATGCTTGATTCTCTTTCGGAGACATAGCAATCCATAGGTTTTAAGATACTTAAGAGTCAGGTACATTCTTAGGCGTTTAATATGCGGTGTTGAGTCCATTTCGTTGAGCAAGGAGTAGCTCTTGTCTATTCCATATTTGGCTTAAGGAACTTTATCTGTGCTCATTTCAATCTCTGGTTTTATGCAGCACCCCAACTCACCTTTACCCTTAAACAAGCATAAGTTGGTTTTCTAAATTTGAGACCCTGTTCTGTTCTGTAATTCAGTTCCTGTGTAGCCAAGTTTACATTCCGTGTATTACTGATATCTTATGATGTTTCTTTTTCTGTGTGACTTATTTCAGTTAGAATCATCGTACCTGAATCCACTCATTGTGCTGCTACGGGCCTGATGACATAGATTTCACTGCTGAGTGATACTGCATTGTACGTAAGTACCACAAGTTCTTTATCCATTTTTCACTTTCTGTGATATTGAACTTGTACGGTAAACGAGGTTCTTGTAAACAGAGGCGTCCCAAACATTGGGGTGGCTGTGTCTTTTTGATTTTAATTTCCCTAAGCTATAGGACCATAAGTGGAAGTGCCCTAGGCTCTGTTGCTTTGTTTTTTAGATGTTTCAGGAAACACCATACACTTCTCCCGAGTGTCTGTTGGCAGTTTACATCCCGCCCATCAGCATAACAAGGCTCCCAGTTCTCCATGGCCTGTCCTGCCTTTCTGGATTTTACACTTTTTTCAGATGGCCCTTTTGACCGGGGGGGGGGGAAGTGAGACTTCATTGTAGTGCAGATTTCCTTTGCAAGCTTGCTTGGTTGGCCAAAAAGGGCGTATGCGTTTTTTCCTGAATATATTCAGGAAAAAACGCATACGCCCTTTTTGGCCAAGTGCATCATTGTGGACGTTCTGCCTCTTTTCCTATGCTTTCAATGCAATTCCAGTCTACCTCCTGAAATCGGTTTCCTGCAATTCTGCCCCGCTTTCAAGTCCTCTTGGCAGCCTTACTTCAGTATATTTTTGGACGATAGTTGTCATTTATAACTCTGCAGGTTTGTGAATTACAGTGCCCCTGAGCTCCTTTCTTCAACTCGTTTTCTTGTGAGCTGGCCGCAACACCGCAGGATGGCTTCAGGCCCTAATCTGGTTCCGGCACGGCACGCTGAGCCTTTGGTTATTTCCTCTTCCTGGTGGGAAATGAGAGTTAAATTTGCCCGTCCAGACACCTCCAGCTAGTCTCTCATTGGTTCTCGCTATTCCTGTTCATCTTCCGCAGAAATTGCAAACTGGGCCAAACAGGAGGTTAAAGGGACTGACTCTCCAAGTCGGGAGAGTGTTAGTAAAGCGTCTGGAATGTTGCACCCGAGTACCAGGGTACGAAAACTGAGACATATTTGAACACGTCTCCCGATCACATGGTTGATCATACTCTAGGTTCCACATGCATGTTTTAGCTGAAGGAAGAATACCTTAAACCTGGGTAGTTGAAACCCGTGGAATGGGTACCATGCAATATGACTTCAAAGGGTCTTCATTTGCTCACCGAACCTCTCCAATCCTATCACTGCTGCGTTTATGTCCCTGTACACATGCTTGATTCTCTTTCGGAGACATAGCAATCCATAGGTTTTAAGATACTTAAGAGTCAGGTACATTCTTAGGCGTTTAATATGCGGTGTTGAGTCCATTTCGTTGAGCAAGGAGTAGCTCTTGTCTATTCCATATTTGGCTTAAGGAACTTTATCTGTGCTCATTTCAATCTCTGGTTTTATGCAGCACCCCAACTCACCTTTACCCTTAAACAAGCATAAGTTGGTTTTCTAAATTTGAGACCCTGTTCTGTTCTGTAATTCAGTTCCTGTGTAGCCAAGTTTACATTCCGTGTATTACTGATATCTTATGATGTTTCTTTTTCTGTGTGACTTATTTCAGTTAGAATCATCGTACCTGAATCCACTCATTGTGCTGCTACGGGCCTGATGACATAGATTTCACTGCTGAGTGATACTGCATTGTACGTAAGTACCACAAGTTCTTTATCCATTTTTCACTTTCTGTGATATTGAACTTGTACGGTAAACGAGGTTCTTGTAAACAGAGGCGTCCCAAACATTGGGGTGGCTGTGTCTTTTTGATTTTAATTTCCCTAAGCTATAGGACCATAAGTGGAAGTGCCCTAGGCTCTGTTGCTTTGTTTTTTAGATGTTTCAGGAAACACCATACACTTCTCCCGAGTGTCTGTTGGCAGTTTACATCCCGCCCATCAGCATAACAAGGCTCCCAGTTCTCCATGGCCTGTCCTGCCTTTCTGGATTTTACACTTTTTTCAGATGGCCCTTTTGACCGGGGGGGGGGGGAAGTGAGACTTCATTGTAGTGCAGATTTCCTTTGCAAGCTTGCTTGGTTGGCCAAAAAGGGCGTATGCGTTTTTTCCTGAATATATTCAGGAAAAAACGCATACGCCCTTTTTGGCCAAGTGCATCATTGTGGACGTTCTGCCTCTTTTCCTATGCTTTCAATGCAATTCCAGTCTACCTCCTGAAATCGGTTTCCTGCAATTCTGCCCCGCTTTCAAGTCCTCTTGGCAGCCTTACTTCAGTATATTTTTGGACGATAGTTGTCATTTATAACTCTGCAGGTTTGTGAATTACAGTGCCCCTGAGCTCCTTTCTTCAACTCGTTTTCTTGTGAGCTGGCCGCAACACCGCAGGATGGCTTCAGGCCCTAATCTGGTTCCGGCACGGCACGCTGAGCCTTTGGTTATTTCCTCTTCCTGGTGGGAAATGAGAGTTAAATTTGCCCGTCCAGACACCTCCAGCTAGTCTCTCATTGGTTCTCGCTATTCCTGTTCATCTTCCGCAGAAATTGCAAACTGGGCCAAACAGGAGGTTAAAGGGACTGACTCTCCAAGTCGGGAGAGTGTTAGTAAAGCGTCTGGAATGTTGCACCCGAGTACCAGGGTACGAAAACTGAGACATATTTGAACACGTCTCCCGATCACATGGTTGATCATACTCTAGGTTCCACATGCATGTTTTAGCTGAAGGAAGAATACCTTAAACCTGGGTAGTTGAAACCCGTGGAATGGGTACCATGCAATATGACTTCAAAGGGTCTTCATTTGCTCACCGAACCTCTCCAATCCTATCACTGCTGCGTTTATGTCCCTGTACACATGCTTGATTCTCTTTCGGAGACATAGCAATCCATAGGTTTTAAGATACTTAAGAGTCAGGTACATTCTTAGGCGTTTAATATGCGGTGTTGAGTCCATTTCGTTGAGCAAGGAGTAGCTCTTGTCTATTCCATATTTGGCTTAAGGAACTTTATCTGTGCTCATTTCAATCTCTGGTTTTATGCAGCACCCCAACTCACCTTTACCCTTAAACAAGCATAAGTTGGTTTTCTAAATTTGAGACCCTGTTCTGTTCTGTAATTCAGTTCCTGTGTAGCCAAGTTTACATTCCGTGTATTACTGATATCTTATGATGTTTCTTTTTCTGTGTGACTTATTTCAGTTAGAATCATCGTACCTGAATCCACTCATTGTGCTGCTACGGGCCTGATGACATAGATTTCACTGCTGAGTGATACTGCATTGTACGTAAGTACCACAAGTTCTTTATCCATTTTTCACTTTCTGTGATATTGAACTTGTACGGTAAACGAGGTTCTTGTAAACAGAGGCGTCCCAAACATTGGGGTGGCTGTGTCTTTTTGATTTTAATTTCCCTAAGCTATAGGACCATAAGTGGAAGTGCCCTAGGCTCTGTTGCTTTGTTTTTTAGATGTTTCAGGAAACACCATACACTTCTCCCGAGTGTCTGTTGGCAGTTTACATCCCGCCCATCAGCATAACAAGGCTCCCAGTTCTCCATGGCCTGTCCTGCCTTTCTGGATTTTACACTTTTTTCAGATGGCCCTTTTGACCGGGGGGAAGTGAGACTTCATTGTAGTGCAGATTTCCTTTGCAAGCTTGCTTGGTTGGCCAAAAAGGGCGTATGCGTTTTTTCCTGAATATATTCAGGAAAAAACGCATACGCCCTTTTTGGCCAAGTGCATCATTGTGGACGTTCTGCCTCTTTTCCTATGCTTTCAATGCAATTCCAGTCTACCTCCTGAAATCGGTTTCCTGCAATTCTGCCCCGCTTTCAAGTCCTCTTGGCAGCCTTACTTCAGTATATTTTTGGACGATAGCTGTCATTTATAACTCTGCAGGTTTGTGAATTACAGTGCCCCTGAGCTCCTTTCTTCAACTCGCTTTCTTGTGAGCTGGCCGCAACACCGCAGGATGGCTTCAGGCCCTAATCTGGTTCCGGCACGGCACGCTGAGCCTTTGGTTATTTCCTCTTCCTGGTGGGAAATGAGAGTTAAATTTGCCCGTCCAGACACCTCCAGCTAGTCTCTCATTGGTTCTCGCTATTCCTGTTCATCTTCCGCAGAAATTGCAAACTGGGCCAAACAGGAGGTTAAAGGGACAGACTCTCCAAGTCGGGAGAGTGTTAGTAAAGCGTCTGGAATGTTGCACCCGAGTACCAGGGTACGAAAACTGAGACATATTTGAACACGTCTCCCGATCACATGGTTGATCATACTCTAGGTTCCACATGCATGTTTTAGCTGAAGGAAGAATACCTTAAACCTGGGTAGTTGAAACCCGTGGAATGGGTACCATGCAATATGACTTCAAAGGGTCTTCATTTGCTCACCGAACCTCTCCAATCCTATCACTGCTGCGTTTATGTCCCTGTACACATGCTTGATTCTCTTTCGGAGACATAGCAATCCATAGGTTTTAAGATACTTAAGAGTCAGGTACATTCTTAGGCGTTTAATATGCGGTGTTGAGTCCATTTCGTTGAGCAAGGTGTAGCTCTTGTCTATTCCATATTTGGCTTAAGGAACTTTATCTGTGCTCATTTCAATCTCTGGTTTTATGCAGCACCCCAACTCACCTTTACCCTTAAACAAGCATAAGTTGGTTTTCTAAATTTGAGACCCTGTTCTGTTCTGTAATTCAGTTCCTGTGTAGCCAAGTTTACATTCCGTGTATTACTGATATCTTATGATGTTTCTTTTTCTGTGTGACTTATTTCAGTTAGAATCATCGTACCTGAATCCACTCATTGTGCTGCTACGGGCCTGATGACATAGATTTCACTGCTGAGTGATACTGCATTGTACGTAAGTACCACAAGTTCTTTATCCATTTTTCACTTTCTGTGATATTGAACTTGTACGGTAAACGAGGTTCTTGTAAACAGAGGCGTCCCAAACATTGGGGTGGCTGTGTCTTTTTGATTTTAATTTCCCTAAGCTATAGGACCATAAGTGGAAGTGCCCTAGGCTCTGTTGCTTTGTTTTTTAGATGTTTCAGGAAACACCATACACTTCTCCCGAGTGTCTGTTGGCAGTTTACATCCCGCCCATCAGCATAACAAGGCTCCCAGTTCTCCATGGCCTGTCCTGCCTTTCTGGATTTTACACTTTTTTCAGATGGCCCTTTTGACCGGGGGGAAGTGAGACTTCATTGTAGTGCAGATTTCCTTTGCAAGCTTGCTTGGTTGGCCAAAAAGGGCGTATGCGTTTTTTCCTGAATATATTCAGGAAAAAACGCATACGCCCTTTTTGGCCAAGTGCATCATTGTGGACGTTCTGCCTCTTTTCCTATGCTTTCAATGCAATTCCAGTCTACCTCCTGAAATCGGTTTCCTGCAATTCTGCCCCGCTTTCAAGTCCTCTTGGCAGCCTTACTTCAGTATATTTTTGGACGATAGCTGTCATTTATAACTCTGCAGGTTTGTGAATTACAGTGCCCCTGAGCTCCTTTCTTCAACTCGCTTTCTTGTGAGCTGGCCGCAACACCGCAGGATGGCTTCAGGCCCTAATCTGGTTCCGGCACGGCACGCTGAGCCTTTGGTTATTTCCTCTTCCTGGTGGGAAATGAGAGTTAAATTTGCCCGTCCAGACACCTCCAGCTAGTCTCTCATTGGTTCTCGCTATTCCTGTTCATCTTCCGCAGAAATTGCAAACTGGGCCAAACAGGAGGTTAAAGGGACAGACTCTCCAAGTCGGGAGAGTGTTAGTAAAGCGTCTGGAATGTTGCACCCGAGTACCAGGGTACGAAAACTGAGACATATTTGAACACGTCTCCCGATCACATGGTTGATCATACTCTAGGTTCCACATGCATGTTTTAGCTGAAGGAAGAATACCTTAAACCTGGGTAGTTGAAACCCGTGGAATGGGTACCATGCAATATGACTTCAAAGGGTCTTCATTTGCTCACCGAACCTCTCCAATCCTATCACTGCTGCGTTTATGTCCCTGTACACATGCTTGATTCTCTTTCGGAGACATAGCAATCCATAGGTTTTAAGATACTTAAGAGTCAGGTACATTCTTAGGCGTTTAATATGCGGTGTTGAGTCCATTTCGTTGAGCAAGGTGTAGCTCTTGTCTATTCCATATTTGGCTTAAGGAACTTTATCTGTGCTCATTTCAATCTCTGGTTTTATGCAGCACCCCAACTCACCTTTACCCTTAAACAAGCATAAGTTGGTTTTCTAAATTTGAGACCCTGTTCTGTTCTGTAATTCAGTTCCTGTGTAGCCAAGTTTACATTCCGTGTATTACTGATATCTTATGATGTTTCTTTTTCTGTGTGACTTATTTCAGTTAGAATCATCGTACCTGAATCCACTCATTGTGCTGCTACGGGCCTGATGACATAGATTTCACTGCTGAGTGATACTGCATTGTACGTAAGTACCACAAGTTCTTTATCCATTTTTCACTTTCTGTGATATTGAACTTGTACGGTAAACGAGGTTCTTGTAAACAGAGGCGTCCCAAACATTGGGGTGGCTGTGTCTTTTTGATTTTAATTTCCCTAAGCTATAGGACCATAAGTGGAAGTGCCCTAGGCTCTGTTGCTTTGTTTTTTAGATGTTTCAGGAAACACCATACACTTCTCCCGAGTGTCTGTTGGCAGTTTACATCCCGCCCATCAGCATAACAAGGCTCCCAGTTCTCCATGGCCTGTCCTGCCTTTCTGGATTTTACACTTTTTTCAGATGGCCCTTTTGACCGGGGGGGGGGGAAGTGAGACTTCATTGTAGTGCAGATTTCCTTTGCAAGCTTGCTTGGTTGGCCAAAAAGGGCGTATGCGTTTTTTCCTGAATATATTCAGGAAAAAACGCATACGCCCTTTTTGGCCAAGTGCATCATTGTGGACGTTCTGCCTCTTTTCCTATGCTTTCAATGCAATTCCAGTCTACCTCCTGAAATCGGTTTCCTGCAATTCTGCCCCGCTTTCAAGTCCTCTTGGCAGCCTTACTTCAGTATATTTTTGGACGATAGTTGTCATTTATAACTCTGCAGGTTTGTGAATTACAGTGCCCCTGAGCTCCTTTCTTCAACTCGTTTTCTTGTGAGCTGGCCGCAACACCGCAGGATGGCTTCAGGCCCTAATCTGGTTCCGACACGGCACGCTGAGCCTTTGGTTATTTCCTCTTCCTGGTGGGAAATGAGAGTTAAATTTGCCCGTCCAGACACCTCCAGCTAGTCTCTCATTGGTTCTCGCTATTCCTGTTCATCTTCCGCAGAAATTGCAAACTGGGCCAAACAGGAGGTTAAAGGGACTGACTCTCCAAGTCGGGAGAGTGTTAGTAAAGCGTCTGGAATGTTGCACCCGAGTACCAGGGTACGAAAACTGAGACATATTTGAACACGTCTCCCGATCACATGGTTGATCATACTCTAGGTTCCACATGCATGTTTTAGCTGAAGGAAGAATACCTTAAACCTGGGTAGTTGAAACCCGTGGAATGGGTACCATGCAATATGACTTCAAAGGGTCTTCATTTGCTCACCGAACCTCTCCAATCCTATCACTGCTGCGTTTATGTCCCTGTACACATGCTTGATTCTCTTTCGGAGACATAGCAATCCATAGGTTTTAAGATACTTAAGAGTCAGGTACATTCTTAGGCGTTTAATATGCGGTGTTGAGTCCATTTCGTTGAGCAAGGAGTAGCTCTTGTCTATTCCATATTTGGCTTAAGGAACTTTATCTGTGCTCATTTCAATCTCTGGTTTTATGCAGCACCCCAACTCACCTTTACCCTTAAACAAGCATAAGTTGGTTTTCTAAATTTGAGACCCTGTTCTGTTCTGTAATTCAGTTCCTGTGTAGCCAAGTTTACATTCTGTGTATTACTGATATCTTATGATGTTTCTTTTTCTGTGTGACTTATTTCAGTTAGAATCATCGTACCTGAATCCACTCATTGTGCTGCTACGGGCCTGATGACATAGATTTCACTGCTGAGTGATACTGCATTGTACGTAAGTACCACAAGTTCTTTATCCATTTTTCACTTTCTGTGATATTGAACTTGTACGGTAAACGAGGTTCTTGTAAACAGAGGCGTCCCAAACATTGGGGTGGCTGTGTCTTTTTGATTTTAATTTCCCTAAGCTATAGGACCATAAGTGGAAGTGCCCTAGGCTCTGTTGCTTTGTTTTTTAGATGTTTCAGGAAACACCATACACTTCTCCCGAGTGTCTGTTGGCAGTTTACATCCCGCCCATCAGCATAACAAGGCTCCCAGTTCTCCATGGCCTGTCCTGCCTTTCTGGATTTTACACTTTTTTCAGATGGCCCTTTTGACCGGGGGGAAGTGAGACTTCATTGTAGTGCAGATTTCCTTTGCAAGCTTGCTTGGTTGGCCAAAAAGGGCGTATGCGTTTTTTCCTGAATATATTCAGGAAAAAACGCATACGCCCTTTTTGGCCAAGTGCATCATTGTGGACGTTCTGCCTCTTTTCCTATGCTTTCAATGCAATTCCAGTCTACCTCCTGAAATCGGTTTCCTGCAATTCTGCCCCGCTTTCAAGTCCTCTTGGCAGCCTTACTTCAGTATATTTTTGGACGATAGTTGTCATTTATAACTCTGCAGGTTTGTGAATTACAGTGCCCCTGAGCTCCTTTCTTCAACTCGTTTTCTTGTGAGCTGGCCGCAACACCGCAGGATGGCTTCAGGCCCTAATCTGGTTCCGGCACGGCACGCTGAGCCTTTGGTTATTTCCTCTTCCTGGTGGGAAATGAGAGTTAAATTTGCCCGTCCAGACACCTCCAGCTAGTCTCTCATTGGTTCTCGCTATTCCTGTTCATCTTCCGCAGAAATTGCAAACTGGGCCAAACAGGAGGTTAAAGGGACTGACTCTCCAAGTCGGGAGAGTGTTAGTAAAGCGTCTGGAATGTTGCACCCGAGTACCAGGGTACGAAAACTGAGACATATTTGAACACGTCTCCCGATCACATGGTTGATCATACTCTAGGTTCCCCATGCATATTTTAGCTGAAGGAAGAATACCTTAAACCTGGGTAGTTGAAACCCGTGGAATGGGTACCATGCAATATGACTTCAAAGGGTCTTCATTTGCTCACCGAACCTCTCCAATCCTATCACTGCTGCGTTTATGTCCCTGTACACATGCTTGATTCTCTTTCGGAGACATAGCAATCCATAGGTTTTAAGATACTTAAGAGTCAGGTACATTCTTAGGCGTTTAATATGCGGTGTTGAGTCCATTTCGTTGAGCAAGGAGTAGCTCTTGTCTATTCCATATTTGGCTTAAGGAACTTTATCTGTGCTCATTTCAATCTCTGGTTTTATGCAGCACCCCAACTCACCTTTACCCTTAAACAAGCATAAGTTGGTTTTCTAAATTTGAGACCCTGTTCTGTTCTGTAATTCAGTTCCTGTGTAGCCAAGTTTACATTCCGTGTATTACTGATATCTTATGATGTTTCTTTTTCTGTGTGACTTATTTCAGTTAGAATCATCGTACCTGAATCCACTCATTGTGCTGCTACGGGCCTGATGACATAGATTTCACTGCTGAGTGATACTGCATTGTACGTAAGTACCACAAGTTCTTTATCCATTTTTCACTTTCTGTGATATTGAACTTGTACGGTAAACGAGGTTCTTGTAAACAGAGGCGTCCCAAACATTGGGGTGGCTGTGTCTTTTTGATTTTAATTTCCCTAAGCTATAGGACCATAAGTGGAAGTGCCCTAGGCTCTGTTGCTTTGTTTTTTAGATGTTTCAGGAAACACCATACACTTCTCCCGAGTGTCTGTTGGCAGTTTACATCCCGCCCATCAGCATAACAAGGCTCCCAGTTCTCCATGGCCTGTCCTGCCTTTCTGGATTTTACACTTTTTTCAGATGGCCCTTTTGACCGGGGGGGGGGGAAGTGAGACTTCATTGTAGTGCAGATTTCCTTTGCAAGCTTGCTTGGTTGGCCAAAAAGGGCGTATGCGTTTTTTCCTGAATATATTCAGGAAAAAACGCATACGCCCTTTTTGGCCAAGTGCATCATTGTGGACGTTCTGCCTCTTTTCCTATGCTTTCAATGCAATTCCAGTCTACCTCCTGAAATCGGTTTCCTGCAATTCTGCCCCGCTTTCAAGTCCTCTTGGCAGCCTTACTTCAGTATATTTTTGGACGATAGTTGTCATTTATAACTCTGCAGGTTTGTGAATTACAGTGCCCCTGAGCTCCTTTCTTCAACTCGTTTTCTTGTGAGCTGGCCGCAACACCGCAGGATGGCTTCAGGCCCTAATCTGGTTCCGGCACGGCACGCTGAGCCTTTGGTTATTTCCTCTTCCTGGTGGGAAATGAGAGTTAAATTTGCCCGTCCAGACACCTCCAGCTAGTCTCTCATTGGTTCTCGCTATTCCTGTTCATCTTCCGCAGAAATTGCAAACTGGGCCAAACAGGAGGTTAAAGGGACTGACTCTCCAAGTCGGGAGAGTGTTAGTAAAGCGTCTGGAATGTTGCACCCGAGTACCAGGGTACGAAAACTGAGACATATTTGAACACGTCTCCCGATCACATGGTTGATCATACTCTAGGTTCCCCATGCATGTTTTAGCTGAAGGAAGAATACCTTAAACCTGGGTAGTTGAAACCCGTGGAATGGGTACCATGCAATATGACTTCAAAGGGTCTTCATTTGCTCACCGAACCTCTCCAATCCTATCACTGCTGCGTTTATGTCCCTGTACACATGCTTGATTCTCTTTCGGAGACATAGCAATCCATAGGTTTTAAGATACTTAAGAGTCAGGTACATTCTTAGGCGTTTAATATGCGGTGTTGAGTCCATTTCGTTGAGCAAGGAGTAGCTCTTGTCTATTCCATATTTGGCTTAAGGAACTTTATCTGTGCTCATTTCAATCTCTGGTTTTATGCAGCACCCCAACTCACCTTTACCCTTAAACAAGCATAAGTTGGTTTTCTAAATTTGAGACCCTGTTCTGTTCTGTAATTCAGTTCCTGTGTAGCCAAGTTTACATTCCGTGTATTACTGATATCTTATGATGTTTCTTTTTCTGTGTGACTTATTTCAGTTAGAATCATCGTACCTGAATCCACTCATTGTGCTGCTACGGGCCTGATGACATAGATTTCACTGCTGAGTGATACTGCATTGTACGTAAGTACCACAAGTTCTTTATCCATTTTTCACTTTCTGTGATATTGAACTTGTACGGTAAACGAGGTTCTTGTAAACAGAGGCGTCCCAAACATTGGGGTGGCTGTGTCTTTTTGATTTTAATTTCCCTAAGCTATAGGACCATAAGTGGAAGTGCCCTAGGCTCTGTTGCTTTGTTTTTTAGATGTTTCAGGAAACACCATACACTTCTCCCGAGTGTCTGTTGGCAGTTTACATCCCGCCCATCAGCATAACAAGGCTCCCAGTTCTCCATGGCCTGTCCTGCCTTTCTGGATTTTACACTTTTTTCAGATGGCCCTTTTGACCGGGGGGGGGGAAGTGAGACTTCATTGTAGTGCAGATTTCCTTTGCAAGCTTGCTTGGTTGGCCAAAAAGGGCGTATGCGTTTTTTCCTGAATATATTCAGGAAAAAACGCATACGCCCTTTTTGGCCAAGTGCATCATTGTGGACGTTCTGCCTCTTTTCCTATGCTTTCAATGCAATTCCAGTCTACCTCCTGAAATCGGTTTCCTGCAATTCTGCCCCGCTTTCAAGTCCTCTTGGCAGCCTTACTTCAGTATATTTTTGGACGATAGTTGTCATTTATAACTCTGCAGGTTTGTGAATTACAGTGCCCCTGAGCTCCTTTCTTCAACTCGTTTTCTTGTGAGCTGGCCGCAACACCGCAGGATGGCTTCAGGCCCTAATCTGGTTCCGGCACGGCACGCTGAGCCTTTGGTTATTTCCTCTTCCTGGTGGGAAATGAGAGTTAAATTTGCCCGTCCAGACACCTCCAGCTAGTCTCTCATTGGTTCTCGCTATTCCTGTTCATCTTCCGCAGAAATTGCAAACTGGGCCAAACAGGAGGTTAAAGGGACTGACTCTCCAAGTCGGGAGAGTGTTAGTAAAGCGTCTGGAATGTTGCACCCGAGTACCAGGGTACGAAAACTGAGACATATTTGAACACGTCTCCCGATCACATGGTTGATCATACTCTAGGTTCCACATGCATGTTTTAGCTGAAGGAAGAATACCTTAAACCTGGGTAGTTGAAACCCGTGGAATGGGTACCATGCAATATGACTTCAAAGGGTCTTCATTTGCTCACCGAACCTCTCCAATCCTATCACTGCTGCGTTTATGTCCCTGTACACATGCTTGATTCTCTTTCGGAGACATAGCAATCCATAGGTTTTAAGATACTTAAGAGTCAGGTACATTCTTAGGCGTTTAATATGCGGTGTTGAGTCCATTTCGTTGAGCAAGGAGTAGCTCTTGTCTATTCCATATTTGGCTTAAGGAACTTTATCTGTGCTCATTTCAATCTCTGGTTTTATGCAGCACCCCAACTCACCTTTACCCTTAAACAAGCATAAGTTGGTTTTCTAAATTTGAGACCCTGTTCTGTTCTGTAATTCAGTTCCTGTGTAGCCAAGTTTACATTCCGTGTATTACTGATATCTTATGATGTTTCTTTTTCTGTGTGACTTATTTCAGTTAGAATCATCGTACCTGAATCCACTCATTGTGCTGCTACGGGCCTGATGACATAGATTTCACTGCTGAGTGATACTGCATTGTACGTAAGTACCACAAGTTCTTTATCCATTTTTCACTTTCTGTGATATTGAACTTGTACGGTAAACGAGGTTCTTGTAAACAGAGGCGTCCCAAACATTGGGGTGGCTGTGTCTTTTTGATTTTAATTTCCCTAAGCTATAGGACCATAAGTGGAAGTGCCCTAGGCTCTGTTGCTTTGTTTTTTAGATGTTTCAGGAAACACCATACACTTCTCCCGAGTGTCTGTTGGCAGTTTACATCCCGCCCATCAGCATAACAAGGCTCCCAGTTCTCCATGGCCTGTCCTGCCTTTCTGGATTTTACACTTTTTTCAGATGGCCCTTTTGACCGGGGGGAAGTGAGACTTCATTGTAGTGCAGATTTCCTTTGCAAGCTTGCTTGGTTGGCCAAAAAGGGCGTATGCGTTTTTTCCTGAATATATTCAGGAAAAAACGCATACGCCCTTTTTGGCCAAGTGCATCATTGTGGACGTTCTGCCTCTTTTCCTATGCTTTCAATGCAATTCCAGTCTACCTCCTGAAATCGGTTTCCTGCAATTCTGCCCCGCTTTCAAGTCCTCTTGGCAGCCTTACTTCAGTATATTTTTGGACGATAGCTGTCATTTATAACTCTGCAGGTTTGTGAATTACAGTGCCCCTGAGCTCCTTTCTTCAACTCGCTTTCTTGTGAGCTGGCCGCAACACCGCAGGATGGCTTCAGGCCCTAATCTGGTTCCGGCACGGCACGCTGAGCCTTTGGTTATTTCCTCTTCCTGGTGGGAAATGAGAGTTAAATTTGCCCGTCCAGACACCTCCAGCTAGTCTCTCATTGGTTCTCGCTATTCCTGTTCATCTTCCGCAGAAATTGCAAACTGGGCCAAACAGGAGGTTAAAGGGACAGACTCTCCAAGTCGGGAGAGTGTTAGTAAAGCGTCTGGAATGTTGCACCCGAGTACCAGGGTACGAAAACTGAGACATATTTGAACACGTCTCCCGATCACATGGTTGATCATACTCTAGGTTCCACATGCATGTTTTAGCTGAAGGAAGAATACCTTAAACCTGGGTAGTTGAAACCCGTGGAATGGGTACCATGCAATATGACTTCAAAGGGTCTTCATTTGCTCACCGAACCTCTCCAATCCTATCACTGCTGCGTTTATGTCCCTGTACACATGCTTGATTCTCTTTCGGAGACATAGCAATCCATAGGTTTTAAGATACTTAAGAGTCAGGTACATTCTTAGGCGTTTAATATGCGGTGTTGAGTCCATTTCGTTGAGCAAGGTGTAGCTCTTGTCTATTCCATATTTGGCTTAAGGAACTTTATCTGTGCTCATTTCAATCTCTGGTTTTATGCAGCACCCCAACTCACCTTTACCCTTAAACAAGCATAAGTTGGTTTTCTAAATTTGAGACCCTGTTCTGTTCTGTAATTCAGTTCCTGTGTAGCCAAGTTTACATTCCGTGTATTACTGATATCTTATGATGTTTCTTTTTCTGTGTGACTTATTTCAGTTAGAATCATCGTACCTGAATCCACTCATTGTGCTGCTACGGGCCTGATGACATAGATTTCACTGCTGAGTGATACTGCATTGTACGTAAGTACCACAAGTTCTTTATCCATTTTTCACTTTCTGTGATATTGAACTTGTACGGTAAACGAGGTTCTTGTAAACAGAGGCGTCCCAAACATTGGGGTGGCTGTGTCTTTTTGATTTTAATTTCCCTAAGCTATAGGACCATAAGTGGAAGTGCCCTAGGCTCTGTTGCTTTGTTTTTTAGATGTTTCAGGAAACACCATACACTTCTCCCGAGTGTCTGTTGGCAGTTTACATCCCGCCCATCAGCATAACAAGGCTCCCAGTTCTCCATGGCCTGTCCTGCCTTTCTGGATTTTACACTTTTTTCAGATGGCCCTTTTGACCGGGGGGAAGTGAGACTTCATTGTAGTGCAGATTTCCTTTGCAAGCTTGCTTGGTTGGCCAAAAAGGGCGTATGCGTTTTTTCCTGAATATATTCAGGAAAAAACGCATACGCCCTTTTTGGCCAAGTGCATCATTGTGGACGTTCTGCCTCTTTTCCTATGCTTTCAATGCAATTCCAGTCTACCTCCTGAAATCGGTTTCCTGCAATTCTGCCCCGCTTTCAAGTCCTCTTGGCAGCCTTACTTCAGTATATTTTTGGACGATAGCTGTCATTTATAACTCTGCAGGTTTGTGAATTACAGTGCCCCTGAGCTCCTTTCTTCCACTCGCTTTCTTGTGAGCTGGCCGCAACACCGCAGGATGGCTTCAGGCCCTAATCTGGTTCCGGCACGGCACGCTGAGCCTTTGGTTATTTCCTCTTCCTGGTGGGAAATGAGAGTTAAATTTGCCCGTCCAGACACCTCCAGCTAGTCTCTCATTGGTTCTCGCTATTCCTGTTCATCTTCCGCAGAAATTGCAAACTGGGCCAAACAGGAGGTTAAAGGGACAGACTCTCCAAGTCGGGAGAGTGTTAGTAAAGCGTCTGGAATGTTGCACCCGAGTACCAGGGTACGAAAACTGAGACATATTTGAACACGTCTCCCGATCACATGGTTGATCATACTCTAGGTTCCACATGCATGTTTTAGCTGAAGGAAGAATACCTTAAACCTGGGTAGTTGAAACCCGTGGAATGGGTACCATGCAATATGACTTCAAAGGGTCTTCATTTGCTCACCGAACCTCTCCAATCCTATCACTGCTGCGTTTATGTCCCTGTACACATGCTTGATTCTCTTTCGGAGACATAGCAATCCATAGGTTTTAAGATACTTAAGAGTCAGGTACATTCTTAGGCGTTTAATATGCGGTGTTGAGTCCATTTCGTTGAGCAAGGTGTAGCTCTTGTCTATTCCATATTTGGCTTAAGGAACTTTATCTGTGCTCATTTCAATCTCTGGTTTTATGCAGCACCCCAACTCACCTTTACCCTTAAACAAGCATAAGTTGGTTTTCTAAATTTGAGACCCTGTTCTGTTCTGTAATTCAGTTCCTGTGTAGCCAAGTTTACATTCCGTGTATTACTGATATCTTATGATGTTTCTTTTTCTGTGTGACTTATTTCAGTTAGAATCATCGTACCTGAATCCACTCATTGTGCTGCTACGGGCCTGATGACATAGATTTCACTGCTGAGTGATACTGCATTGTACGTAAGTACCACAAGTTCTTTATCCATTTTTCACTTTCTGTGATATTGAACTTGTACGGTAAACGAGGTTCTTGTAAACAGAGGCGTCCCAAACATTGGGGTGGCTGTGTCTTTTTGATTTTAATTTCCCTAAGCTATAGGACCATAAGTGGAAGTGCCCTAGGCTCTGTTGCTTTGTTTTTTAGATGTTTCAGGAAACACCATACACTTCTCCCGAGTGTCTGTTGGCAGTTTACATCCCGCCCATCAGCATAACAAGGCTCCCAGTTCTCCATGGCCTGTCCTGCCTTTCTGGATTTTACACTTTTTTCAGATGGCCCTTTTGACCGGGGGGGGGGGAAGTGAGACTTCATTGTAGTGCAGATTTCCTTTGCAAGCTTGCTTGGTTGGCCAAAAAGGGCGTATGCGTTTTTTCCTGAATATATTCAGGAAAAAACGCATACGCCCTTTTTGGCCAAGTGCATCATTGTGGACGTTCTGCCTCTTTTCCTATGCTTTCAATGCAATTCCAGTCTACCTCCTGAAATCGGTTTCCTGCAATTCTGCCCCGCTTTCAAGTCCTCTTGGCAGCCTTACTTCAGTATATTTTTGGACGATAGTTGTCATTTATAACTCTGCAGGTTTGTGAATTACAGTGCCCCTGAGCTCCTTTCTTCAACTCGTTTTCTTGTGAGCTGGCCGCAACACCGCAGGATGGCTTCAGGCCCTAATCTGGTTCCGGCACGGCACGCTGAGCCTTTGGTTATTTCCTCTTCCTGGTGGGAAATGAGAGTTAAATTTGCCCGTCCAGACACCTCCAGCTAGTCTCTCATTGGTTCTCGCTATTCCTGTTCATCTTCCGCAGAAATTGCAAACTGGGCCAAACAGGAGGTTAAAGGGACAGACTCTCCAAGTCGGGAGAGTGTTAGTAAAGCGTCTGGAATGTTGCACCCGAGTACCAGGGTACGAAAACTGAGACATATTTGAACACGTCTCCCGATCACATGGTTGATCATACTCTAGGTTCCACATGCATGTTTTAGCTGAAGGAAGAATACCTTAAACCTGGGTAGTTGAAACCCGTGGAATGGGTACCATGCAATATGACTTCAAAGGGTCTTCATTTGCTCACCGAACCTCTCCAATCCTATCACTGCTGCGTTTATGTCCCTGTACACATGCTTGATTCTCTTTCGGAGACATAGCAATCCATAGGTTTTAAGATACTTAAGAGTCAGGTACATTCTTAGGCGTTTAATATGCGGTGTTGAGTCCATTTCGTTGAGCAAGGAGTAGCTCTTGTCTATTCCATATTTGGCTTAAGGAACTTTATCTGTGCTCATTTCAATCTCTGGTTTTATGCAGCACCCCAACTCACCTTTACCCTTAAACAAGCATAAGTTGGTTTTCTAAATTTGAGACCCTGTTCTGTTCTGTAATTCAGTTCCTGTGTAGCCAAGTTTACATTCCGTGTATTACTGATATCTTATGATGTTTCTTTTTCTGTGTGACTTATTTCAGTTAGAATCATCGTACCTGAATCCACTCATTGTGCTGCTACGGGCCTGATGACATAGATTTCACTGCTGAGTGATACTGCATTGTACGTAAGTACCACAAGTTCTTTATCCATTTTTCACTTTCTGTGATATTGAACTTGTACGGTAAACGAGGTTCTTGTAAACAGAGGCGTCCCAAACATTGGGGTGGCTGTGTCTTTTTGATTTTAATTTCCCTAAGCTATAGGACCATAAGTGGAAGTGCCCTAGGCTCTGTTGCTTTGTTTTTTAGATGTTTCAGGAAACACCATACACTTCTCCCGAGTGTCTGTTGGCAGTTTACATCCCGCCCATCAGCATAACAAGGCTCCCAGTTCTCCATGGCCTGTCCTGCCTTTCTGGATTTTACACTTTTTTCAGATGGCCCTTTTGACCGGGGGGAAGTGAGACTTCATTGTAGTGCAGATTTCCTTTGCAAGCTTGCTTGGTTGGCCAAAAAGGGCGTATGCGTTTTTTCCTGAATATATTCAGGAAAAAACGCATACGCCCTTTTTGGCCAAGTGCATCATTGTGGACGTTCTGCCTCTTTTCCTATGCTTTCAGTGCAATTCCAGTCTACCTCCTGAAATCGGTTTCCTGCAATTCTGCCCCGCTTTCAAGTCCTCTTGGCAGCCTTACTTCAGTATATTTTTGGACGATAGCTGTCATTTATAACTCTGCAGGTTTGTGAATTACAGTGCCCCTGAGCTCCTTTCTTCAACTCGTTTTCTTGTGAGCTGGCCGCAACACCGCAGGATGGCTTCAGGCCCTAATCTGGTTCCGGCACGGCACGCTGAGCCTTTGGTTATTTCCTCTTCCTGGTGGGAAATGAGAGTTAAATTTGCCCGTCCAGACACCTCCAGCTAGTCTCTCATTGGTTCTCGCTATTCCTGTTCATCTTCCGCAGAAATTGCAAACTGGGCCAAACAGGAGGTTAAAGGGACAGACTCTCCAAGTCGGGAGAGTGTTAGTAAAGCGTCTGGAATGTTGCACCCGAGTACCAGGGTACGAAAACTGAGACATATTTGAACACGTCTCCCGATCACATGGTTGATCATACTCTAGGTTCCACATGCATGTTTTAGCTGAAGGAAGAATACCTTAAACCTGGGTAGTTGAAACCCGTGGAATGGGTACCATGCAATATGACTTCAAAGGGTCTTCATTTGCTCACCGAACCTCTCCAATCCTATCACTGCTGCGTTTATGTCCCTGTACACATGCTTGATTCTCTTTCGGAGACATAGCAATCCATAGGTTTTAAGATACTTAAGAGTCAGGTACATTCTTAGGCGTTTAATATGGGGTGTTGAGTCCATTTCGTTGAGCAAGGAGTAGCTCTTGTCTATTCCATATTTGGCTTAAGGAACTTTATCTGTGCTCATTTCAATCTCTGGTTTTATGCAGCACCCCAACTCACCTTTACCCTTAAACAAGCATAAGTTGGTTTTCTAAATTTGAGACCCTGTTCTGTTCTGTAATTCAGTTCCTGTGTAGCCAAGTTTACATTCCATGTATTACTGATATCTTATGATGTTTCTTTTTCTGTGTGACTTATTTCAGTTAGAATCATCGTACCTGAATCCACTCATTGTGCTGCTACGGGCCTGATGACATAGATTTCACTGCTGAGTGATACTGCATTGTACGTAAGTACCACAAGTTCTTTATCCATTTTTCACTTTCTGTGATATTGAACTTGTACGGTAAACGAGGTTCTTGTAAACAGAGGCGTCCCAAACATTGGGGTGGCTGTGTCTTTTTGATTTTAATTTCCCTAAGCTATAGGACCATAAGTGGAAGTGCCCTAGGCTCTGTTGCTTTGTGTTTTAGATGTTTCAGGAAACACCATACACTTCTCCCGAGTGTCTGTTGGCAGTTTACATCCCGCCCATCAGCATAACAAGGCTCCCAGTTCTCCATGGCCTGTCCTGCCTTTCTGGATTTTACACTTTTTTCAGATGGCCCTTTTGACCGGGGGGGGGGGAAGTGAGACTTCATTGTAGTGCAGATTTCCTTTGCAAGCTTGCTTGGTTGGCCAAAAAGGGCGTATGCGTTTTTTCCTGAATATATTCAGGAAAAAACGCATACGCCCTTTTTGGCCAAGTGCATCATTGTGGACGTTCTGCCTCTTTTCCTATGCTTTCAATGCAATTCCAGTCTACCTCCTGAAATCGGTTTCCTGCAATTCTGCCCCGCTTTCAAGTCCTCTTGGCAGCCTTACTTCAGTATATTTTTGGACGATAGTTGTCATTTATAACTCTGCAGGTTTGTGAATTACAGTGCCCCTGAGCTCCTTTCTTCAACTCGTTTTCTTGTGAGCTGGCCGCAACACCGCAGGATGGCTTCAGGCCCTAATCTGGTTCCGGCACGGCACGCTGAGCCTTTGGTTATTTCCTCTTCCTGGTGGGAAATGAGAGTTAAATTTGCCCGTCCAGACACCTCCAGCTAGTCTCTCATTGGTTCTCGCTATTCCTGTTCATCTTCCGCAGAAATTGCAAACTGGGCCAAACAGGAGGTTAAAGGGACAGACTCTCCAAGTCGGGAGAGTGTTAGTAAAGCGTCTGGAATGTTGCACCCGAGTACCAGGGTACGAAAACTGAGACATATTTGAACACGTCTCCCGATCACATGGTTGATCATACTCTAGGTTCCACATGCATGTTTTAGCTGAAGGAAGAATACCTTAAACCTGGGTAGTTGAAACCCGTGGAATGGGTACCATGCAATATGACTTCAAAGGGTCTTCATTTGCTCACCGAACCTCTCCAATCCTATCACTGCTGCGTTTATGTCCCTGTACACATGCTTGATTCTCTTTCGGAGACATAGCAATCCATAGGTTTTAAGATACTTAAGAGTCAGGTACATTCTTAGGCGTTTAATATGGGGTGTTGAGTCCATTTCGTTGAGCAAGGAGTAGCTCTTGTCTATTCCATATTTGGCTTAAGGAACTTTATCTGTGCTCATTTCAATCTCTGGTTTTATGCAGCACCCCAACTCACCTTTACCCTTAAACAAGCATAAGTTGGTTTTCTAAATTTGAGACCCTGTTCTGTTCTGTAATTCAGTTCCTGTGTAGCCAAGTTTACATTCCATGTATTACTGATATCTTATGATGTTTCTTTTTCTGTGTGACTTATTTCAGTTAGAATCATCGTACCTGAATCCACTCATTGTGCTGCTACGGGCCTGATGACATAGATTTCACTGCTGAGTGATACTGCATTGTACGTAAGTACCACAAGTTCTTTATCCATTTTTCACTTTCTGTGATATTGAACTTGTACGGTAAACGAGGTTCTTGTAAACAGAGGCGTCCCAAACATTGGGGTGGCTGTGTCTTTTTGATTTTAATTTCCCTAAGCTATAGGACCATAAGTGGAAGTGCCCTAGGCTCTGTTGCTTTGTGTTTTAGATGTTTCAGGAAACACCATACACTTCTCCCGAGTGTCTGTTGGCAGTTTACATCCCGCCCATCAGCATAACAAGGCTCCCAGTTCTCCATGGCCTGTCCTGCCTTTCTGGATTTTACACTTTTTTCAGATGGCCCTTTTGACCGGGGGGGGGGGAAGTGAGACTTCATTGTAGTGCAGATTTCCTTTGCAAGCTTGCTTGGTTGGCCAAAAAGGGCGTATGCGTTTTTTCCTGAATATATTCAGGAAAAAACGCATACGCCCTTTTTGGCCAAGTGCATCATTGTGGACGTTCTGCCTCTTTTCCTATGCTTTCAATGCAATTCCAGTCTACCTCCTGAAATCGGTTTCCTGCAATTCTGCCCCGCTTTCAAGTCCTCTTGGCAGCCTTACTTCAGTATATTTTTGGACGATAGTTGTCATTTATAACTCTGCAGGTTTGTGAATTACAGTGCCCCTGAGCTCCTTTCTTCAACTCGTTTTCTTGTGAGCTGGCCGCAACACCGCAGGATGGCTTCAGGCCCTAATCTGGTTCCGGCACGGCACGCTGAGCCTTTTGTTATTTCCTCTTCCTGGTGGGAAATGAGAGTTAAATTTGCCCGTCCAGACACCTCCAGCTAGTCTCTCATTGGTTCTCGCTATTCCTGTTCATCTTCCGCAGAAATTGCAAACTGGGCCAAACAGGAGGTTAAAGGGACTGACTCTCCAAGTCGGGAGAGTGTTAGTAAAGCGTCTGGAATGTTGCACCCGAGTACCAGGGTACGAAAACTGAGACATATTTGAACACGTCTCCCGATCACATGGTTGATCATACTCTAGGTTCCACATGCATGTTTTAGCTGAAGGAAGAATACCTTAAACCTGGGTAGTTGAAACCCGTGGAATGGGTACCATGCAATATGACTTCAAAGGGTCTTCATTTGCTCACCGAACCTCTCCAATCCTATCACTGCTGCGTTTATGTCCCTGTACACATGCTTGATTCTCTTTCGGAGACATAGCAATCCATAGGTTTTAAGATACTTAAGAGTCAGGTACATTCTTAGGCGTTTAATATGCGGTGTTGAGTCCATTTCGTTGAGCAAGGAGTAGCTCTTGTCTATTCCATATTTGGCTTAAGGAACTTTATCTGTGCTCATTTCAATCTCTGGTTTTATGCAGCACCCCAACTCACCTTTACCCTTAAACAAGCATAAGTTGGTTTTCTAAATTTGAGACCCTGTTCTGTTCTGTAATTCAGTTCCTGTGTAGCCAAGTTTACATTCCGTGTATTACTGATATCTTATGATGTTTCTTTTTCTGTGTGACTTATTTCAGTTAGAATCATCGTACCTGAATCCACTCATTGTGCTGCTACGGGCCTGATGACATAGATTTCACTGCTGAGTGATACTGCATTGTACGTAAGTACCACAAGTTCTTTATCCATTTTTCACTTTCTGTGATATTGAACTTGTACGGTAAACGAGGTTCTTGTAAACAGAGGCGTCCCAAACATTGGGGTGGCTGTGTCTTTTTGATTTTAATTTCCCTAAGCTATAGGACCATAAGTGGAAGTGCCCTAGGCTCTGTTGCTTTGTGTTTTAGATGTTTCAGGAAACACCATACACTTCTCCCGAGTGTCTGTTGGCAGTTTACATCCCGCCCATCAGCATAACAAGGCTCCCAGTTCTCCATGGCCTGTCCTGCCTTTCTGGATTTTACACTTTTTTCAGATGGCCCTTTTGACCGGGGGGGGGGAAGTGAGACTTCATTGTAGTGCAGATTTCCTTTGCAAGCTTGCTTGGTTGGCCAAAAAGGGCGTATGCGTTTTTTCCTGAATATATTCAGGAAAAAACGCATACGCCCTTTTTGGCCAAGTGCATCATTGTGGACGTTCTGCCTCTTTTCCTATGCTTTCAATGCAATTCCAGTCTACCTCCTGAAATCGGTTTCCTGCAATTCTGCCCCGCTTTCAAGTCCTCTTGGCAGCCTTACTTCAGTATATTTTTGGACGATAGTTGTCATTTATAACTCTGCAGGTTTGTGAATTACAGTGCCCCTGAGCTCCTTTCTTCAACTCGTTTTCTTGTGAGCTGGCCGCAACACCGCAGGATGGCTTCAGGCCCTAATCTGGTTCCGGCACGGCACGCTGAGCCTTTGGTTATTTCCTCTTCCTGGTGGGAAATGAGAGTTAAATTTGCCCGTCCAGACACCTCCAGCTAGTCTCTCATTGGTTCTCGCTATTCCTGTTCATCTTCCGCAGAAATTGCAAACTGGGCCAAACAGGAGGTTAAAGGGACTGACTCTCCAAGTCGGGAGAGTGTTAGTAAAGCGTCTGGAATGTTGCACCCGAGTACCAGGGTACGAAAACTGAGACATATTTGAACACGTCTCCCGATCACATGGTTGATCATACTCTAGGTTCCACATGCATGTTTTAGCTGAAGGAAGAATACCTTAAACCTGGGTAGTTGAAACCCGTGGAATGGGTACCGGTACCATGCAATATGACTTCAAAGGGTCTTCATTTGCTCACCGAACCTCTCCAATCCTATCACTGCTGCGTTTATGTCCCTGTACACATGCTTGATTCTCTTTCGGAGACATAGCAATCCATAGGTTTTAAGATACTTAAGAGTCAGGTACATTCTTAGGCGTTTAATATGCGGTGTTGAGTCCATTTCGTTGAGCAAGGAGTAGCTCTTGTCTATTCCATATTTGGCTTAAGGAACTTTATCTGTGCTCATTTCAATCTCTGGTTTTATGCAGCACCCCAACTCACCTTTACCCTTAAACAAGCATAAGTTGGTTTTCTAAATTTGAGACCCTGTTCTGTTCTGTAATTCAGTTCCTGTGTAGCCAAGTTTACATTCCGTGTATTACTGATATCTTATGATGTTTCTTTTTCTGTGTGACTTATTTCAGTTAGAATCATCGTACCTGAATCCACTCATTGTGCTGCTACGGGCCTGATGACATAGATTTCACTGCTGAGTGATACTGCATTGTACGTAAGTACCACAAGTTCTTTACTCCATTTTTCACTTTCTGTGATATTGAACTTGTACGGTAAACGAGGTTCTTGTAAACAGAGGCGTCCCAAACATTGGGGTGGCTGTGTCTTTTTGATTTTAATTTCCCTAAGCTATAGGACCATAAGTGGAAGTGCCCTAGGCTCTGTTGCTTTGTTTTTTAGATGTTTCAGGAAACACCATACACTTCTCCCGAGTGTCTGTTGGCAGTTTACATCCCGCCCATCAGCATAACAAGGCTCCCAGTTCTCCATGGCCTGTCCTGCCTTTCTGGATTTTACACTTTTTTCAGATGGCCCTTTTGACCGGGGGGAAGTGAGACTTCATTGTAGTGCAGATTTCCTTTGCAAGCTTGCTTGGTTGGCCAAAAAGGGCGTATGCGTTTTTTCCTGAATATATTCAGGAAAAAACGCATACGCCCTTTTTGGCCAAGTGCATCATTGTGGACGTTCTGCCTCTTTTCCTATGCTTTCAATGCAATTCCAGTCTACCTCCTGAAATCGGTTTCCTGCAATTCTGCCCCGCTTTCAAGTCCTCTTGGCAGCCTTACTTCAGTATATTTTTGGACGATAGCTGTCATTTATAACTCTGCAGGTTTGTGAATTACAGTGCCCCTGAGCTCCTTTCTTCAACTCGCTTTCTTGTGAGCTGGCCGCAACACCGCAGGATGGCTTCAGGCCCTAATCTGGTTCCGGCACGGCACGCTGAGCCTTTGGTTATTTCCTCTTCCTGGTGGGAAATGAGAGTTAAATTTGCCCGTCCAGACACCTCCAGCTAGTCTCTCATTGGTTCTCGCTATTCCTGTTCATCTTCCGCAGAAATTGCAAACTGGGCCAAACAGGAGGTTAAAGGGACAGACTCTCCAAGTCGGGAGAGTGTTAGTAAAGCGTCTGGAATGTTGCACCCGAGTACCAGGGTACGAAAACTGAGACATATTTGAACACGTCTCCCGATCACATGGTTGATCATACTCTAGGTTCCACATGCATGTTTTAGCTGAAGGAAGAATACCTTAAACCTGGGTAGTTGAAACCCGTGGAATGGGTACCATGCAATATGACTTCAAAGGGTCTTCATTTGCTCACCGAACCTCTCCAATCCTATCACTGCTGCGTTTATGTCCCTGTACACATGCTTGATTCTCTTTCGGAGACATAGCAATCCATAGGTTTTAAGATACTTAAGAGTCAGGTACATTCTTAGGCGTTTAATATGCGGTGTTGAGTCCATTTCGTTGAGCAAGGAGTAGCTCTTGTCTATTCCATATTTGGCTTAAGGAACTTTATCTGTGCTCATTTCAATCTCTGGTTTTATGCAGCACCCCAACTCACCTTTACCCTTAAACAAGCATAAGTTGGTTTTCTAAATTTGAGACCCTGTTCTGTTCTGTAATTCAGTTCCTGTGTAGCCAAGTTTACATTCCGTGTATTACTGATATCTTATGATGTTTCTTTTTCTGTGTGACTTATTTCAGTTAGAATCATCGTACCTGAATCCACTCATTGTGCTGCTACGGGCCTGATGACATAGATTTCACTGCTGAGTGATACTGCATTGTACGTAAGTACCACAAGTTCTTTATCCATTTTTCACTTTCTGTGATATTGAACTTGTACGGTAAACGAGGTTCTTGTAAACAGAGGCGTCCCAAACATTGGGGTGGCTGTGTCTTTTTGATTTTAATTTCCCTAAGCTATAGGACCATAAGTGGAAGTGCCCTAGGCTCTGTTGCTTTGTTTTTTAGATGTTTCAGGAAACACCATACACTTCTCCCGAGTGTCTGTTGGCAGTTTACATCCCGCCCATCAGCATAACAAGGCTCCCAGTTCTCCATGGCCTGTCCTGCCTTTCTGGATTTTACACTTTTTTCAGATGGCCCTTTTGACCGGGGGGGGGGAAGTGAGACTTCATTGTAGTGCAGATTTCCTTTGCAAGCTTGCTTGGTTGGCCAAAAAGGGCGTATGCGTTTTTTTCCTGAATATATTCAGGAAAAAACGCATACGCCCTTTTTGGCCAAGTGCATCATTGTGGACGTTCTGCCTCTTTTCCTATGCTTTCAATGCAATTCCAGTCTACCTCCTGAAATCGGTTTCCTGCAATTCTGCCCCGCTTTCAAGTCCTCTTGGCAGCCTTACTTCAGTATATTTTTGGACGATAGTTGTCATTTATAACTCTGCAGGTTTGTGAATTACAGTGCCCCTGAGCTCCTTTCTTCAACTCGTTTTCTTGTGAGCTGGCCGCAACACCGCAGGATGGCTTCAGGCCCTAATCTGGTTCCGGCACGGCACGCTGAGCCTTTGGTTATTTCCTCTTCCTGGTGGGAAATGAGAGTTAAATTTGCCCGTCCAGACACCTCCAGCTAGTCTCTCATTGGTTCTCGCTATTCCTGTTCATCTTCCGCAGAAATTGCAAACTGGGCCAAACAGGAGGTTAAAGGGACTGACTCTCCAAGTCGGGAGAGTGTTAGTAAAGCGTCTGGAATGTTGCACCCGAGTACCAGGGTACGAAAACTGAGACATATTTGAACACGTCTCCCGATCACATGGTTGATCATACTCTAGGTTCCACATGCATGTTTTAGCTGAAGGAAGAATACCTTAAACCTGGGTAGTTGAAACCCGTGGAATGGGTACCATGCAATATGACTTCAAAGGGTCTTCATTTGCTCACCGAACCTCTCCAATCCTATCACTGCTGCGTTTATGTCCCTGTACACATGCTTGATTCTCTTTCGGAGACATAGCAATCCATAGGTTTTAAGATACTTAAGAGTCAGGTACATTCTTAGGCGTTTAATATGCGGTGTTGAGTCCATTTCGTTGAGCAAGGAGTAGCTCTTGTCTATTCCATATTTGGCTTAAGGAACTTTATCTGTGCTCATTTCAATCTCTGGTTTTATGCAGCACCCCAACTCACCTTTACCCTTAAACAAGCATAAGTTGGTTTTCTAAATTTGAGACCCTGTTCTGTTCTGTAATTCAGTTCCTGTGTAGCCAAGTTTACATTCCGTGTATTACTGATATCTTATGATGTTTCTTTTTCTGTGTGACTTATTTCAGTTAGAATCATCGTACCTGAATCCACTCATTGTGCTGCTACGGGCCTGATGACATAGATTTCACTGCTGAGTGATACTGCATTGTACGTAAGTACCACAAGTTCTTTATCCATTTTTCCACTTTCTGTGATATTGAACTTGTACGGTAAACGAGGTTCTTGTAAACAGAGGCGTCCCAAACATTGGGGTGGCTGTGTCTTTTTGATTTTAATTTCCCTAAGCTATAGGACCATAAGTGGAAGTGCCCTAGGCTCTGTTGCTTTGTTTTTTAGATGTTTCAGGAAACACCATACACTTCTCCCGAGTGTCTGTTGGCAATTTACATCCCGCCCATCAGCATAACAAGGCTCCCAGTTCTCCATGGCCTGTCCTGCCTTTCTGGATTTTACACTTTTTTCAGATGGCCCTTTTGACCGGGGGGAAGTGAGACTTCATTGTAGTGCAGATTTCCTTTGCAAGCTTGCTTGGTTGGCCAAAAAGGGCGTATGCGTTTTTTCCTGAATATATTCAGGAAAAAACGCATACGCCCTTTTTGGCCAAGTGCATCATTGTGGACGTTCTGCCTCTTTTCCTATGCTTTCAATGCAATTCCAGTCTACCTCCTGAAATCGGTTTCCTGCAATTCTGCCCCGCTTTCAAGTCCTCTTGGC